>NC_030388.2:26586168-27186168 GCF_001625215.2 Daucus carota subsp. sativus
TCTCTCTACACACACCCAACTCGACACACACAACCCATTAGCCAACTCAATTTCTCGCTCACTGTCTCTCCTCTCACTACTCCGATCAGCCGCCGATGAGACATTGCCGGCGAGCTCCGCTCGGCGGTGCTCCGGCCTATCTCTCTCCGGCAGCCATCCTCCCAACCAACACTCTCTCCCAACAATCAAAATCCAACCTCAATTAATTCAGCTTTACCAAGTCAACACCAAAAACCAAAATTATGAATAACCCTAATTAAGTTTTTGGAGTTTAATTTCTACAACTTTGCACACGGATGTAAATATTAAGTTATAAACATGAATTATAAACCACCTTTCTTATGAATTTTACTATATTAAATTATTAATACACCATATGTGGTCCCAGTAGAGAAGTGAAAGCATGCTCCTTCATTTACCATAAATATATATGTATTTGAAGCACAAGACTAGACCATTACCTCTTTTAAGTTGTTTTAATTCTCTTTTCCTTTTAATCTCCCAAAGCTTTCTTTCTGCCGGACTTTCTTCACTTGTTTTCTTCTCCTCGGCTCACTTTTTAACTTCTTTTATCCAACAAAACTCTAGGCACCCCAAAGTTGGGTTTTTATAGAGCTCCCCTTAATTGCGATTACTCCTAATATCCATTAATTAATTTTTAACTATGCACTTTGCTTGGCCGCCAAGTATCGAGACTTGGGCACCAAGTGATTATGCTTGCGTTCCAAGTTTCGTAACTTGTTCCCTAAGTTCCGTCTCACTATTAATAATTCCCACTTCATTTATACTTTTCATAATTGTGAATATGAAATAATTAAATCTTTGTACAAAATAATTAAATAAGTATATTATTAACTATTTTAATATTTTCTAATCAATCCCCAAATTTATAAAATAATAGAAATAATCATCTTGGCTAAAACGTAATATTTATTCACAAGTCATTAAATAAATATTCATGTCTACTATACCTTTCATATGAACGCAGCTATCGCGTTAATATACATATTTAAATTAACGACAGGCCCACACCAAATAATATTACGTGTTTTCTAGAATTCTTAAAACTACGACCTTAATATTTCCCGCATTATAAATCTTATTAAATCCGAGACTAATAAAATAGTCCTTTTTGCACAATAAATAATTAAATTAAATAATCATACTTGTAAATTTCACGGGTGTTACAATAAGTCTCAAAAGAGCATGATTTGTTGGTAAATTGGTAACAGTATCTATGCAAATTGGTAACAGTATCTATGCAAATGTTTTTATAAATGAAATTTCATTTCATTTCATTTTCACTTCCCGAATAATATACAAATGTTTTTAATATTTATTTGTTATTGGATATATTATCCTTAATTTTTAATATATATTAGTTGTTATATATATTGACTTATATTATTCTTGTTCCATTGTCTACACTTTCAGGATGCTTGGAAGAAGACGGGTTTTTCTTTTCGGACATTAAAGTTTTATTGTCTAAATTTTCCCGGTCATCTTGCATGTCCGATGGTTAGATGATAAACTTTCTTGAATGAAAGAATTATCACGGTGAATTGCCGAATCTTTTCGTTGAGATCCATTCTCATTGTAAAAAAAAAAAGTCTCCCAACCATCCCACTTAAGATTCTAACGTCGTCGTTACATCGAAATGGATAATTCATAAGGCTCCTCGATATGAGACCGGCGTTGGGGTGCCCATCAGCCCATGGGTTACCAAAACCCGCCCAAACCGACCCAACCGACCCGACCCAACCCTAAACCAACCCGAAAATATTTAAATCGAATTTTGATTGGGTTGAAAATTATTAAAATTGACTTCAATGGGTTGGGTTAGGATTTTGCCTATAACCCGCCCATTCTAATCCGACCCGCATATTTTATTTACTTTTCACATATTTTATTTGTTTTTAGAGAAACAATTTTAGGTGTCGTTCTATCTAAACCAACATTATATCATATATCACTTAAATTCATAATAAGTGCGTGAAATAATTTCTAATTTGAACGAATCATGAGTTCCGCTTAATAAGAACTAAGCTATTGGCAAACAAACTCGATAATGAACTCAACTTGTATCGAAAAAATTGTGAAAATACAAAACTAGGTGATCCTACCTCACACTCATTTTCTAGTAACCTATTCTAACCGACCCAAACCAAAATAAATTCTAACCGACCCAACCCGATGAAATTTAAACCGAGCTTTAATTGGGTTTAACATATAACCCGCCCAACCCGACCCGTGGGCACTCCTAGGATTGGGGTGTTACAAACTCGCCCACTTAAATTTTTGGTCAAGTTGAAACGGATGGTCCATAGATTGGTTTCATATCCCCACCTCTGAATTCTTGTTTTTGTAAAAATAATACCACCAGTCTTTGTATACCCACTTTTGCTAACTTAGATAATCAAATTTTTGATAATGAGATTTTGACAACCCAAATCAAATCCCAAGTTTTTTTTCAAAAACTGAGGTCATGTCTCGAACTTCAAATCTGAAAATAAACCAAAGTATACTGGATCCAAACATAACAATTTGAGTAATTTACAATTTTACCACAACTCTCAAAAAATCTTGATTTGTTGGTAGAACTAATAACAATATTTATGTTTATAAATTAAATTAAAATATTCACACTTATCGACGTGGAACTCAACTACTACGTGTCCATGACATTTTAACATCATCGGAAGGGTTAGTAATTTGAAGACATTTTAACATCATCGGAAGGGTTAATAATTTGAATTTTCTATGATGTGCTCATGGGCACACAATAGTCCCTAACTCTCATGAGAATACTAGTTGATTGGTGGATGGGTAATAAATATTGATGACCCCCCCCCCCCCCCCCCCCCCGGCTCATTTACACCAATTCTACCAATCAAATAAAGCCATTTTCATGAGAGTTGGTGTTTATTGTGTACCCTTGGGCACACATTAGAAAGACTTTTAGGTACTGTTTGGGGTTGCTGTTGCAGACAGCAACAGCAGCTTTTTGCTGAAAAGCAGGTGAAAAACTGTTTGGTAAATCGAAAAGCAGCTTTTCCGAACAGCAGCTTTTAGCTGAAAAGCTGCTGTTAGAAAAAGCAGGTCCTCCCATGCTTTTGGAAAAAGCTGTTTTTCAGCTTTTGCAGAATGCTGTTATAGATTTCATTATAAATCCTTACCAAAAACATTATTATTTTTTATATTATAACTCAAATAAGTTAATATCAAAAAATTACCAAACAGTTATCTGATTTCTACAACAGCACTTATTTTACCAGCACTTATTCTGACAGCACAGCAATTTTTAACAGCACTCCCAAACAGACCCTTACTCCCTCCGTCTCAATTTATAGGTCTAGTTTGGAAAAAAAATTGTCCCAAAATACTTGTCCCTCTCTTCTTTCAATACAAATTTATCTACATATTAATTGTGATTTTTTTGAAACTCAACATTATTCTCATTTCTCAATGCACTAAATCCCTATATTTATTGTGATTTTTTTGAAATTCAACTATATTCTCACTTATCAATACACTAATCAATGATACATTAGATAATATTCTACCTAACCAACTTTTTTCTTAATATGTGTGTTTATTCCAAAATGGACCTATAAATTGAGACGGAGGGAGTAATAATTTAATGGAAATTAAAATTTTGCGGACATTCACAGAACTCTATTAAACATTTAAACTGCATTGTTTTGGCGCTCAATAATAATTTATGAACCAATACTAGTATATCGTACTTCGTAGTAATCTGGTACAACTAAGGGCCACGGCAGAAAATGCTCCGACTATTTACACTGTCAGATGCTGCTCCTAAATATTGACTTCGAGTCTTTGACTACAATGTAAAGGATTTTTTGCATTTACAACTAACAACTACTCCTTCTCTTTGTATGCCACACATTTTTTAAATTTTTTCCCACCATTTGACATATAAATATATGAATAATTTTTATTTTGGTAATAATAAAAATTAATAATAAAATTATTTTCAATTTAAAATATTTACTTTAAATATTAACATAAATATAAAAATATTATAATATTATCATTTAATATATTATTTTGTTTTCAATATAGAACAAATTTAGTTAAATTAATTTTGATTATATATTTAAAACAAGCCATAAAACTAATATTTTAAATATAGCTAATGATTATAGATAATATTTCATGATCATAAATTCTTAAGGCTTCCATAAATTTTTTAACAATTATGTTTAATTTTAACTTTTCACATTGAAATTGCTCTAATTTAACTTATTTTCAGCGATCAGCCATGGTACTCTATTATTCTTTGTTCTTTCAATTATTCCCCAATAATAAAGGATCCCATCCCAATCACGTGAACAATCTTTAATAACAAAACCCCCAAGATTACACACCGGCTCGATCAACTAATCACACCACTCCAAAATACAATTTATTTATGATAATCTGTATGTGTACCTTGTTGCAATTGTACTTTACTTTCCCCACATTCCTCTGCAATGAGAAACTAGCATTGTGCTGTTATCATTGTGTTCATCCCATGCCTGGTTTTCTCACGTGACCCTTGTGCTCTGTCACGTGTCAGTAGCATAATTATCAGTCTTTATTTAAAAAATAAAATTATTGTTATTCCAAACTTTAGCCTGAGATTTAGAACCGAACAGACCACTATGTGTTTGTTCTCTTCCTTTATATGGACTTTTTGTGGCATGTCTGAGATTCCATTTGGAGTTTTACTAGTTGACTAATTATATAAACTCCAAACGTTAATCTTACTTTACATCTAGATTATTACCCAGAGGATTGATAATTGACAATTGAAGCATTCGATGGATTTATGTGTCAGACGGTTAATTTAAACTATATGTTCTTTTGGTAAATGTGGACAGTTGTAACTTGTGTAGAATAGTAATGTAGAAACAAGAACTTGGGTTGATTTCTGGTTTGGACTTTGGTAAAATGTCAAGTACATAAGTTAATTATTATCCAACTCTAAATTGTTGTGCTGGGGCGATATGGAATATTTTGTGTTCATAAATTTAAGTTTTAACGTGCATGTATCTCTATATATCAAGTAAAACTGGGAAAATTAATTTTATATGGCATCACCTGTCTTAGATTACATCAATTACCCAAAATTCGTCCCGATGTCATCCAACAATTCATTTCAGGTCCACTAAAGCCGACTAAAATTCCAAACTACCGAAAGGATTCAAAAGAATTTAAAAACTAATACTCGATATCATTTACGTCAGGTTTAGGTCTAAACCAACTCGAGCCTCGCAAACCTTCTCGTATTCTTAAAATTATTATTTGCATTTTAATTTGTATTTAATCGTTTATACAGAATAAAGACTATAATAAAAATTAATGTACCTTCGTCTTTTCCTACTTGCAAATGAAAATGTAAATCCAGACATATTTGTAATAATTTATTGGGAAAATTTTGTCAATTTGTTTTACATATAAAAAACCAAGGGTTAAAATTTTGGGATTGGAATTCTAAATTTTGCATCGGCGTAAAATACCGAGTTTTAAAGCTTGAGCTGTTACTTTCACAAAAAGCACATAGTTGAAGCTTTGTCCATAACCCTAGAAAGCGAAAAGATATTGTTCGTAAAACCTGTAATAATGCAACTAAATTAATGGGGTAAAGTTTAGGTATCATGAGAATGGCACTTGTTTGGCTTGGTTATGTAAATAAACAAAGACTAAAATGTTTACGTATAATTTAGAGCCAGTATGTCAGTAGTTTTTGCCAAACAGAAGAGGAAGAACAGAAGATGATAAGCCTTGTCACCTAATTTTGTCGTACTTTGCATACCACTCCATTTGGCTAAATTGGCTACGAAGCATACCAAGGTTATTGTTCAGTCTGTTGAGGTCTGTGTATATGTAGGAGAAATCTTTATTTAGGAAGTTTAGGAGGGTTTGATTAACATGGAGGATGAACAAAAATCGAAATCTCAAATTCAATCATATATTCATATGTGGATTAACATTTTATTGTATAGAATGAAATTTTGTTCTTATTTGATGGATATATCACTTTTTGCACATATTTAAAATACTCGTGCCCATATTCTCCATTTATTCATATCATTTATTTTCATTCCAAATTTTCTTTCTCATCTGATCTGAACGCCTCTTACGGTGTCATTCTCGGTAAGACGGTAACAATAGTTAAATAATTAGATTAAAATTCATAATTCGTAGAATATATGGTGAAATTACATGTACTAAAATCAATTACACTACCAAGTATCAATTTTTGTTGAAATTTGAAATCTTTCTGTAAGAACAATGCAGTATTGCTGCATACACTGTCCCTCAATAATAAGGTTTTCTATCAATTACAGACTTAGAGCAACTCCAAGGCATTAGACCTCTTAGGTAAAAGTGTTTATGTGGCACCTACATGGCATCTATGTGACACATTTTAGACAATAGGTAAAAATTCTACACTCCAACCATGACCCTTTAGCAAAAAAATATAGATAACTAAAATTAGGATTGCTACATTTGTAAAACATCTAAAGCTATTCTGTATAATTTTAGATAATATAATTATACATAATACCATTGGAGTGAAACTAGAACCTCTTAGCTGATTATTTATATATCATATTATAGCTGTGAAACTAGAACCTCTTAGCTGATTATTTATATATCATATTATAGCTAACAAATATAAATAAGACCCTTGGAGATGATCTTACACAGTACAGTATTGTTATTATTCCAGGCTAGTCCTCTTTTACTCAGGCTCCTAGTAAAAATGTGCAATACGACATGCTTCGTAATTTTGGGTCAGGCTTGGGCTAGTGTAGCAACCTTAAGCTGGAAAAAAGAGTGCTGGAGCCCAACTAATATATAGCCCATCTCACGTAATATAATATCACGAGACGATGAAAGGTCTGGAAGTGTGCAAGTTGAACTCTGCAGATAGGGCTGTTTAACGAACCGAGCTGTTCGCGAACAAGCTCGAGCTCGGCTCGTTAAAAGCTCGTTCGGCTCGGCTCGTTAAGTTAACGAGCTCGAGCTCGAACACAAAAAATTGTTCGTTAAGTAAACGAGCTCGAGCCGAGCTTTTAGTATGTTCGGCTCGAGCTCGGCTCGAGCTTGGCTCGAGCTCGGCTCGTTAAAACTCGAAAAAATGTAATATTTTTGGGGTTTTTTTTATAATTTATATATGTTATTGAACTCAGAATTCAACATATAATTTATATATATATATATTTTAGTGATGTAACCAAAATTTCAGAAAATAATAATTTTATATGGTTTGCTATTTTAATAGTCAAGTAGAAGGTTAACTAGTACCGCTAACTAGTGTTTAATCCTAAATTAGTGTTTCAATTTTTTAAAAAATATTTCTTACCGATCCAACCGTATGGATGTTAACATATATACATTTTAGTGATATAAACAAAGTTTCAAAAAAATTAAAATTATTTGGTTAGCTATTTTAAGAGTCAACTAGCGGTTTGTCTTTATTTTTTTTCTGGCTCGGCTCGACTCGACTCGACTCGGCTCGGCTTGTATTTGTTCGCGAACAAGCTCGTGTTCGGCTCGTTAGTTAACGAGCCGAGCTTGAACACAATTTTTGTTCGATAAAAAAGCTCGGCTCGGCTCGACTCGTCAGAAAAAAAAATTAAAGCTCGGCTCGGTTCGGTCAAAACTCGGCTCGGCTCGGTTCGTGAACAGCCCTATCTGCAGACAACAAATTCAGGTCACGTGTTGCTTATATATGTTTATTTTTTTCTAAAAAATTAAGTCTTTAATATTTTTATTTTCTATACTTATTACTATTCAATATAATTTATATATCATTACTTTAATAAATCTTATTTAAATCATAATATTTTAATAATTACTAATGAAATCTTAACATACAAATTTAGAATTATTATGCAATAGTAAAATGAATTATATCATATACTTTACTAAATCTCATAAATAAAAAATATTTTTATACATAACATTATATAAGAATGAAAATATTATGCTACACTAATTACAAAATCAAAAAATATTAATTAATTAAAACATAAATAAACAAATATACAATATAAAAAAAGGTCTAGCTTATCGTAACAAACAAATCTCAAAAGAACTTATCTGTTCAACATGTATTTTTTTTGGCGGTAATATCTGTAGTAGTCCTAGTAAAAATCTGAATTAATTAAAAAAAAAGAGAAAAACGAACTACACGAAAGAGTCGGCGTGCTCTAGTAGGAGTATAGTTATATATATATATTATTTGCTTGTATGAGAATCCTTCTTCTACACCTGTTCGATGTTTACTTGTGCATATTAATTCTTGCTCTTAAAGCTTCCATTCGGTTTCGTTGGCTTTTCAATCTTGCACTCTGCTGATCGATCTACTGGTAAGTCTTTGCCATTATATGTTTGTGTAATTCGGTTTTCCCATGTTTCGATGCATATAATTAATTTCATGCATGCAGACTATACAGTTATGGTTTGATCATGCACATTAAAATTCTGTGCGAAATTGTTTAAGGTGTGTGAATGGGTACCAAGAGGAGTTTAACGAATGATTTACCCTCCAAATGGGATTGAAGTTCAAACACATAACATATGGGTTTGAGGTTCTGATTCTCGTTAACCGGATTCGTTAACACATGGTTTTGAGGTTCCGATTCTCGTTAACTGGGTCCATTAATCATGAACCAAACGCGTCCCAGATAGTCGTCCTAGATAGTCTTGTACTAAGTGTTGCTGCTTAATTTTTCAGATGATCATTGGTTGTGAGGTTAAAGTAACTGACCTAATTTTGCTATTTTTTGCAGGGCTGTTCTAAACTTGGAGTTCATTAGAAATAATATACCAGCTTAGTGTCTTTTATGACTGATAGGTAAAAAGAATAGAGTTCATGGAGAAAAATAGGGAAGAAGAGGGTGAGGTTAAGAAAATTGAATATGGAGATGTGGCTTTAGGTTTTAATTTAATAAGGGCAAGAGCAAAACTAAGCCAAAAGGATACGTGGGGGAGAGCGACGAGGAGTCTTAGTGGCAAGGAGATGATGATCTTCCGCGCAGACAGAGTTGATCTCAAGAATTTAGATGTTCAGTTGGAGAAGCACTTGAAGACACTTCCGTCAATTAACTTGAAACCATATATGCCTTTGCCTAAAGAAGATTGGGAGCTTGATCTTAGCAAGCTGGAGATTAGATACTATAAAGCTCACGGCAGTTTTGGTACTGTATACAG
Organism: Daucus carota subsp. sativus; assembly: GCF_001625215.2. Classification (NCBI taxonomy): domain Eukaryota; kingdom Viridiplantae; phylum Streptophyta; class Magnoliopsida; order Apiales; family Apiaceae; genus Daucus; species Daucus carota. The sequence goes on from NC_030388.2 coordinate 26,595,400, forward strand.
GGGTACATACGATGAAACAGATGTTGCAGGTATGCACTAGATTTCAAGAATCTATTTGTGATTTTTTTGGTTATCTGACATGTGTTTTCTCTCCATTCTCACATTCTCTTTGTAATATATTTTAGCTATTCTAATACAATTGGATCCGTCAGTTCTCTTTTGAAGAGAATTGGCTTTGCTTTCAATTTAGTTGAGACAAATTAAAACTTGCTTTATTTATCTTAAAGGTCTCACCAAACTGTCATCATTCTTGTATCATAGTGAAGCTGCTGGATTGGGGAGAGGATGGGAAGGCCACTAGTTCAAAAACTGCAGCTCTGAGAGCAGCATTTCGACAAGAGATTTCTGTTTGGCACAAGCTTGACCACCCGAATGTCACAAAGGTATGCATATTTTACTCTCGTTGATTTCTTTTTCTGCTTGCTACATTTAAAATTAAAATTTGTGTATGTGTTTCTTCCCTGCACAAAATATATACGATGATCCAACAAATTCTTTGACAGTGTCTTCCTTTATGATATCCTAAATCTTATATGGTTTATTTGAAGTAGAAGCCGTCCAGTTTGTTGTTCTAATGTTCATCCAAACTCTTGACTGCAGTTTGTTGGTGCAGCACTGGGGACTTCAGATATAAAAATTCCTGCGGAAAGCTCTACGACCAAAGAGCCTCCTAGCCTTCCAGCAAAGGCATGTTGTGTTGTCGTAGAATTTCTTCGTGGAGGAACATTGAAAGAATTACTCTACAGAAACAGGAAAAAGAAACTTCCTTTTAAGACCGTGGTCCAGCTTGCATTGGATTTAGCCAGAGGGTAAGCTTGTTTTTGATGTGTACATACGAAACTTGGTAGTGGCAAGCCATAATTCTTATTTATGTCTTTACTTCTGCAGTTTGAGCTATTTACACTCCAACAATATTGTACACCGGGATGTGAAAGCTGAAAATATGCTACTGGATGCCCAAAGAAATTTAAAAATTGCTGATTTTGGGCTTGCTCGAGTTGAAGCTCTGTATCCCGAAGATATGACTGGTGAAACAGGCACGATTGTGTACATGGCACCTGAGGTAATAATCCCTGCCTTGGATTCTTCACTTCTTTTCGGCAGTTCTTAATCAACATTTTGACCTGAGTATCTTAACAAGGTGTTATTTGTAGGTTATTGATGGCCAGCCATATAACAGGAAATGTGATGTCTACAGTTTTGCAATATGTCTATGGGAGATATATTGCTGTGATCGTCCTTATCCAAATCTCTGCTCAGCTGATGTCTCATATCAAGTCGTCGAGGAGGTCAGCCTAATTAATAGTTTTAATTTCTCTTGTTCACGTTATAATCTTTGATGTACTAGTATTAATCTGTAATAAATGAAGTGTTAATATTTGTCTTGTCCATGAAAAATAATTTGATGCTGGTTAATTTGACAGGATCTGCGGCCTAAGATCCCCAAGCGTTGTCCGAGTCCACTGGCAAGCATAATGAGAAAATGCTGGGATGAAGACCCAGAGAAACGACCCAGCATGGACGAGGCAGTCAGAATGTTGGAAGCCCTTGATACTAGCGAGGATGGAGGAATGACACCGAAAGGCCGGACTACAGGCTGTTTCTGCTTTGCTCCTGCCAGGGGTCATTGAAAACAATGTACATTTTTTTTAGATACAATTCTTTTTAAAAAATTTGTTAATTTACCAGTGGCCTATGCAGTACCTTGTTTGAGGCTCTTAACTTACAGGATTGTCATGTGATTTGCTGTTGTAAGTACTATAGTTTTGTTCTTGTGTCTTTTTGTTTACTTGTAGATTTGTAACATATTTTCTTGCTTCAGCCATTTATTTGATGGGTATGTACATTGGAAGAGATTATGAGTAGATTTTTTTTTTTGGGGATCTGCAAGTATATTTCTGATGCAAAAATTAGTTCACATAAAATTTGCAGGCAGCATAAGTTGTTTTAGGTGTTGTGTTGTTGGCCATAGAATTTGTCAAAATTTTGGTCCCTAAACTACAAATTTGGAATAATATTTTATCAAGCCCACGGGCCAAAGCCAAAACTTTAGGCTCAAACGACATGCATTAGTTAGCTTCCACAGAATTGCCCCAGCCCCAAGGATTTCAAGCATAACCAGAAGTCCGAAATAAACCAAAACTTGGCCCTGTATAGAATTTTCACTCTTCACTCTGCTTTCAAGCACTCTCCATTTGTTAACAATACTTTATCCCTGAGATAAACCAACGCAGAAATGTATATATATGAACCAATCCAAATTAATATATTAGCCCCCTCTCATTCATTCGTTTACAATTTTCTTTCATTATTAAAATGAGTTAATAGGCAAAAACATAACTAAACTCATGACCAACTTGCAATTGGGTCACTAAACTCAAAAAGTTTGCAAATAGATCACAAAACTAGATTTAACTTGCAGTCAACTCACTGAACTAGTAAAAACTTGCATTTAGGTCACTACGCCGTTAACTATCAGTTGACTTTAACGGAATCCGTTAAAAAATTAAAAAAAATTTGAAAAAAATATATAATTCGATTTTTTTAAAAAAAAATTCTGAAAACTTAACAAAATCTGAAAATTTTGAAAAAAACTTTAAAAAGATATGTAATTTTTTAAAAAAAATGTAAAAACTTCGGAAAAATCTAAAAATTTTGAAAATTTAAAATTTCGAAAAAATCTGGAAATTTGGAAAAACTTTTTGAGTTCAGTGACCCAACTGCAACTTCATCATGAATTCAATGATGTTTTTGCCTATTTACCCTTATTAAAATGCATGCCGAGACTTCTGTCTCCGACTTAAAAAATTGAGCGGGGCGTAGGAAGTACGACACCTTGAATGAAACGTAAAAATACAAAACATGACGAAATTTGTACCACAAGCACGAGACTTACAAAAACTGGATAGGATCATCACTTCATCAGCCCTGTTTAATGACTCAGCCAGTTGGTACATCTCCATCTGGAAGGACAACAACGACTGAAGAACCTTACATAAAAAATCACCCCATTTATAAAATATGTGTGCATTGTGTTAATGGAAATAAATGCAGGGTCTGGTTTGATGTGAGGAACAACTCCAACCATGTATAGTAACACATCAAGTGGGACAAACAATTCAGATCGGGTGGTGCATGCATTTTCCTCTGTTACATCCTCCAACCCTAGCCTATTACACTTCGTTCTCTCTTCATTTATTTCTCATCTTTACTCCTCTCCATCTTTCTATATACTACACACGCAATATCTATCACTTCAGAATCATTTTGCAGCATCTACTTTGCACAATTATTTCGACTTCTCATAACCTTGAAATATTCCAATAATGTCAATGTACAGTCAGGACTTCTTCCGAGGCTACAATATTGATGACAAATTCATAAAATATAAGACCCGGACAGTTTTATATATATATATATATAGGGGAGGGTTCTGGTACAAACTTACAAACTTACAAACTTTTTTTGTTCAACACATATATAACTTGAGTTCAACATTTTTTTAACATATTTTGTTGAACATCGATTAAAATAGTGTTGGAGAAGTACGTAAACCAATTTTGAAATGTAAGAACTAAGGTAAACATGTTTTATAACTAATATTTATGTTTATAGACCCTACCCAAACCCTAGAGGTATAGTTTAAACATCTTTTTAGATATATTCAACACAATGATAATTAGTATTCAACACCCGATGTTGAACCCCAGTTATAAATGTGTTGAAAACGCGATTTATTTATGCGTTATTTTTAAAAATTGTGATGTTTTTTGAAGAATTTTCAACATGGATATTTTATATAACTAAGGATTAACATGATTGGAGAATAAGAAAAAGTTTGTAAGTTTGTAACTTAAAAAAGTTTTTATTTGATCCTATCCTTATATATATATATATATATATATATATATATATATAATTTAGACTTATATACATTACAAATGAACATATGTTCTAATATTTTTCAGAATGAGTCAAAATCGAACATGGATATCCCAGTATAATAGAGGATAAACTCACAACTTGACCTATATTTCTTTAATTTCAGGATGTTACTGGAGTCTAGAGAGCATACTCAACCAAGTTAAGATTAATTCTTTTGCTAAAATGCAGAAATAGAGTTGAATATCAAAAAGGGTTATGTATCAAAATCTTAGTTGAGTCAAACGATCTTGTCATTATTTTATACCATTAATACTAGAGTGGTGCAGGTGAGACCCTGTTAACTACAATCAAGATTTTGATAAATAACCCTCACATTTCAATAACTACTTCGATATATAATCCTATATATGGGAGTTGGAATATTTACCACCAAAATACATGAAACATGTAGAATTTTTGCAACAAAAATAAAGTGATTAATAAGCAAACGGGGCCAAAAGAAAAGCTGAAAAGAAAGTACTGAGTAAGAAACTATGTGCTCCCTTTGACTGACTGCCTCCTAAAATCTTCCCGTGTTCTTGCTTCAATTCACCGATGTCTGCTGAGTGGGGGTAGTTTGGGAAAGCTAAAAAGTGAAGTAAATCTTCTTAGAATGCTTTATGTTATTTTATGGACACTGTAACTCTTGATTTGCTAAACGTAGAAATTATGGTGTAATTGAACTATGGGATTTGGAGCTGCCCTTTTTATCTTTATGGTCTGGTAATAATTATGTATTGGTGACTTGCTAGTAATCAAACACATTTTGTCATTGCCATTTGTGTGTGTATGCAACTTATCACCAATCTTGTTTACAAATAGTGCAAGCCTGCAAGGCATTTGGACTAACAATGAAGTGGACAAGAATACCATGTAAAGAGCAAGTTAAATCTTCTGATAATCAGTCATGAATCATGATATTAAAAATGTTGCATCTTTTTAAAAAAAACTAAATTTGGATATTTGGCTATTCGAACTTGAACACGATTCTAATGTAGATTATGATAAACGAGCTTGATTTTGTTCGGAATCAACTGAACATGATAAAAAGGTTCGTGAACAAATTCGATGAATGAGTCCTAACTCGAGATAAATAAATTCGTGAACATAATTTGTGAATAAATGAATAGAGTTAAGTTCCATGTAGTGTACATATTTACTGTAATACGGTAGACCACGTATATTCTGCAACTATATAATGGCATAAAAACATTGCAAAATGTATGAAACTTGTTATTTTGTGAAATACATTCTATAAATATCACTATTTCATGAAAAATATTGAAAATTATTTATATTCGACAAGTAGAACACATATGTTCTGTAATATGTAAATATGTTCTGCAAACTTAACATGTTTTGCAGAATAATGTGTTTTTCACTATTTAACTTGTAGAATGTTTAGGATTGTCAAAATTTTTAACAAAATAATGATGTTTATAGATCATAATTTGCAAAATAACATATTTTGTAATATTTTTATATCATTCTATAGTTGCAGAACACATGGTCTACGGTACTACAGTAAATATGTGGACTACATGGAACTTTGTTCTAAAATAATGACAAAGCATTTTAATATATAATATTTTTTTTCCTCTACTGAGATCTCACTGCAGGAGAGCTGGTTGTGGCTGAAGCTATTACATGACTGTAGCTTGCAGTTACACAATGGAAACCATTGTCCATTGTTTCCCTTTTAAGCCAACAATTGAAGCTTTGTGGTGTGATGCTACTGTTGTTAGTTCCCTTTAGAGCTGGACAATAATAAACGAATGCATTATTATTATCTGCATCCCTAGCCCTCCTATCTTCCCACTTTCTCAAATCATCACAATCACTTGTTTACTGCGCCCTAAAACATCTTACAAATATCTACATAAACCTACCTCCCTAGCCTTTACATTTCTAACAACTTTTTTATTGACTAAATTTTCTTAAAACTCTCTTTTATTTTCTTCGGATATCATATTTCGTAAGTTAATTGGAAAAGACATGATTGCGCGTCCAATTCACTTTCGGGATTTTCTTATGGGGAAGCGTGCACAAATAATTGAATCAAGTCAACCAAATTGTACCTCGCATGATCACATCAACGTTATTAAAGACTCGACTGAATTCGAACATTATTATTTGCTATGTCATACGTAGAGCAAAGACCGCACTTGCTCTCGCCCTCTATGTTGAGTGATATGTTCAGTGAGCGTCAAGGTTACACAAAATAAATAAGATTTGCCAATAATCAAACAATTTCAGTGAAATTGGAAGAAATTCAGTTGTGCTTTCAGGTGGTGTTTGTTTACCACTTAAAAGTTCAGCTTCTGGGTTTATAAGTTAGAAGTACTAATTCATTTGTGTAAAAAGTTAAGAAACACTTCTAAAAAAAATAGGAATGCTAACTTTTGTTCAAGACTTCTACTTCTTCCCCAAACACTTTAATCACTTATAAGTCTTAACTTGTTTGTAACTTCTACTCCACTTTTTTATTTTTCAAAAAAAACGCTTATTTTAAACTCACCCAAACGGCCTCTTAGTATGACTCAAAGTCTCTGATTCCATTACTAACGTTAATATCGATAAGCAAAAGGAAAAGAAAATATAATATCAAAATGAAGGATCTTGTAATGCAGGGCTCACTTGTCTTGCCCTTTAGACATAAATTATTAACAAAATATGGCCCTCCTCTCTTTTGCTCATTCTTTTCCCTTTTGATGATCCATTGTACAGCATAGCTCAGCTTATTTCATATAGATAGAAAAGAAATGAGAAAGAATGCTATCAATTATCATATTTTGCTTTTCACATCATTCTTTCTTTTTCTTTTTTGGCCAAGTTTTGGTTTTGCATCATTCAAGCAGTGGTACTCTCCTGGCCTTATCATTACTCCCATGCTATTTCTCATTATTAATTTCCTAGAATCTTATTCACGTGTATTAGGTTCTAAATATTTGTGTATTAGGGTCAAAACATGTAATTATGGGGTACATATGGCCTGTGTTAAATTTTAAACATCTCCATCTTTCATATACCCGCCAGCCTGCAGAACCCATAAGAACGAACATTCGATAGGAAAAACAGAGAAATAATTTAGACACCGTTGCATGCATCGCTTTAGCTTTTATAAATTTGACCACTACATAAACACACACCCGCGGAAAGCCCCTTCAATATTCAAGATTATTTAAGATTTATCTTGGTCGAAGGCTATTAGTTAAATAAAAATCAAGCAACTGTGGGTGTGCCTTTCAAAGAAAAAAAAAAGTAAGTGGGGATGTTTGGCAAAAATCTGCTTTATCAATTAGTCATTTATAAGTTAGAATCTATTTATTTGTATTATATGTAAAGGAAGTTATAAGTTACAAGTGAATCTCCGATTTCTAAGTCAAAACGTGAGGAGTAGCAACTTATTTTTGTGGGTTATATTTTTTTTTTAAATTCGATTTTTATAGATACTAGCTTATAACCCGTGCAATGCACGGGCGGTTAATATATTTGTTATTTTATTGTTAGATAAATTTTTTATAGTTAAGCTGATTAAAAATTAGGTCGAACATATATATTTTTAATGAGAATGTTAAAATATCTTTTTTACTTGTTATAATTTAAGAAGGCCTATAAACTAACCAATCAACCTTTTAATATTTCGTTATTAATAATTAATATATGTGGCGCCCGTGTTAATTGTAAAAACTCGACTTTTTTAAATAGAAAATCTAAAAATGATAATTCGTTTTGATTAAAAAGACAGTTGCTATGTTGCTCGATATTATTTTAGAAGATTGAGTTCTTTTAGCTAATAAATATATAAAAGATAATTTATTTTAGTTAAAAGAATAGTTGGTTATATATATAGATAGGCCCGTACTTCGGTCCAAGTACCGACCGTCCGACCAATATAATAATACTCCCTCTATTTTTTATTATTTAACGTTTAGACTTTTGGCTCACATCCTTACATATAAATATGTCGCCCATGTCCGTAGTAATTGTAAAAGATTAATTTTTTAGTTATTAAATTTATAAAAAGTTGATATATTTTAGTTAAAAAAAAGTAATTACCATGTTTCTCAATGTTATTTAAGAAGATTGAGTTTTTTAGTCAAAAATATAAAAAAAGTAATATATTTCAATCAAAAGAATTAATTAGTTATATAGATATGCCCGTACTTTGGCCCAAATTAAAAAAAATAATTGGTTATATAGATAGGCCCAGAATAATTGGTAATATAGATAGACCCGTATTTTGGCCCAAATACTGACCTATCAAACTTTTAATGTTTCGGTTTTAAAAAGATTATTAATTGGTTATATAGATAAGCCCGTACTTTGGCCCAAATTAAAAAGAATAATTGGTTATATAAATAGGCCCAAAATAATTGATTATATAGATAGTCTGTATTTTGGCCCAAATACCGACCGACCAAACTTTTAATGTTTCGGCTTTAATAGTATAGTATAGATATATACTCAAGATCACTTTAGAAGATAATTCATAATAATTTATTATTATACTGTTTTATACATGATAAGTTGTAAGATACTTTTCAGTACTTATAAATAAATTCTTACTTATAGACAATAAACACTTCATTTAAATTAAGGGGGCGTTTAGACAAACTTAAAAAAAGTGATTTTTTGCTTAAAGTAAAGAAGTGGATTAAAAGTGCGAGGTAAATAAAATAATATTTTTGGAAAAAGAGTAGAAACTGTGAGAGAGAAGCTGACATTCTTAACTCTTTAAAAGTGCTTCTACTTATTTACACAAACGGGTCATGAAAAGGCGAAGGCGGAAGCAGCTTCTGCTCCCCAAACACCCCTAATATCATTAAGAGTCCGTTTAAACTTATGAATTATTATTTAACGTGACTTATGAGTTATTAAAAATAAAATAATAAAAATAAAAGTGATTTATGGGTAACTTATGACTTATGGTTTTTTTATCAAAAAAATTATGTCACCGAAAAAAGTAACTTAAACTAATTTCCGGCTTAAAATTAGTTTATAGTTTATTTCTAATTTTAAACCGACTTATGTTATTACATAAACATATATTTTTCAGCTTAAAGTCGGGAAATTGTGTTTGGATTTGACAAAAATTGAGTAGCGTTTGTGTGAAATCAATCAATATACTTATATAAAGGAATAGCGTTATCTAATTTTCTGGAATTTTCAGATGAAAAATATCAAAAATTAGAACTACCTTTTTTAGTTTTGGATATATTAGAAGCAAGTTTCAGAATCTGATTTTGTTTCGGATTATTTATGGAATATAACAGCTTGAAAGTTTTAATCTGATTTTGTTTCAGATTATTTAATTATGGGAAAGAGTAGCACACAAGTCTCTCTGCACCCATAAATACCCCTATAGATTGTAGGGTTTTGGGTCATCTAAACACAACCTACTCTCTCTCAATACAACAACCGTGGCTCTCTCTGGTGATAATTTTCTTGCTCGATTTCTAACTCGGTGCTGCCGTTCTTCTTCAATGATGAATGAAGGCCGTTTATACGGTATTAAAAAAATAAAGGTTGTTGCAAGTAAAAGTAGTTATAGACCGCTATGTAGGAGTCGACAAATCCAAACACGAGAGAATAATATAGTCTTGATATGATATTGATGGATGATATCAATAAATTAACTATTAGTGATGTATATTTGTTGGTTATTCTTTTATAATATTTGTTTTGTTCATCGGACATGTTTGTTGTTGTTAATTTTTATATGATTTATTTTGTACGCAGTAAAAAATTATTCATGCATAATCAGTTTGCTCTGTTAACTTTTAAGTGAAGACTGTTCATACAGTATTAAAAAATAAAGGTCCTTACAAGGAAAGATAGTTATAGACTGTTATCTCACGGATTTAAGTTTTAAGTTTGATGTTTTTGTGCACAATCAATCCAAAAAAATTGGAGGAATGTGACAATGTAATAACATGATTACTTTAAAAAAAAAACACAAATAAAATTAAGATTCGTCGTATTTTAAATTGTTAATTACGTGTAGAAATTTATTTTCATTTTTTCAACATGAATTATAGTCCAAATTTGCAAATTTATATATTAGTATTGATATTACGTCAAGATTTTTATAATATAAAACTTATTTTATCCTACAAATATTAATTTTTAATCATTAATATACTTTTCATAGACAGCCACAAAATTATTGCATTCTACAAATATTAATATTGAATCATTAATATAATAATTTTTATAGACCGCCGCAACGCACGGCTTTCCAACTAATTTTAACTAAACCAATAATAGACTATGAATATGAAGAGGGTTTTGTGCATGCCTTGTGTCGCAGCACGACTCCGCTAGAAACTACATGACAGCCATACATGACTAAGGACTTGACACAAATTAAGCCTCGATGATCATCATTACTTCAATTCCGGGACACAGACTGGCTCCACTCCTAGTGGAGGTTGCACTATAGTTAGGTCTTATAAGTACTCGGTGGATGGTTTATGAATACATAAAACACCCATTTGTGTTTGCTCAAGTTACACGGGGCCAGGCTTAGCACTTCCGCCGTTTGCTTAAGTAAATGCTTAATTAAAAAAATTTTAAGTTTAACACCCAATTAATAAACTAATCCAACTTAATCGATTGCTAGGGTCAACAATCATGGACTTTAGATACGATTCAGATATAGAATAAAAAATTTGGTCAACTACACAAATCCTCAAATCATGAACCTAGTTTATTTCGCATTTTCTATACTAATTAAATATATGTATGTATTTTTTGCTGTACCTTATAGTCTCATAATGGATTTGAGGCTAGCTGCATGCATGTAATGCATAATTGGCTTGGGTTATGGATGTTTTGTTGCACTATTTTCATAGTAAAAAGAAATTAATACTACATTTTTTACGTGGATACATGATTTATCGGACAATCTGTTATTTAGACATATTATTTGTCAGGAATCATCTTTCATATATAATTAAAGGTGACAAATTAAATCAAAAATTAAATTTGGAACTAGTTTATACATTTATAACATTAGAATGTAAAAAAACACTTTTTTATATACTCCCTCCGTCCCCCTCATTTGTTTACATTGGGAGACGGGGGCTCGGCACGCATTCTAAGGCTCTCGTAAAACGTAGTTCGGTAAATTATTTTGAACTTTTTTTTCTTCTGTATAAAAATTTGATGTTTAAATTTTTATACAAAAAAGAAAAAATTTAAAAATAAGCTATAGAACTATGTTTTATATGCGCATTAAAATGCGTGTCGAGCAGTGTGAAAAAACTGTAAACAAATGAGGGGGACAGAGGGAGTAATTATTTTACATCTAGCATTAGACTATCTCCGGCAATAGGTTGCCTGAAACCAGGGCATGAAAAAGGTGAGTCTTGGCTAAGTATCTATAAAAGACATTCCTAACAAGGAAGCTCCTCCTAATCATATGTGTGATCGGTCAATGTTTTGTTTGACTTCCCCAAATTTGGGGACTTCTAAGGGCTAAAGAAACAGAATGAAGGACCACAAGACCCTAAATTCTGACAACTGCCCTTTTATTCGATGACATTGGCCAATATTGAGCCTCACAATTTTATTCACATTCCCTCGAATAAGCTGGACTAGTAATTATGAAGATAATCAATTAGTTGTGCATGTTTTATGTAAAAAGTTTTGACCAACATTTTGACAAAGCTTCTAGTAGTTGAGCACTGTGATCCTCATGGTCCCTTGCAAATTTTTAATGATTGTTGTAATTAGTACTCCCTCCGTCCCGATCATTTATATACAAATGGTTTGGACACAGAGACCAAGAAAAAGTGTAAAAAGTGAGTAAAATTAGAGGAAAAATGAGTAAAGTGGTGGGACCCATTTATATTTAATGATAGATTTGAGATAGTGGAGGAAAATAGTGGGTGTAATAGTGTTTATATTACGAATTTTTTATGGTGTGCCCATGGGCACACAATAGTCACTAACTCTCATGAGAATAGTAGCTTTTGATTGGTGGATAGATAATAAATATTAATGGCCCCCTGCATTTACATCAAGTCCACCAATCAAATGAAGCCATTTCCATCAGAGTTTGTGTTTATTGTGTGCCCTTGGGCACACATTAGAAAGACCGTTTATATTATTATAGAATGGAGATAGTGGAGGAAAGTAGTAGGTGTAATATTGTTTTATATTATTAAAAGTTACTATTTTTGGAATGTATAGAAATGATGGGACGTCCCAAAAAAGAAATTGTATAGAATTGATTGGGACAGAGGGAGTACGGTGTAAGTCATTTCTGCTGGGTGAAAAATAGGCAGATTGGTTTTATTGTAGGGCTGTTATGGACTTATGGCCTATGGGAGCCGATCTGTTCTTCAGAATGAGCTATGCAAGTAGAGCTCATTTTTTTTAGTTTTGTTTGGTTTCAACTCGTTTAATCGAATTCGACTAATTATGGATGTGTCTCTCATTTTGTCGGCCTTATACATTCAGATCAATTTTAACAAAAATTTCAATATTGACCGACTTGAAGATAAATGAATTATTAGGTTCCTTGTTTTGTGAGGCCATAGTTGTGTTTTGTAATGTTTCTGATGCCTCAATGTAAGACCTTCCGAGATTATTAATATAAGTTGCTTTTCACAAAAAAAAAAAAAAAAGATAAATGTGGAGGAGAAAATAGTTATATTTTTATAGGATCGGTTTGACTGGATTATTTGTGTAAAAAGTTCATAAGTCTACTTCCGACATAGAAGTCATGAAGTTGATAATCCTAATTCTTTTGATGACTTATTGTTATTATAATTTAATTTAAAAAAAATGTATAAGACCGCTTTAAAGATAATTTTTGATAAATCTGAATCCGATCCAAATCTGTTAGATCAATTTGGATTTGAATTTGAACCCTGTCATGTTTGATGTGATTTAACCCGGTTGTCATTCTCAATTTTTAACAAACTCTCGAGGGACAAGTCCAAAGTTATCAAAACTTTTTTTGAGAACTTTTATTTCTTTAAATCATCAAAAATTCTAATAAAATCATTCAAATATTTAAATAATTCATAAGTTAAATTATCCAAACATTTTAATATTTTTGTTTATAATCTGTTTATTTACTTTATCTTTTAACTAACAGTGGTCCAACTGTAGATGTTATTTTGTATGTGTGATATAAGTAACACCATTTCTTACTTAGCCAAAAAAAAGAAAAAAAGTAACACCATTCTTTTTCTGAGAACATAAAGAAAATAAATAATAGTACTCCTGCATGAGCTGCATCTTATTACTATAGAGTATATAGACTATAGTACTCTTTCAAGAGGGGAAGATAAACGACTAAAATAAAGTGAACTATAAAAAGAATATAAAGAAAAACTCTACAGATGTGCTTGTACAATTTCAGTACAACATAGACACATACAATTTCTTTATCTTTAACTGCTTTTACTTTTAAAAAAGACCATGTAGTAAAAAAGAAATGTAACTACAAGATGGATACTATTAGATCTTGTACACACCCCTCAGCTTTGTTGACCCAATAGGTAAAAAATTTAGTCAGTAGTGAAGTCGTTTCATACATTAAATATACCTAAAACGACATGTCTGTCATGTTCAGCCTTGGGTTTTGAAGTGCAAGAAAAAAAAAAGAGAGGAGTGTGTAGTGATGCTGTGAGTCTTGTTCTCTCTGCACTTTATTCTGCTCAAATTATATACTTTGCTGTTCCTTATAACCAGCCTACATTTCCAGCAGGAAAAAAAAAAAAAAAGAAAAAGAAAATAGGGGGACCCCACTCTTTCTTTCTTTCTAAACTTTGATATAACTGTGTGTATCTGTGTGTGTAGGAGTGTGTATGCCTCATTGTCATGTGGTTTAGTTTCAAGAATCTACTATATATACTGACTTCTACACATGTAAAAGTGTTTTGTGTCTCTCTTTTGTGATTTGTGTCTATCTTCTTGTTTGTTCAAGTTGTGATCTTACAGAGACTAAAGAACATTGCTTTAGGGCCTTTGGGGAAATACCCAAGATTTTTAGTTATTGTAGTTGGGATTTGGAGGACCATTTTCAGAAAGATTTTGAATTTGAGCTTATAAGTCATTTTCTTGGGAAAATTTAGTTGCTTTTTGGAAAAATCAAGAAGTTTGGGAGAAGGGGAAGGGGGGTATTACAAGAACTGCATGAAGAAGAACCAGAACTGAAACAATGAGAGATGGGAATTCCAAGAAAAGCAAGGTCTATTATATTGCTATATCTGTTTTCTATATTTATATTTTGATGATGATATCTAAGCAAGAAAATTGTATTCACTTGGATTCTGACTCTGTGTATGTGTTTGATGAAGCTCTCCTGGTCAAAATCACTTGTTAGGAAGTGGTTCAACATAAAGTGCAAAACTGAGGAATTTGAAGCAGATGATGTAAATGAAGGTGGGTATTTTTAGTTTTAGTATATAATTGCAGTTATTGGAATATGTTTGCTCTTTGATTGAATATACCTTGTGACTTGTGTCATGTAAAGTCAAAGTTCCTAAGGTGTCACTATTACACTCAGATTTTTGTTCATATCTAGATTTTCTTCTGAATTTAACTATAAAATATGTAAGTGGATCATTTGATTCTCCTGTGATGTTTTAGCTTTCTAATGATGTTAATGATAGAATTGGGGGCTCTAAGGTTTATTAATCCTGTTGATATGATCAAATAATCAAATTCGGCTCTTGCTATATCAAATGACATTCCCTTTTTTTTTTTTAGGTGTTAATGTGGAATGCAGGAAAAGCTTCTCTGAAAGAGAGCCATGTACAATCAAGAAGAGTAAAACAGGTTTGAAATACTTTTTGGCTTTAATTCAGAACTTGTTTGTCCACCAGCAAGTAAATATAGCAATTAGGAAAAAAGGGAACAAGATAGTTGCTCACACTGCTGCTAAATTTTCTATCTCCTTGGATAATGTCAATGATAATAAGGTATTTTCTTTAACTTGTATTCACAGATAACTTTAGTAAGTCCTCTGATCGTGTCCGGAAAGGAAGAGTTGATCTTGACCATCCTCAGGTGATAAATGTGCAGAACTATAGGTTTGTCTACTACAATATTTGTAAACTTTTGTGCATTCAGCTCTTTGCTGCTAAGTATAAACAGTTTTCATATATTTAACTTTCAATTGCAACAGTATTTTTTCAGCTACCTGGAATGTGGGGGGAAAATCTCCTTCAAGCAGTATGAACCTAGATGATTGGCTTCTTGCCTCACCTCCTGCAGACATTTATGTACTTGGGTACGAGTCCTTGATTTTGATCTTCATTTATGCTTTTTTCAGCCTTTCTTACTTATAATCAATTGTCACTCAGATTTCAAGAAATAGTTCCTCTGAACGCCGGTAATATTTTGGGTGCTGAAGACAATGGCCCTGCTAAAAAATGGCTAGCTCTAATTCGCAAAACCTTAAATAATCGTCCCGGAACAAGTGGAGGAAGTGGACGTTATACACCTTCTCCTATCATCGATCCTATTGTTGAATCAGATGCTGACTTTGAGGGATCAACCAGGCAAAAGAACTCATCGTTCTTCCATCGTAGATCATTTCAGGCACCCCGGTACTGGAGAAATGATTGTGACTATACAAGCTCTCAACCTCAACTTGATCGAAGATTTAGTGTCTGTGACCGAGTGATGTTTGGCCATAGGCCAAGTAATTATGACCCCAACTTTAGGTGGGGTCAGAGGCCAAGTGATTATTCTTCGAGTCACAGGCCAAGTGACTATTCTTCAAGTCACAGGCCGAGTGATTACTCATCAAGTCGCAGGCCAAGTGATTATTCCTCAGTTCAAAGGTCAAGTGACTATTCTTCAAGCCGCAGAGCAAGCGACTATTCCTGGGGTCAGAGGCCAAGTGACTATTCCAGATGGGGATCCTCTGATGATGATTACGGGCCTGGAGATTCACCTAGCACTGTTTTATCCTCACCAATGTTTAATGGCGTGTCTGCACCAGTGGAAGACGGGTACTGCTTAGTTGCAAGCAAGCAAATGGTTGGGGTTTTTCTTACAATATGGGTGAGAAGCGATTTAAGGGAGCATGTCAGAAACTTGAAAGTATCTTGTGTTGGTAGAGGTTTAATGGGTTATCTTGGAAATAAGGTATCCATTGTTGTGCACAAAAACACAGTTTTGTTTCTTTTGATAAAAACTTTAAATAATCGGAATTATATGTTCAGGGGTCCATCTCAGTGAGCATGATGTTGCATCAAACAAGCTTCTGCTTCGTCTGCAGCCATTTGACCTCGGGACAGAAGGAAGGCGATGAGCTAAGGAGGAATTCTGATGTCATGGAGATCCTAAAGAAGACGAGATTTCCACAAGTTCGCAGCGTCTGTATTGACAAGTCCCCAGAAACAATTCTTCAACATGAGTAAGACTTATACCTATTTATCAGCCATATATGTTTTCACACAAGTTGACATAATATCATCTCGATATTATATAATCTTATAGCCAGTTTCAGTTTAGTGTCTGAACACCCTTGAACTCAGTTTATGTCAGTTCACCATTTCATATGAGAACATTACTGAATGAATGGTTATATAATTGATTATCATGATAGATAGAGTACAAAGAGTATTCTAAAAAATTTCATTTTGACCAGTCGAATTATCTGGCTCGGAGACCTGAATTATCGAATTGCTCTTTCCCACCGAACAGCGAAAGCTCTAGTCGAAATGCAAAATTGGAGAGCTCTGTTAGAGAATGACCAGGCATGGCATACATCTCTTTGCTTTAGCATCTTGTTTTACTTTGTATCTTTTAAGAGAAGAATTACTGAAGTACCTCTCTTTTTTTTGGCAGCTGCGAATAGAGCAGCGTAGGGGTCGTGTGTTTGAAGGGTGGAAGGAAGGTAAAATATACTTCCCACCTACATACAAGTATTCAAATAATTCAGACAGATACACTGGTGAAAATATGCACCCAAAAGAGAAACGAAGAACACCTGCATGGTAAGATATCTTAACAAAAACTTATGGGCAAGTGGTGAGTTACATGTTAGGTGATTCAAGGCCCTAATGTGTTATCTATTTCAATTTTGTGAAGGTGCGATCGAATCTTGTGGTTTGGAGGAGGTCTCCATCAAATGTCTTATGTGCGAGGGGAATCTAGATTCTCCGACCATAGACCAGTTTACAGCATATTTTGGGCTGAGGTTGAGTCCTCAAGTAGTGGTTTACGGAGAAGCACGAGTTGTTCGACCTCCAGGATAGAGGCAGAGGAGTTGTTGCCATACTCGAATGGTTACACTGAACTTTGCTTTTTTTAACAGTTTGCGCCTCTGCGGTAATTCTTGAACTCATAATTCTTTTATACTAATGCCAACATATAAGTATATAACTACTTGAACTTGGAGATGCTCATTCGCGCACTTATTCTTGGTTGCAGGCAGATATTATAATTTGGTGGCACAATTTTGAAGGTTGATGGAGACATTTTTATATACTCATACTGAAAAAAGTAAGTATTTGAGGTCGAGCTAATTTTTGGTGTGCAGTTAGTTTATTTAGCCTAACTTAATAATTCTTTCGATAATCCCTGACAGAAAACTCTAACAGAACTGCTAACTTATTCCAAGCTAGAAGAGATCACATTTAAACCATTATTTCCGGTTCAACAACCAATTGCAACATAGACTAACGAAGTCCCACTTCACGGGATCTCAAGTTCCCTTCAAGTTCTTAAGGTACTAAAATGTTGTACTATTGTAAATACATGACAGAAAGTCGAAAATATAGCTAAACCAATTAGTATCATTTATCAACATAATATCTTTGTATTGCAGGTTGAACTTAATTGATCAGAGATAGCCAAGTGGGTAACTGATGAAGAGTTTATTCAAGATTCTTTTGTGAACTGTACAAACCTAACTGCCTGGAAGAGAATGGAGTTTGTGAAAATAATCATTAGGCTTCAACTTTTTGTTTTAAATGAAGAGAGAACTGGGGAGTGATGTGTACATTAAATCTGACTGTATATACACACTCTTTTTCTATAGTAGTAAAGAGTTTGAAAAATATGATTCTAAGAAGTCCTCTTGTTGTTTCTTTATCTGTTGATGATCTACTGTAAAAGCTGTTTGTTGTTCACTCACCATCTCCACTGCATGTCTGCTTTTCATTTTTATTAATGCATGTGTATGATGAACAAGAAACCAGAGAAAAATTAGAAAGACAAAGAAGACAGTTTCACAGAAATGGCAGTATGTTGGTGGGAAGTCAGAAACATGTTTGTCTTTTCTGTTCAACTTATTATCAAATTAGGAACTTTTTGCATGCTAGGGGACTCTGGGTAAAAAACAGAGTTTATATACATTTACAAGAGTGGGCTGAGTATTGCAGTCAGCTGTGCCTTCATTTTAGATTAAAGTAACTGCACTGCAGTGCTGCCTGCTGGAGTGCTGGTAATCTGGCATCCAATAATCTGATAACTTATGTTGTAATGGAGAATATGTTGAAAACCAATTCATCCATTTTTGGGTCGAAGACGTCGAAGATTTTTGTCAAACCAGAACTCTGGTACCATGTTGAGAAGTGGTCAGTCTAAAATCTCCATGTTGAGAATCAGTTCATTTAATATTTTAAGAGAAAGACCCATTTAGATATCATGCTATATTTCAACATAATACAAAACTTTGACATTTTTCATTTGGCAAGGGTTACCAAACAAGGTTGATCATTTGGATGCATGCATAAGATACCATGTAAGGCATAAACACATGAGACAGTAGCTTGTTCTATTTTCGGGAAAAATATTGACAAGATGATATTTTTCGAAATTAAGTTATTTTCCGTGAAGCA
The DNA here is from genome assembly GCF_001625215.2 of Daucus carota subsp. sativus. Lineage (NCBI taxonomy): Eukaryota > Viridiplantae > Streptophyta > Magnoliopsida > Apiales > Apiaceae > Daucus > Daucus carota. The sequence continues at coordinate 26,614,143 of NC_030388.2, forward strand.
GGATAATCATCAGATAAATTAATAAGCAGAAGAAGATTAATATAAAAATACAGAGCAAAAGAGAGACAAAAAGATAAACATTCTATGCTTGTGCTTCACTCGACCACCTAGTGATGATTTGACTGAAAAAAGGGTGTCGCCTCTTGTGCTTGTCTTAATATATCCATATAATCCCACAGTTATTGTCACTACTGTACATCTCTATAAATATATTCTTGCTTTAGGTCTTTAACTGGAAGCTAGATTTAGAGCTTGTTTCTAAATGCTACTGCTGCTACTACAATTCTGTTTGAAAAACAGAGCTTGAAGCGAAAATAAAGAGGTCGGAGAGGTGATTGGACGGACACTGTTTTTTCAGTGCACCAGTTTAATTTATAAATTAAATATTAAAGTTGGGATTGAGCTATATTTGGTTACATGTATTGAGTTCTATTCCACTGCAAATCATTATTATACAAATTAAATACAAAAATGTATATTTTGGGGTCCGAAATTAATCCGGATGTGGGTCTAGATGGGGCTCCGGTGAGACCCAATAGGACAGGGATGAGGCTAGTACCTGGTAGGTCTGTCAATGGAGCGGAGCTCCGACCCGATCCGATCCGATCCGGGGCCTTTTTAGTGGATATAGATTCATCGAAATAAAATCCGATCCGAAATTTGATCCGATAAGAAAAATCCGATTATAAATAAATATATATATAAATAATAAATATCAATAATAAATATCAATAAATAAATACATTAAATTTTTTTAGTTGCAGTAGTTATTTTTAGTTATAGTAGTCCCTGGATATTAGTTATGTGAGTCGTGGGTTGTGATTGTGTTTGATTAATTGTTTAATTAACTAGTACGAATGAGTTGTAAAGTTATAGCAAATAGTATTAGTATCTTGAAAATTCTATCATTTTGTGTATTTTGCCTCTTAATTTGTGATTTTTAATAAAATAAAAATGTAAGAAGCTATTTCGATCACGGCGTCTCATTTCATCATATCCTTCCTTTAAGAATCACTGACATTATTTTTTAAAAAAATATTTTTAAATCTAAGTAAAAAAACTAAATGGATCCGGATATCCGATCCGTGATCCTAATGGATCCGGATATGGATCGGCCTGTAAAAAATCCGGTCCCGATCCGATCCGAATCCGAATCCGATAAAATAAATGGATATGGATATGAATTTAGGCTGATCCGATCCGAACCCGATCCATTGACAGACCTAGTACCTGGCAGGACTATGATAAGGCTAACTTCTGTTTTTTAGAATTAAATCGAGTTTGTCCAACTCTTGATAAGACTCTGGTGAACACAAGATAAATTGTGTGGTGCGGAGATGGATCTTAGATCGGTGATGTCATACAGAGATGGGTAGTGACATGTAGGGGTGAACAAAACCGAACCGAACCCGTAAAACCGAACCGGACCGTATAATTTTGGTTCGATTTGGTTTCATTTTTCTGAAAATTTCGGTTAATTCGGTTTTTCGGTTTGAACCGAAAAGAATTTCAATTCGATTCGGTTTTTAATATAATATTTCGGTTTAAACCGAAATAACCGAACTTTTTATTACATATAAAATAGATATATTTTATATACATTATATATAGATAATTTTAGAATCTAACGTCCTTAATTGACTAACAAAGCGCGGCTCGACTTGGCTTAACCGATTAAGAGCAGAGGTAGCCTGGAGATTGTATGGTGCAGAATGTATGCGGATCGCGGAGATTGCAAGCATATTGATTGTTTTTTAATTACACTGGAGTTTTGTAATACAAATGATGATATACTTTTTACATGTTTGCTTGATAATTGGCCACTGGTTACTACTCCCTCTGTCTCTCTCATTTCTTTACAGTTATTATTTTGAGATGTCCCTCTTATTTCTTTACGTTACTATAAATAGTAAGTTTTTCTCATCATTACACCCACTATCTTCCCCTACTATCTCATATTTAACAATAAAAACTAGTATTACACCCACTACTTTCCTCCACTATCTCAAATCTATTATTAAATATTGATAGGTCCCACCACTTTACCCACTTTCATCTAATTTTACTCATTTTTCATACATTGCCTTGGTCTCCGTGTCTCCCTCCAATGTAAACAATTGAGGGGGACTTATTACCGCTAATCTGTCACTCTTCTGGTGTCTCAGATTCCCAGTACTCAGCATCAGCATTTCATGGTTTTAAGAATTTCGGTTTAAGAAAATCGAAACCGAAACCAAACCGAAATAATTCGGTTGGTTCGGTTCGGTTTAAAATAATAATTCGGTTCGGTTCGGTTTTTGAAAAAAGCACACTTTGGTTTTCGGTTTTTTCGGTTCGGTTCGGTTTTGAACCGAACCGACCGAATGCTCAGCCCTAGTGACATGCAAAAAGTAGGTCATGTTATTAGGGTGAATTTTTTTAATTTATATTTTGGTGAGTTGTATTTTAACAATTCTCCCCGTCTATTAGTATAACTGCATATGCATCTGATGTATTATCATTACTCCCTCTGTTTTTTAATATATGACGTTTGACTTTTTGGCACACACTTTTAAGTGCTTTGACCGGATAGTTAAATGTATTATTTTTGAAATTTTCTTTTTCTGAATAAAAATATGTAATCAAAATTTTAATTTACAAAAAAAATCAGTTAAAAATAATAAGTTTTACTACCCGGTCAACCCACCTAAAGATAAGTGCACAAGTCAAAAGTGTCATATAAAAAAAAACAGAGGGAGTATCATTTTAGATTTAATTTCAAATAAAACCATATAATTTACCGTCTCGGGTTTATTATTAACCTGCAATGTAGCTATCATCCAGAATGTAGAGTATTATTGTTTGGCACTCCAATTATTCGAGATGTGTCATTTATTGCTACTGTTCTAGACTCCAGAGCAAGATTTTCGCGAACTTAGGAAGACAAGGCAAGTGGCTCTGCAATTTCTCTAGTTAATTAATTCCTCCGTATTTTTGCGTTCACTTAATTAAATGGTGCTCTCTCCATCCCAAATTAGATGAGCTAGTTGATTTTGGGCACATAATTTAAGGTGTATTGACCGACTAGTTCCGAAATTTATTTTTTTTTTAATTTTTTTTGTAAATTAAAATTTCATTTTAAATTTTTATTTGCAAAGTAAAATTTTAAAAATATGTAATATAGCTATGCGGTTAATGAACTTTAAAATGCGTGCCCGAAGTTAGCGAGCTCATCTAATTTGGGATGAAGGGAGTAACGTGTAATTCAGAATTTGAGAAGTTGTGCGATGCTTTTCTATAATTAAAATTTGACTGAGGAAAAAAAAGACAGGTCCAGCATGCAGCGGCTATGAATAAAAAAATGATGGTGTATAGTTCGATCTTTATTATTTTATGGGACTTAATGCACATGTTATCGAATACCGGAAGCTAAATTCAGTTATTTTTTGTAACTTGCTGTGAATGTTTGCACTCGTTGTACGTGCAACTGCTGCTGAACATGGGAATATTGAATAGTTCACAATAATAAAAGGTGTACTTCACTCGGATTTTAATAGATTATATATTATTTATAAATCTATATCTATATCTATATCTATATCTATATAATCCTAATTCCTAAATACAAAGAAAATGAAAAAGTACAAAAACTACCCTTTCCTAATTTCAAATTTAACCACAGCAAAGGTCCTTTCTGTCAAATTACTCATAAGTTGGATGATCCATTACTTACTGGGTATGACCCATAGATTTGTAACACTCAATCATGCTTTACCACATGCAAGATCCGGTTTCTCACGGGTCATCCAACCAGATATTTGAAAATCAGCAGTTCAAACTCTGCATAATTTCAGGCTCCTATAAGTCAAATAAATAACTGCTTTCCATAATCTTTGAAGGACAGTTTACACACACGTTATTTTCTTTGTTTCACATTTGCATCTTCTCCAGATTTCTAAATCTTCATTGTCGTCGATGATCGAACAGGTTAGTTTTTCAATCTCTTAATGATTGGTTACTATTCGAATAAATTCCGATCCGCACTGAAATTGGTGACCATGATAATTGTCAGGGTGCATCTCCAGTGTTTTCGTTTGATTGTGTCATAGCCGTTGTCGTTTCTTTTTGTTTTCTGTGAATGGGTTTTAACTGGTTGTTTAGACAAATTTGCGAGCAGATCGTAAGCGCGTCCCTTTCGGTGTGGTTTCGCCTTCGTCTGGTGAGCATAACTAACCATTACTGATACTTATCGCACATTGCTTGAATAGTTTTGGGTGTTGTCAGGACAACATAGACAGTGTTCATAGTCCGGTCACTCTAGGCCTCCTCAAGTAATTAGCTTTACAGGAAGGGACACTGTTTAGCTTTGCAATCCAGAAAAAAAAAAAAAGAGTTTTTATCAATTACTTTGAAAAGTCCAGAATCTTATGGACTATTGTTAATGAGGATTATGTAAAAAAGAAGTCTTATTTTTATTAGTAAATAGTTTACTCATATCTAATAGATGGAAATTAGCATATGTTTCATAGCCCAGTTTATTAAATATGTAGTACATTATAAGCCCAATTTTGCGATTGATACAAATTCTCTATCAGTGGTTGGAATATTTGTAATATATAACCCAAGGTCCAGGTTAAAATATCAGTATTGTTAAGTCCGCGTTCTATCAGTTGTCATGGAGACTTTGAACAAAGTGGTGTATTGGGACAACAAAATGCACAATGTATACATGGCATTCTTACTAACCTTTTCTCGCTTTGACATTCTTTATAATTGATTCTTATCTTAGATTCTGGCGTTACACATGTCATTGGTCCAAATCCGTGAATCAGAGTGATGCATTCAAGCTCACAACACCAGCACAAGGTATTTGTCTATTTCCGTATTCGTGTGCTATTTGTCATGCCTTTTTCCTATTTTTTATAGCTGAAAATGTAAATATCCAATTACATATGTACTATCCTTACTCTTACCTAGAGACATTTACCAGTAACGATAATAATTCTATTGACATCCTGACATAGCTGCATGTCAAATTAATTGAATTTGTGTACGAATCTGAAGCTTATTATGTGTGAAACAAATAGCAGTTGCCAATTACATACTCCATCTAACAAAATCAAGTTCCACAGCCAGGGAGAAGACTTTATTGCAAGAGAGTGTAGATCAGATATATTTCCACCACCATATAGTTCATATCTAAGTTTTTAATTTTTGGAGCTATGGAATGGCCGCGTACTGTCTTGGAACAGAAGGCAGAGGAAATTAAATGTTTTTTTCACGGTTTCTGTTATACTAACTACCAAGCATGTCCTATGCCTATCCTCAAGTTTGCACTATTAGTCCTAATCTTTAGTGCGTAGTTACATCAGGTAAATAACTTACTTTATTATTGGTTTTCCTGCAATTAGTACTTTATTAGTAGAACCAAATTGCTACATTATCAGAACGTGTTTCCTACATGCTTATAGCTGTCATCTTCTTTTGGGTGTCAACAATTGACGGAACCTAATATAAAGGTTGTTTTCAGGCTGTCACTGTTGCATACGCTGTATACCTGCACAAGATCAGTGTACACCTTCAACCCGCAGTGGATAAATATGTGGTAGGATTTTTTAGCCTTCTTAGTATATTTAAATGTTTATGTATATTATATTAAATTGATTCTTGATATAGCTTTCATCTTGACATCGCCTACAATATTGTACAAAATTCGCAAAAAGTTCACGCACTCTAAATGTGTTTTCTGGTTGTACTTTGTTAACAAAAAACATTTTAATCTTTAAGATTACTGAAAGCAATATATGGATGCTGCAGGGTTATGTTGTATACCGTGTCCGTGTAAAACATGGTGGACGCAAGAGACCTGTTCAGGGGTACTGTGTATGGAAAGCCAACAAACCAAGGTGTGACTCAGCTGTAATTTCAGCGCAGCAAGCAATCAGTTGCTGAGGAATGTGCTGGCCGAAAACTTGCTAGCCTAAAGGTTCTCAATTCTTACCATAATTTTAGGCACGCAGTCTGCTTGCACCTCGATTTTACCCTTCATTTTCGCCCTAACAATCTCTTCACTCATCCAATCCGTTTTGATTTCAAATTTCAACACAAACTTAACCTCCAAAATATCAATCTTCAGTTGAGTTTTTATTAGTGTTTTGTTGTCAAACAGGTTGCATCCATAGACATTTCTGATCAGTTTCATCTTCATCTTGAATGGTTGATTTTCATCAAAGATTGTATTCTATATGGTGATTTGAGCGTATGGATCTGACAGGTTAGTAACCCAAGTTCCAATATTCACTTAGTAACTCTGTATTTCGATTTTACATCACTAACTAACATAAAGATGCGCAGGCCGAAAATAGAATTCTCATAGTCCGTTGTCTCTTTTTTGGACAAAAATGGTAGGTTCTTTAGCAGTCATGTTTACATTGTTATCTGGATGTTTTGATTTGTAACATCAAGGTATGTAATGTTTTGAATCCAGATACCCCGCGGCATTACTTATCTCTCAATTCCAAAGGGATGTTGGCAGTTGTTCAGGGATATTGCGATTCTCACAAGTAGTTTGTCTTTTTCATGAGTTTATTCATGTGGTATGTTTAACCTCTACATGAAGCATGTACATTAATAATAGTTCTATGCTTCTCCCCTGTCAGTGATGTGAAATTTCTGTTATGACTATCTGTTTCAGGTCCATCATATTTGCAATCGTGCATCATTTCCTAATTTTTTTCAGGCTTCGCCTTGACCCTGACTTTGTAGAGAATCTGGTAAGAATTTAATATATTGTTATATAGTAAAATTTATATTTGGTAAGAGAAGAAACTTATGCTGACATATTTAATTGTACTCTGTCCATGTCCTCCTTCCATAGGTGTTATGATAACATAGCTCTAAAGATATCTGGTTTATCATCAGGTAAATAGTATATTATATTTGATATTATAATTTCTAATTGTATTATATGATAAGCTTTTTTATTTATATACACCAAGTCTTATACGGTAAACATGTACAGATAAGTTAACTTCGGTACAAGGATGAAAAATTTAGTAGGTGAATGGATGTGAATGGATCACAATGTTGAAGTGGTCAGAACCAGAAGATCCACTTGAGTCACCTGGTTCCAACTTTTGCAGCATATATAGAAACATATACAAGCATAATCACCGTCGCATTTGAAACAGCCTTCCTAAGAAGAGCTTATATTTAGACTGCAGTCCTCCGCAGATTGCTGCCACAGACCAAGTTTAGAGTATTTAGACCAGCAAACAGCCGTGTTGCAATAGAGTATGGAATTGCAGAGATTATGTTTCAGGCCTTCTCATATGCTTTTCCATATGATGCATTCACCTGGTAAAATTTTCATCCTTTGCGCTCTGATTTTCTACATGATAAATAGTCAGATTTTGAGATTGGTCAATTGATCTTTGATTTAAAGAGTTTTAGGAACTGGTTGAATCACCGAAAAATATCCATGATCATATCGAATATTCTAACAAAAAAAGTATTGTGTTAGGCCAATTTGTGTCCCCAAGAGCCAGGACCCATTTATTACGCTAAACTAAGCATGATATGATTAAAGGTGATTTAGACATAATTAGAATGACTCACCTCTCTGATACTAAATCAAAATTCTTTACACTAAAGATATTATTTAGTCATGTGAAACAACTCGATCTTCAACACATTCATACTAAAAATGACTATAATTTGTAAACTGTGTTACCTAAATAAGAAAAATGTTCGATGCCTATCTTTGATATTAGATATGATTTTTAACATGAAGGGGGATATTGTGCTTGACGTGAATATTCATGAAGGAACATAGAGTGGCATTTCATGAGAAGTTAAAGGGAAACAACTTTGTTGCCACATATATTACTACTTGCAGATATCTTAAATATTCATGGTTGAATAATATATAGTTTTGTTGAAACTGGCTTTACAAAAAGTTCTAATCAAATCAGGGTCATATATGTTGATGATGAGTATGTTTAACCTTTACATTTGCTGGCAAAAATACCAAATACTTCTGTGATTTCATTAGCTGACAGTTATAGAACTTTATTCACAAAATTTGCTTTACGAGTCTGAGGAAAGTGATCTCTGATTTAAATTTAGGGTCCTGGTCCCTGACAACCAGTTGTCAGGGACAGGTTATTTAACACACACTTCCAGGGCCGTCGGATCTATATTTCAAGGGCCCAGATTAAAACTTCGTTTTTTTAAGATCCAGACCATTGAAATACAGATCTTATGGTAATGGAGTTGTGTGTTAGATAAAGCCTCCCTGACAATCAGTTGTCTGGGACCAAAACCCTTAAATTTAATTTTATATGGATGTTTATTATTTTTCATAGGCCGAAGAAAGACATGGAGATATACTGGGTCATCTTCTCTATGCTGCTAAATTAGCGGCAGAGAAAGAAGGTATCGTGGATGGATTTCGTATACTGAGTAACAATGGACCTGCTGCAGCCTGCATGCAAGTTGATACAACTTACAAGCCACAGTTGCCTTCATTAAACTCTTACTCATAGACTAAGTATAAGAGTCTTAGTCAGTAATTTTTAGTTACATTGTTGTCATGATTGATCTTTGATTCAGAGAGCTTTAGGAACTGGCCGAAGCACCGAAAAATATCCTCCAAAGCTGGATTAGCGACAGGTTCTTGCTGTCAAGATTCTGCATGAAAGTTGACATGGAGATTGTAGGTCAATTATTTATGAGATGGTTGTTTCTTTTGCACAACTGTACTAACAATTCTAATTCGGTTCCTGTCTTTTTGCAAATGGAAAGTTTTCACATATTTCTCAGACAATTTTAAAATTTATGTATATAATAATTTCCTCTATTGATTTATTGCATGAAATTTTGAGATTCAGATGATAGAGTAATTTTGTTATATTCCATAATTTATGTAGCATTATTCACTGGTAAAGAGATATGGTCATTATATTTAGATAATAAAGATGACAACGGTTCTTTAAAAATCATTGTGATCTGGATACGTACTATCAGAAATTTGACAATTGAAGGTAATCAGAGGAAGAGAATGCGCAGACTCTCAATGTGGCTGATTACCCTCTTGGACAAGCTCAACTCTGGCTCTGGTTTCTGATACTTACATAAAAATTAGTAACAGTGTTTTTATATCATATTTTGGCAGTAAAATTTTTATAAATTGTTTATAATTTTATAATTTTTCTGCTTTTATCCTTTTTCTTTTTATATATTGACCTAATTTTCAATTAATGCAAATTATAAAAAGTAATAATTGCTAAAATGTTAAATTAATATAAATAGGTATGTTATTTATACATGAAGTTTCAAATTTAAATTACAATTTTATATATTTGTTTGATTTGATCTCTTTAAGCTAATATAATTATTTGTTTAAGTGGTTTTAAACAAATTATATTAATTTAAGTGATATTAATTTATAATTTTATGAATTGAAAAAAGATGTGTAATACTAATATCTATACTCCAATTGTAACTACTACCGATTCCATCTTAATCTTTTTACAAATTATTAATGGTAGCAATAATTTTTCATATATTTAATATAACTTGATGAATATATTCTCATAATTTAGTTACTTTATTTTAAATTTAGTAATATATTTTTTAATCATCAACATACTAATAAAGATAAACAAGGATCACTTTTACCGCATCTGCAACAAATGATTTATAGTTATGATCCTCCCATTTCAAGACTAATGCTCCCACCGTTTATGACAATACAACCAATGATTTAGGATTATTATCCTCCAATTTCAAGATTAATGTTCTCACCTTCTATAGCGTCAGATATTAAGTTCTGTCAAATGAATTAAAATTCACTGAGAGATTAATATTAGATTGTGGGTCAAAAAATAGTACTCCCTCCATCCCAAATTAGATGGCCCCGTTGACTTTGGGCACACAGTTTAAGGTTCATTGACCGTATAGCTACATGACTTATTTTTAAAATTTTATTTTTGCAAATAAATATTTAAATATGAAATTTTTATTTACAAAAGAAAAAATAAAAAAATAAATTTCGGAAGTAGACGGTCAATGCACCTAAAGTTACGTACCCAAAGTCAACGGGGCCATCTAATTTGGGATGGAGGTGGTATATGTGATTCGTAGCATCATGAACATCGTTTGGTAATTTAACACACTATTGTTACTCCCTCCGTCTATTAATACTTTTTCATGTTTGCATTTGTCACGTTTGTCGATACAACAAACATTACCCGTGTGCGAAACACGGGCCAGATATACTAGTTTTACTAATAGATATAGATAGTATTTGATTTTCATTTTACATGAATTTTAGATAAAAATCGCAATGTTGATATAAAATTTTAAAATTAAGCATAATATTTCAAAATTTGATGAATTTTGGTGAGATTTCACAAACATAGAATCTATCAAACGATTTCACAAAATTCATTATATACATTATTAAGTCTAAAAAAATCTATCAACATTTGAATATTATCAAATTTTAATAGATTTTAAATAATCTTAATTGAATACCATCGAATTTTTAAGCATGAGTTAAATTTTGATTGAGTACTACCAGATTTTGCCGCATAATTTAAAACTCTAATTAAATTTTTCAAAATTTTGATACCTTTTTCAAAAACCAAGCAGGATACACCTGAACTTCATAAATAAATAAAAAAAATTGAAATCTCAATTGATTACACCGCTTACGAGCATCTCTAAGCTAGAGGTTGGTTATAATAATTGGCTATACTGGATTTGTCAGACAATATATAAAATTTGCTAAATTTATAAGACATTTTATTTCAATAGTAGTGGTTATATTGATTGATTAGATCCTAAAAAGAATGTTATATATAAACAGGTTATGTGTCATTTTTTACAGATCTATAATCATTTGATAAATATATTCTTAGGGTTTGATTAAAATTATAGATAAGAAGGGTGTAGCTTTGGCGTGTGAGTTTTTGGAGAAATTTTATATATTTCATATTTTTTATATGCCAACTCATTTTTTATTTAAGAATTTATTTTAATTATAATTAAATAATATATAATAATAATAACAATAATAATAATATTCCGTCTGTTCCACTGGTTAGTAGAGTATATATTGATAGAGGGTACGCGACACCTGTTTTAATATTCTTGTAAATTATAGTTTTGTAACCTATTTTTAAGATTTTTTTCTGAAAAAAAATGTAATAGATAAATTTTGTTTAAGAAAAAAAAATTAAAATAATTTACAAAATTATATTTTGTAAAAGTATTAAAATGCATGTCGAACAGTGCAAAAAAAACGTATCAAATTGAATAAGACAAAGAGTTGAATAAAATAAAGGGTTATTGATCAAAAAACTACGGTACTCTAATTTTTTTTTTGTTAAAATATTGTCAGTGTGAAACCTATTTCCAAAATTATTACTTTTTAAGTATTTTCAAAAATATAGTTTGTAACTTTTGTAAATGAAAATGCAACTTTGATTTAGAATTTTGAATAAATTAATTTTGATTGATATTAGTTGATTATTTGCATTTAACTGTATACAGAAACACATCAAGATACATAAGATTGAACCCCAACCATATCGATCTCCTCATTGCAGATCAACCGCAAACTTAAATGAACGAACTGCTTCTTAATTATCGGCAGAAATGGAGGCGCAATGTTCGATGACTGCGACGGCGAGGGCAGAGCGGAGGTGAGATTCGCATTGATGTGGAGACTCTCACAAACGTTGAGAGATGGTGATAGTTTGTAATTGCGAATTTGCGAGGGTTTGTGATTACGAGAGTATTGTGGTTGAGAGACAGATGGTGGTTTGTGATTGTGGTTGAGGTTTGCGATTCTAACCCTTATTCTTTTTTGGGACGTCCAAAAAAAATAACCTATTATATTTATTATTTTTGAACACTACTTTACACTATTACACTCACTATTTTCTTCCATTATCTTCATTATATAATAATATAAACAGTATTACACTCACTACTTTCTTCCACTATCTCAAATCTATTATTAAATATTGATAGGTCTCACCACTTTTCACACTTCTCAACTGAACTTACTACCTTTTTCTTATTCTACGTGAAAGTCAAACCAGCTCATTCATTTTGGGACGGAGGGAGTAGTAATTAAGATCGCAGAACGCAACTTATTACGAGGCCGTTTGGGTAAGCTTAAAACAAGTGTTTCTTGCTTAAAATAAAAAAGTGGAGTAGAAGTTAGAAGCAAGTTAAGACTTATAAGTGATTAAAGTATTTGGGAAATAAGCAGAAGCCCTGAACAAAAGCTAGCATTCCTAACTTTTTATAAGTGCTTCTTGACTTTTTACATAAACGGTACAAATAAGTGCTTCTAACTTATAAATCAGAAGCCCGGCTTAAAGCGGGAAACAAACACCCCCTATGTAACACATTATTAACCATATATGATTTCAAATAATAGTCAAGTGACGGGTTTAAATACTCATTTGTAAGATACATAAGTCTAAATTGTCGAAAAATACCAAATTTTTAAAGTTGTATTTGGATAATCATTTGTAAGACACAAAAAATCGCATTTGCATTTGTGATTGATTTAGATTGATTAGTTGTAAATATGGTTGAAACAGTTCTAAACTGCATTTTTAAAAATATTCTTTTTAAATTTGTATTTTTGAAAATATTTTTTCCTAAAAGTATATTTAGAAATACTTTTTGTAAGTAGTACTCCCTCCGTCCCAGTCATTTGTATACAAATGGCTGAGACACGGAGACCAAGAAAAAAGGTAAAAGATGAGTAAACTGTAAAGTTAGGTGAAAAGTGAGTAGAGTGGTGGGACTCATTTATATTTAATAATAGATTTGAGATAGTGGAGGAAATTAGTGGGTGTAATAGTGTTTATATTATTATAGAATGGAGATAGTGGAAGAAAGTAGTTGGGGTAATGTTATTTTATATTATAAAATTACTATTTTTGGTATGTATATAATTGATGGAACGTCCAAAAAAAAAAACTGTATACACTCTAAAATAAATATTAACCACCGGACTCCGCGATCACATTGTAATGTTTATTAGTACATCTTTGGAAAATTTTGGACGTCACGCATTACACGCCACGATTTACTAATTCATCTAAAATGTCTGTATTTGACTTTTACAACAGAAAACATTATTTCAAGTTGAACATATGCATGTCTGCCCGACTTTATGGTCATGTTTAATCAAATCTATGTTGGTAGTTTTATTTAGATATCTATTCTCAACTTTTTAGACTTTTCTCTTGAAATATTATTTTTCTATTTTTCTTATTAATTCGACGCTTACCCATTTTTTGTACCTAACAAATTCGTTCGCACCATTAACATCCACGGTTGAACCAAAATTTTGTTAATATTTCTTCTTTCTACTTATTTCAACTGTCAGTCCTGCAGGACGTATTTGTTAGATATTATGAGATTATCTCATTAAAATATTTTCCTTAAATAAATTTTAAGTAGATATCTATTTAGTTACAATTATAAACTAATGTTTTTATACTTTTCATTTTTCAATAGCAATTTATTGGTTTTGACTTTTGAGTTTTGACAGATAGTCAGCCACCCTCAAAAGCTAGTGTACAGTACTATTCGTACAACTGAACATGCCTTTTCATATTTAGAGCATTTCCAACGGGTTGGCTATAATCGTTGGCTAAATTGGACCTGTATGACATTATGTAAAATTTGCTGAACCTGCAAAACATTTTGCTTCAATGATACTGGCTATATTGGTTGGCTATAATTTAAAAATAGTATGTTATTAATATTTTAAATTGTTAAAATAGAATACATCAGTTCAATATAGTAATAAATGATGTACAATCTTCCTACAAATTTTCATACAGACCTGTAGAGGTTCGACAAATTTAGCCATCCATAGCAGGTTGGCTAAATTTATAAACAACAGGTGAGCATGGTTGGAATTGAGTTTTTGGAGCTGTTGGCTAAATTTTTTTATTTTAAGTATGCCAACTCACTTTTTAGCCAAGGGCTTTAGATGGTTGGAGATGCTCTTAACATATGTTAGTATGATACGCCCTCAATCCCTTCTCATTTCTTTACAGTTACTATTTTTGGATGTCCCTCTAATTTTTTTACATTACTATAAATAGTAAGTTTTTCTCATCATTACACCCACTATCTTCCCCCACTATCTCATATTTAACAATAAAAACTACTATTACACCCACTACTTTCCTCCACTATCTCAAATCTATTATTAAATATTGATTGGTCCCACCACTTTACCCACTTTTCATCTAACTTTACTCATTTTTCATACATTGTCTTGGTCTCCGTGTCCCCCTCCAATATAAACAATTGAGGGGGAAGGAGGGAGTATGATTTTTATATGACTAGCATTGTTCACGATAAAAAAAAATAATACAAATTATGGATTGGAGAATATATCATCACCATATTATAAAATATCTCGCAATATCTTCTATAATAAATGTGAGCTAGTGTTTTATTTTGTGGCAAACAAGAGCATCTTTAACAATAATAACTAAAATTAGTCTTAAAATGTACCTTACGGAGAATTTAATACATCCTCTCAGGCAGAATGATTTTACTTTGGGAAAAATTAGTCTTAAAATCATTCTGCCTGAGAGGATGTATTAATCTGTGGAAACTCTTGTAATGTTTAGTGAAAATAATATGTCAGATTGAGCTGTATTCGCTTGATTTATAAATCAACTATGATTTTTTATTCTGCGAAATCATCTCAATCATAAACACTACTCTATAATTTTGTATATTATAATATTTCATCACATTTACTTATTGAAGCTGTTCTGGTTATATTTTCCTTGATACCAAATCAAAAGATACTAATTGAATGCCGTCGAAGTTGAAACATAATTTAAAATTCATTGAATATCATCATATTATAGTATAATTTAATATTTCAATTAAATATCTAGAAATTCGGTTACATATTTTAAAATCCAAATTGAATATTCTCCGATTTCATCAATAAAAAGTAACTATTTAAAATTTCAATTAAATACATAGATACTAATTCATGAAAAAGTAATCATAAATTCGTATCTTAAACATATCGCACAGTATCTTTTTATTCTCCTATTTTAATTGTGGAAGCGGGCCATATATACAGACGTGCCGCCTATAATGCCTATAAATGCTACGCAATATCTGGTTCGAGAGAGCATCTCGAAAAAGTTTTCGTATAGTTAATTTAGACAGAAAATCATGGTGAATATTTTTAAGATGCTAGTTTCGCCACTAGTAAACGGGGCGGTGAAACTAGCCGGGCTGACTCCTAAACTCGTAGAGATCGAACCCGGAACAGTACTAAATATTTGGGTACCAACCGAAACCCTGAAAAATACCACAAAAATTCCTCACAAGCCGGTTGTAGTGTTTCTTCATAGCTTTGCTGCAAACGGAATTCTGACATGGTTTTTTCAAGCCATATCTTTATCGGGCACGTATTCTGTCTACGTGCCCGATTTCATATTTTTCGGTGACTCGACCACCGATAAATCAGACCGCACAACGGCTTTTCAAGCCGAGTGCATAGCCAAAGGGTTATCGAAACTAGGAGTCGAAAAATGCACAATTGTTGGTCTTAGCTATGGGGGTATGGTAGGGTTCAAAATGGCGAGGAATTATCCTGACTTGGTTGAGTCCATGGTGGTCTCGGGCACGTTGATGGAGATGACGGAGTCGATAAATTCTGCGTTGCTGAAAAAATTTAACGCGAATAGCTGGTCAGATTTGCTGATGCCAACTTCTGTTGATGGTGTAAAAGAGATGATGAGTGTTGGGACTCATAAGTTGCCGTGGCTACCTGATTTCTTTTACAAACATTTTCTAGAGGTATGTTTTACTTACTTTGTTTCGATATTGGCTTTTTTCATGTAAAGTTGAGAATTTTTGATTTTATGTGAAAAAAGGCATATCAATATTTGACTTTTGTGCTTGTTAATTTCGTAGCATCTTTCTAGAATTAACTAGTCAATTTTGTTGGATTATCGTGTTTCCGTGGCTTTCAATTTTCTTCCGTCTTTTCATCAATGCAATGCGAGACTATAAGGTGTTTGATACCATTCTCGGAGGGTTATAAGTCATCATTCCCCAATATTCTTTCATGAATAGTACGTGCTTATTAAGCTTTGAATTCACATGATGGCCTAATTTTGGGTCAAAAAGATAGAGAGCAAAGTTGTTTTACGAGTCTGATATAATTGTGTGGGTAAATTTATTCTTTGGGAATAAAAATATATATTTGAAAAAAGTATGTGTCATTATATGTTATTTCTAAAATAAATCTTCATCTTATTTTTTACTGAAAATTATATTATATATTAATAATAATTGAGACTTGAGCAGAATATATTATATTTTCCATAATATATTATATTTTCCTAAAAAAATTTCCCAAATTTATGTGGCTATGTGTGATTAGTTACACTCGTACTGACAAATAAAATAATGAGATTCCTATATGCACATAAACCACCCAACCAAAGATCTGTCAGGTATCTGTTAGTCATTTGCATGTCATTATCAAATTAAATCTCAGTTAACTTTTATATGACAAATGGACTAAATAGATGGTTATTGCAGGCTTTATTTGATAACAGGAAGGAGAGAAATGAACTTTTGAAGGCTTTGGTTGTTAAGGACAAAGATGCAGGTTTACCGAACTACACCCAGGTTTATTACTGCTCATTATTGATCAAAAATCCCTAATTATGATTAATGTTTATTTAGACATAAATATGAAAAATTGTCTCTTTGTTTTGGTGGATTGGGAGGTGGAAAAAGAGGATTTTAGACATACGACTCACATCTTTGCTGTTCATAATAAATTTGCAGAGGATTCATTTATTGTGGGGAGATGATGACAAGATTTTCAACTCCGACATTGTTAGCAACATTAAGGAGTAAGTATGACTATAGATATAATTCCTCGAACACATACGTACATATATTTGTATTACACCAGCTCATATAATACATTTACACAAGCCTTATTGAAAATATATAATGTATGACAATATATGTAGTATCTACTAATCATTGGAATACAAAATCTTGCAGAAATTTAGGAGAGAAAGCGAGTGTCGAATACATAGGCAAGGCAGGACATTTGTCACCAATGGAGCGACCGTTTGTATTCACTCAGTGTCTTAAGAAAGTTCTTTCTTCCTTCCAGACTGAAGTTAAGAATAAATAGTACCGCATCAGTTTCTTAAGAAATGTTTGGTTGTTTAATTGAGTTCTTGTTGGATACTGTGATTTCAAGATTTATGTTTATGTTTGACTAAAATAATATTTCATTTTGGATTTTTGGATGTTGGATGATTTTGTTATCAAGTTCAAGTAATTATAATTTTTGAATCGAATTGTTCCAGTGCAATATCTGTCAAGGGTTTTCAATTTATTGCATTTTCTATGTTAATTGTCAAATTATGATGTTATGATCAAATTACTCTATGAAACTGTGAGGAAATAATTTTCCTTCAAGAGTGATTTTTGATTTCTTAAAACTTAAGAGACTGGTTTAACATGCTCAGAAAGTTAAGGTACCCAAGTTTAAGTTTTCATCAAATATAAAGAAAGATAGGTTACCTTCTGCCATTAAGCATAATACAAAATCTGCCCTCCCTCTTCACAGATGTATAGTTCTGGTTCTGGATATAACAGCATAGTTGTGATTCTAATTGGTTGCTGTATATTACAGCAAGTGGTGTGGTTTTACATGTCATGACTACTTCCTGCAGCTCTAAATCTCTGCTTTTACTACAAGTCCCTAAAGTGTGTACATTCTAAATTTCTAACACTTGTGATGAACCGAATTTCTCAGACATTCAGATCAGACTTTTCGTTAAGGTGATACGGAATGGAAGATTAGAAAATTTATTAAATTTGTGCATGGTTTATTTATGACTGAATACAACTGGTTCGGTTAACTGTCTAAACTCACAAGTGGATATAATAGTTTTAAGTTAAACGGAGATCTTACTATAATTCAACCTCTGCTTTAGCTTGAGGCACAACCATGTAAGAGGGACCATAACACCTTTCCATGCATATCTTTTTTTTTTTATAAGCAACAGAGATATATTAAAAGATAATAAAGTAGCAAAAGATACAAGACCCATGCGACCAAACAGAAGAAACAAGATCACAGACCTAAACCTGAACCCACGGACGCCATAGAATCTAAGCCAGAGAGCATAATACTACTAATACAAAACCCAAGAAGCGACAAAATAGACTAGCAGGCTGAACACTATAAGAGCTTGATGGATTAAAAGTAATATCCTTCCATCTCCATGAGCATCTGGTCCACGTTCATTAGATTGATACTTGCATCACCAAAATACGGAACAGAGGGGACAGCATGGAAGGCATCAAAGCCACTGGGAAGAGCATTAGAGAGATTGAGGCTGTGAGAGTTTTTAAGCATCTTGGCTTCGAGAATGTCTTTAAGGCACTGCCCATTTTCTGCAATAGCATCGAGATTAATTACCACTTTTTCCATTTCCTTGGAGATATGTTTCAGAATTCCATTGTCAATGAATTTGATCGCCTCCGGATAAAAAGCCCATCATTGTTGAAAGCATAGCCTTCAAAGACCTTCTCTTTGCCCCTAGCAGACGGGCCAGCCTTGGAAGATGTTCCAGCAGACGAAACATCATTAGAGCTAGACTTGAGCTCAATGTTGATAACTAGTTTGATAGGCTTGCTCTCTTGTATAAATGAATCCTTCGGTTGGGTGGTAAAACAGGGGTGGACATGAGAAGGTGGTATGAATATTGTTTTTGATATTATTATTTCAGAAAATATTATAATAAAAAAATTATGTGTATAAATAAATGTTATTAATAATAAAAAGTATTTATAATTTTTTATATAATAAAGTAATTTAATTTAATAAATAAAATTATAGATCATATAGGGAAAAGTATCATCTCAATATGTTAATGATTGATAATTACCCGTTATAGACTTATAAAATAATATCAATTATTACGCATTAAATTATTTGAAACGCGCTCTTTCAATTTCTCAATTACACAAATAAATAGTATCTTCGCTAGCTATTATATAAATCATATAAAATAAATTGCACTAAATACAGAGATATAATCGAATTTCAGACAGGTTCAATCTCGATCTACATCCTGATCTCTACAAATTCATCATTCTTTGAAAACCAAAACAATCCTTAAGTATTTAAATATCAACATATTTTAATGAATTTTTAGCAATTTTAATTGAATACAATCATATTTTTAAATCATAATTTTAAATGCTGATTGAATATTGTCAGATTTCAGAATAATTTGAAATCTCAATCGAATATCCTAATATTCTGTTACATTTCCTAATATTCGAATTAAATACCCTCAATTTCATGAATAAAAAAAATCTTTAAAATTTTAATTGAAAATACCCCTAATATTATTTGCAACATGCAAAATAAAAAGATACTAATTCATGAAAAGGTAATCATAAATCTATATCTTAAAAGTATCTCGCAGAGTATCTTTTTTTGAGAGCAGATACGTGCCGGCTAACGGCTATAATGCCTATAAATATTACTCCCTCCGTCCCATTGAATTGTTAACATAACTTTTTGGCACGCTTTTTAAGGCTTCAATAAAATATAGTTCCATGATGTTTTTTTTTATAAAAAAAATTCTGAATAAAAGTTTGATGTCTAAACTTTTATTCAGAAAAAAAATAAATTTAAAAAATATTATATTGCTATATTTTATAAGAGCCTCAAAATGCGTGCAAACAGTGTACGTTAACAATCCCACGGGACTGAGGGAGTATGCAATATCTCTGATCTGAGAGAGCACCGTTCAGAAAGTTTTCGTAGTGTTAATTCAGACAGAGAATTATGGTGAATATTTTTAAGATGTTAGTTTCACCACTGGTGCACGGGGCGGTGAAACTAGCAGGGCTGACTCCTAAGCTCGTAGAGATCGAACCCGGAACAGTATTAAATATTTGGGTGCCAACCGAAACCCTAAAAAACACCACAAAAATTCCTCACAAGCCTGTTGTAGTGTTTCTTCATAGCTTTGCTGCCGATGGCATTCTGACATGGTTTTTTCAAGCCATATCTTTATCGGGCATGTATTCTGTTTACGTGCCCGATTTCATATTTTTCGGTGACTCTACCACCGATAAATTAGACCGCACAACGGCTTTTCAAGCCGAGTGCATAGCCAAAGGTTTGTCGAAACTAGGAGTTGAAAAATGCACAATTGTTGGTCTTAGTTACGGGGGTATGGTAGGGTTCAAAATGGCGAGGAATTATCCTGACTTGGTTGAGTCCATGGTGGTCTCGGGCACGGTGGTGGAGATGACGGAGTCGATAATTGCAGCGTTGCTGAAAAAGTATAAGGTGAATTGCTGGTCAGATATGATGATGCCAACCTCTGTTGATGGTGTAAAAGAGATGATGAGTGTGGGTACACATAAGTTGCCGTGGCTGCCTGATATTGTTTACAAACATTTTCTGGAGGTATGTATTAATACTCCCTCTGTGTTTTATGACTTTTTTCACGTAAATTTAATAGTTTTGATCCTATTGTATATTTGAAATTAAAAGTGTTTCCGTCACTTTTAATTTCTTCTGGCTTTTCATCGATGCAATGCGAGACTATGAGCTAGTTTGTACCGGCTTTAAGCCGGGACTTAAAGCTGTATTAAACTTTAAGCCCATTCATGGACTAAATAGATGGTTACTGCAGGCTTTCTTTGATAACAGGAAAGAGAGAATTGAACTTTTGAAGGCTTTGGTAGTTAATGACAAAGATGCGGTTTCACCAAACTACACCCAGGTTTATTCATTATTGATCATAAATATCTGATTATAGTTAATGTTTATTGAGGCATAAATATGAGAAATATCTCTTTTTCTTTTTTCCGATTGGGAGGGGGAAATAGAGGAATTTAGTATTCATAGACTCACATTTTTGTTGTCGACTAAAAATCTGCAGAGGATTCATTTATTATGGGGAGATGATGATAAGATTCACGACTCCGACTTTGCTCGTAACATGAAGGAGTAAGTGTTTATAGAAAATATATAATATGTAAAAGGGTTTGTCTAATGTGTGCCCATAGGCACATGCTAAACACTAACATTTATAAAATTGGAGGGTTTTGATTGGTGTGGTTGGTGTAATTGCAGGGGGTCCATCATTATTAAAGAGGATAAGCCAATAGAAACCCTCTAAACTCATAAATTTTTGTGCTTAGTGTGTGCCCATGGGCACACCACAGAAAAACCGTATGTAAAATATATATGGACACCTCATACAAAATCATTGAAATACAAATCATGATTATTATTTGTTAAATTGCAGAAATTTAGGAGAGAAAGCGAGTATCGGATTCATAGACAAGGCAGGGCATTCGTCACCAGTGGAGCGCCCTTTTGTATTCACTCAGCACCTTAAGAAAATTCTTTCTTCCTTCCGGACTGAAGTTAAGAATGAATAGTATTGCGTCATTTTTTTAAGAAATGCTCGGTTGCTTAATTGAGTTCTTGTTGGAGACTGTGATTTCAAGATTTTAAGTAATTGAGTTCTTGTTGGAGACTGTGATTTCAATTAATTGAGTTCTTTTTGGATTTTAGACAATTTTGTTATTAAAATCAAGTAATTTTAAGTTTTGAATCCATTTGTTCCTGGACAATGTCTGTCAAGGGTTTACAATTTATTGCATTTTCTATGTTAATTACCAAATTACAGTGTTATGATCAAATTATTCTCCAAAAGTGTGAGGGACTAGTTTTGTGGAAGTTCAGACACTGGTTTTTAACGTCTGGAAACTTCATGGGTCGTTTCTCAATTCTGAAAGTTTAAGAAACTGGTATAACATGCTGAAAAAGTTGAAGGTACCCAAGTCCCAGCTTTAAGTTTTCTTTAAATATGTCATCCCTTATAATTGTATTGTTATGATTTTAATTGGTTATATTATACACCCTCAGTTTTTTATTATTTGACTTTTGGCACGTTACTTTAGGTGAGTTGACCGGATAGTAAAAATTTATTTTTGATTGATTTTTTTTTGTGAATTAAAATTTTGATTATATATTTTTATTCAGAAAATAAAATTTTAAAAAATAATATGTTTAACTACTCGGTCAAAGCACTTAAACATATGTGCCCAAAATCAAAACGTCAAATATTAAAAAACAGAGAGAGTATGTGCGTAAATTCAACACTTGTGATGAACCCCGGATTTGTCAGACACCTAAAACAGACACAAAATGGAAGATTGGAAAATTTATTAATTATGTGCATGATTTATTTGAAGCTGGAAACATCTGGTTCGATCAACTGTCTAAACTTATAAGTAGATATAATAGTTTTAAAGTTAAACGGAGATCTCAGTATCTCACTATAGTTAATCTTGTAATTCAACTGAATCCAAGTCTAGTGCTAACCTATGTATAGTGCTTGGCTGATTTTTTTTTCTTTTCTCGTACCTATGTCTTAAACTGAGTTTTTAAAATTAAAAAAAAAAAAAATAGATATAGGTATGAGAAAGTGAGTGTTTGGGTATACAGCTTCTGGGCTTAAAAGTTCATAAGCCTGTGTTTTCTTTTTTGTTGTTCGTCTGACAAACGTCTTAAAGTGCTTAAGCTTAATTTCCTAATTTTTCTTGATACTCAGTTTCAACTTCTTTTTGAACCAACTCAGCAGATCTCTCTTAACCGCGCTAAATTACAATGCAACAGTATATAATCTAAAAGTAAACAAGAAGCTAGTAATTGCCTAATTGGCTGCATATATTTTGTTTCATGCAAAATTAAAATGCTAGATTGCTATCATTTCATGCGAAAATACTATGAATATCAATTTTAATGTTATTTTTATATTCTTTTTGAAAAAGAACTCCTTAAACATATAAACTAAATACGAGCTCAAATATATCTATTCATATGAGTCGTTAGAGTTGTTACATAAATTCTTAAAGCTAGAGAAAATAATAAATTAATTATTTCTTGTAAAATTAAAAATGAAGTCAGCAACTAACTAACAAGTACTAACAAGTAATCTTGGAATTTAAGAGAGTATCATTTGCATTATAATATTATTGTGTCCTCCTTTTACACTCAGAACTAAAATTTTCTTTTTTGTTCCTGGTTCCTACTCTTTTCAGTAAAATAATCTTTACAAACCTCTTTGACCTCACACTCTACTTTGGGCCGAGGCCTTGGTCCATATCAATCTGCGCTAGCCCAAAACTCATCAACCCAAGAAGAAAAACCCGGCTAGAAACTGAAAGAGTACAAATTACAATAATCACAAGCTATATTACTACAACAATTCTTCTTCTCCAAGACAAGACTCTTTAAATTAAAAACCCTAGAATCTCCCCCAAAATCAAATCCATCCCCAAAAATCAAAAGCAATGGAGTGTGTGTTCGGTTTAGTTGGCAAAGATTTCGCACTGGTGGTCGCTGATTCATCGGCCGTTCACAGTATACTAGTTCACAAATCTAATGAAGACAAAGTGATGGTTCTTGATTCTCACAAGCTCATGGGCGCTAGTGGTGAAGCCGGTGATAGGTCTCTCCCTCCCTCTCTCTCTCTCTCTCTCTCTCCCTCCCCCTCTCTCCCTGTTTACAGCTTTGGTGTGATCTGCTATCGTAAAATCTCGAACAATAAATACTAGATAAATTAATAAACTCGGTTATAAAATACATTTTGCCTGTCCTCGATTATTTAAAAGTCTCAATCAAATTATAATTTTTGCATCTGTTGCTTTTATATTTTTTGAATTTAGCAGTACATGAAATTGGTATTTTAGGTCTGATCTGTTTCAATTTAGCTCATATATGAAATAGTATCTTTAGGTCTGATCTGTGTAAAATATCAAAGAATATATACTTGATTGGATAATATCCTTGATTAAATAATGTATTTTGAGTGTTCCCGATTTTAAATGGATAAGGAGTCGATTATTTAATGGAATTCTTATGTTAATTTATAGGAATTCTACTGTTTATTAGTTTGATCTGGTCTTTGTTTGTGTATCTATTGGTAAATATGGAGTTCTTAAACTGATGATCTGGGTGATTTGAAATGGATGTGTTTGTCAGAGCTCAGTTCACGGAGTTTATTCAGAAGAATGTGTCATTGTATCAGTTCCGTAACGGTATTCCTTTGACTACCGCTGCTACTGCTAATTTCACCCGTGGGGAGCTTGCTACGGCTTTACGCAAGGTATATTTTGGTTAAATGTTTTGCACAGTTCTAGACTGAGGGCTATAGTATGAATCAATACAAAATTAATTCTCATGTTTTAGTGTAACTGATTGTTTTAGCGCTATGGTTCTTGGTAGAAATTGTAGCGCTAATTTTGATCTTAATCTGTTGAGCTATGTAGCTTAGTGCCTAATAGTTTTTTGAAGCAAATTATAGTTAGTTGTTTGGCTTATTTTGCGGGTGACATACTGTGGTTTTCATTCTCCGTTCATTTGTTCTTTATGGTAAGTGTGACGCCAATATGCGTATCTGCCCGAAAATATGGTAATGTGTTGATATATAACCAGATATATTAAATTAAGAGGCCATGACTGCAACTCTACAATTATTCTTGGAACTGATGCAGATCTTTTTACCGGAGATCATTAATGTATTATATTTTATTATTTTGTATCTTCTTAGACTACTCTCTTGTCCTAATAGCAGCTGTTTGACCACCAGTGTATCCGTGACATGGTTAGATTTATGTGACTTGTTGTAGAATCCAACTCGGCTAGAGTATCTAAAGTGTTCCAATGCATTAAACAAGAAAACCACTAACGACAATGGATCCCATATAGTCATTACTCATTAGTATGGTACAATAGTATACCAAATTAGGTGATCAGGTGAACAAAATATCATGTCGAGTAAATGAAATGATCAATTACACTATCACAGAAATTTATAATAACTCTATATATTTATTATTAGGAAGAACAGTAAAAAATATAATGGTGGATATTGCTAAACAAAGAATAATGCATGACTTACAGTCTTGTAAACCTAATGACTTTAAAAACTGACCTCTTTATGTTCTCAAAATGAGGAGATATGTAACTGTTTTACTTAATTGGTGTGGAGAGTTTTGAGGGTTCATATATGAAATTGATTAATTAAGCACAAGTAATTTATCTTGGAAACAGATAATACATAGGTGCTAGGCGTTGACTTCGGATCAACTTAATATGTAGGAAATTTGCTAGGCATCTAGGTGGATGTTAGCACTTGGAAAATATTTGTGCAAAACAGAGTAATGTTATTCACAGGGAATAAAGTAAAGGATATATATATTTATATATTTTTGCTATCACCTGAGCCCAAAGATCTCCACCTTTACTCCTCCAGTGACTTCTGCTTTGTTAAGCAGTCTCCCTAAGCATTGGGAGTAATATATGAATAACTTGTGTTTTGTACAGTAATTCAATGTTAGTTGGCCTTTTCTGTTGCATTATTAATGAATATGTAGAGCATTTGTAAAGTAGGTTGTTGAGATTCACTGGATCCATAATCTATGGGAGGTAGTTTAGAGTCGAATTACCAATTCTTTTCTCTATAACATATTATCTAATGACATGTCTATGAAAACTCTTATAGGAATTTCTAGTATCTGCCTGCGTAGATTACATACATAGTTGTTGTCGAGAACATAATATTTTTTAGCTCACCAGAAGCAAGATCGAATAAGATCTTGTATCATCTTCTTTAGAAAAAGTTTAAGCATTGTAATGATTCTGTTATTATATCCTTAATGGTTGCAGCATTTGCTGTGGTATCTGATTTGATGTAAGATGAGTTCTAGATTAAAGTCGTGTACAAATTTGTTATATTTTTTTGTAAAAGGCTCTCATCTTTGAAGAACCTACTGATGCCTAATTAATATTATTAAATAATGTGATGTTGCTAACTGTTGTGGTTTGCATTTTCAGAGCCCATACATGGTGAATATTGTTCTTGCTGGCTATGACAAGGAAACAGGCCCTTCTCTGTACTTCATCGATTACATTGCCACACTTCACAAACTAGACAAGGCAGCCTTTGGGTATGGTGCATTCTTTTCCCTTGCCATGATGGACCGTCACTATAGAAGTGATATGTCCGTGGAGGAGGCAGTTGATCTGGTAGACAAGTGCATACTTGAGATAAGGTCCAGATTGGTGGTGGCACCACCAAACTTTGTTATCAAGATTGTAGACAAAGACGGAGCACGGACACATGCTTGGCGTGAAACTGTCAAGGAAACCCCCATGTCTACAGCTTAACTTATTTGTAACTGCAAACCTGTCTGAATCAACTTAAATTGATATAAGCTGTGTTATGTACGTTGTTTAATTTTGTTCAATGTCAGGATATTGTTTGGGATTTCTGGTCATTCCCAGCTTGTTAGTTACATTCGGAACCAAAGCCAGAACCTGTCATTTTCACACTTATATTATCTTCCTATCATATCGCATTGCCCTATATATTGCTGAAATTGTTCTTATTTTCTTTCATTCTGGAAATATAAAGGTATTTGCCTGTTAGTGAGTATGAATCTTCTTATATTTCCTACTGGGAGAAAACTACCGTTGTGTACAATATATCAATACAAAGTAAGGGCGTCAAATGGATGTTCATATTACTAGTAGTTCAGGAATAAGCAATGTGAAGTGGGGTTGTCAAAGGTTTATGACATGTCCATGAAGTGGGGTTGTCAAAGGTTTATGACATGTCCAGATGACCAGAACTTTGCATACTCATGGAATGACGAAGAGACCAATTTAACTGCAACAGCAACGATTTATCCATGTGATCGTCAATTACTTACTACTCTTTTGAGCATCAGATGTCACATGAGGTTTCATTTGGTTTCTCAAATGACTAGCAAACATATTTTATCACCCTGCTGCCGTTTTTGTCTGTGTTCCTCAGGAAAGCACTAAGAAAGCTGTCTTATGCAGATGACTCATTGTAATTCAGGTGTGATATAGCTTCGGAGGGCCCTTGGTCAGCAGATTCTGGCTGGGTTAGATCACTATTTGGTTTTGGCGATGACGAGATGATAGGAGGCAGAGAATTCCCAGTATCTGCAACATCATAGTAGAGATTAGTCATCTAGTAGTAATTTGTAGTCCTAAGATGAGTTTTTAACTCAAAGGTGCCTCTTATTTCTACTTTTTGTAATGAAAATAGGGTTTTACCGTACTTAAAATTCCTTCAAAGGCATAATGAGATGTCCAGAAGTTTGCATACTTGCAGAGAGAAAATAGAGAAGAGTAACAAGACACAAGTAATTTTAATAAAAAATAATGGGTGAAGTAAACCATATATACACATATAACTGCAACACTGAACATTTATCAATGTGGTCGTCAATTACATTCACAGTACTCTTGTTTGCACCACATGTGGTTTCTCAAATGACTTCAAAACAAATTTCATCACCCTGCTGCCATTGCAGATTGTGTTTACCAACCCAAAGAGGCACTAAGAACTGAAGGTGCAGTGGTAAAGGCGGTATAACATGGACACAGCAAGGATTAGAGTATGTGATATTATGCAAATGAGGGTCTTAGAAAGCTGTTCTGATGCAGATGACACATTGTAAGAAATCACTGGTGTGGTAGTTTCGGAGGGTCCTTGGTCAGCAGGTTCTGGTGGGGATAGACCACCATCAGGTTTTGGCAGTGACGAGGTAATGGGAGGCAGAGAATTCCCAATATCTGCAGTATCATAAAGTAGAAATCAGTAATCTGTAATTTTGTATATGTAATAAGATGAGTTTCTAAATCAAGGGTGCCTCTTATTCCTACTTGTAATGAAACTATAAATTTATCATACTCAAAGATCTTTCAGTATCATTTGATCAATTAACAGAGAAGACAAGCACACAGTTACCAAAAAGTAGTATCCAAACAATATTAAAGCTGTTTACGCAAACACATTAGGCAAAGGTGTAACTGAGACTGCAACGTGATTTTAACTCTAGTTATACACGATCACAAAGTAACAGATAAGTTCTAGAATTATATATATAACGAAAGATACGTAATGATTTAGGAAAACAGGAAAAAAAAATAGATTAGTGCTACATTACCAAAATTGTGAGGTGTGGAAAACCCTGACCCTGTGAGAGAAATGTAAATCAGATTAGCTAGATATAAACTAAAGGATCAGAAAGTAAGGTAAACCTGAGTTATGGAAAATGTACCTGGTGTGCTGCTGAGAGGAGGAAGTGCAGCTGACACTGTTACGTTAGACATGGTAATTATTATGAGTTGAATCTAAAATATAGTGTGAACTCAAGATCACGGATATTAAAAAAGAAAGGTAAACAAATGTAACAGATCCTTTTCAAGTACATTAGCTTGATATTGCTCCAACATTAATGTTGTGGCGTTATGTGGAATAGATGTTCAAGATTGATTTCATATGATACTAAGAAGTTCCAATCAGACTGTAAAATTATCTAAGTAGCTTTATAGCTATATTTCCATACGAATAAAGGTATTGACATCATGCAAAGGTAAAAGGACTGGTCTACTCATGTTTAAGGATCATTCTCATTTTCAGTTGTTGCCATTTATCTGGCTGTTAATGGTAAGTGTTGACTTGTATACATTCCTGCTTTTATTACTTTAGAACATAATTTATGGCTTAGCACACAAGTCACTCACTCACATACATTGATTTATCCATGTATGACTGAATTTGAAAGTATCAATTAAGATAGAATATGTGAAATATAAACACTGTAGAAATAAATAATTTGCACGACTGCATAGAACAGAGTGGGTAACAATGTGGCCCTGAGGAAACATAAATCCAGATTGCGTACCATTTATACCATAACATGTGTGTATACATAAATCGACGAAGAGGCACAAGGCAAAATTACGTATAAGTTGATAGATTTCAATGCATCATACATCACTGGATAATCAATTCAGAGCAAACAATTCACAGAAATGAGTTGCTCAATGAAGTAAGCATTTTCGTGACATTCTCAATGTTCTTGTTCCTAGTCCTTTTGTTATGCATGTATTTTAACCTAATGATCAAGAGTAGATATAATAACTGAGTTCAAATTAACATAAATTATGAACACTATATCTGTAACAATCATCGTCTTATGGGAAAATGGACAAAACAGAGTGACAATGCAGCATAACTGATTCTATGGAGGAAAAATGAATTTGATCGAGTAGAATTTACATATAGATATGACTTACATATAGAATATGTCGATACACACAATCACACATCATATTGAGCAGATTTCACACGGTAATACATAACACACGATCATATACAAATCGTACATCACTCAATGATCAAGTTCAGTTCATAATCAAACAATTCATAAAAACGGACTACACTAATTCAAACTACACAGACTCCACACGGTGATACAAAACATACTATCATATACGCACCGTACATCGTTCGATGATCATTTTAAATCAAAATGGAACAATTAATATTAACAAGCAGCTCCTAATTCGAATTCAACTCCGCAGCAACACAAGTTCGAACGAAACTCAAAATTTCTCTAAAACATAACAATTTGATTGAGTATTTGGATCTATGTCGGAGATTTACGACAAATTAACGAGAAATGAAGAGGCCGAACCTGAGCAAATAGACTGAAGAGTTCCGAGTCCTTCCGATCCACTATCACTCAACGGACAAAACGACGACAGCGAGTACATCTTTATAGTATTAACCGGAAATCCAAACATCATAGCAGTACGCGCCAGGTAACAGAGGCAATTAGCTTCACCAGCACGAAACGCGGAGTCGTAGGCGTTGCAGCAGAGAGGCGAAGGCGAGGTAGTGAGGTTGTTAGGTGGATCAGAGATGTACGGGAGGCAAACGGAGAAAGCGAGGACTTGCGTGGTGCATCCGAGAGCTGGTGGAGGAGGCGGTGGACGTGCTGGTGGTAATGGAGGTGGCGGTGATCGGAGACGACGTCGTGGTGGCGGCGGTGGTGATTGGAGAGGTCGTGGTGGTGGCGGTGGTGGTGATCGGATAGTTTGTGGTGGTGGCGGTGCGGCGGAGACGAGGAGGAGAGATGAGAAGATGAGAAGGAGAGTGATTTGTGATTTCATTTCTGTTACGAGAGACACAGAGAGATGTGGACATGTGGTGGCGGTTATATTGAATTTGTTTGTTTGGCGGGAGAAAGAGGCTTTGTGTCTGCTCAGTTTGTTGTATTATTGAGGGAAGGCGGATATCCAACTGTATCGTAACGATCCGATTTGAGCCGAACCGAACTGATCAATAAAATTTTTATATTTTTTCAAATTTCAACATTTGACATTGTCTATTTAACACACAATTCAAAAATTGAAAATTTTGATTACAAAATTAAAAAAAACAAAAAGCTAAAACTAAAGTTTAAAACCAAAATCTAAAATTAAAATTTCATTTTTTTTATTGCATATTTTTTTATCGAGT
The DNA here is from genome assembly GCF_001625215.2 of Daucus carota subsp. sativus. NCBI lineage: Eukaryota > Viridiplantae > Streptophyta > Magnoliopsida > Apiales > Apiaceae > Daucus > Daucus carota. Next base: position 26,644,631 of record NC_030388.2, read on the forward strand.
CGAGTCGAAACCGAGTATTTAACGAGTCAAGTCGAATAATTAAAAAGCTCGATTTGGCTCATTAAACTTATCGAACATTATTGCTTATTTGAACTCGAGCTCGTTATCACATAAATATAATACTTTATAATTTGAAAAAGATCTCTGATTTATATAATTTTTGATATCATTGCTTAACTTCACATGAGTACGATAATTTATTGTGAGACTTGAAAATCGGATTGTTTGCATGAGTTTTGTGCATGGAGTGATGCTCTATATGAACATAGAGCTAAAACTTGTCAACCAGGGAGAAAATTAGGAGTTGATCTCCTTGATATAAATTTGAGTTCATTGTGGATAAATTCATCTTATTAGATGATATAATTTGCTATAAGGTACAAACTATGTGTTATAACTAGCAAACGAACATTGTGATGCAACTGGTTCTTGACCTTGTCACAGTGTGATCTCACATTCCCAGTGTGAGACAGGCTCAGACTTTGAGCGTCCTTGCTGCTCGGATTTTGTGGTCCTGCGATTGCTGCAGAGTCTTCCAATGTAGAATTTATTGAAGGCAGTGTTGGTGGAATAGCTGGTTGTCGTGTCTCCCCTGGTGAGAACGGCTCTGATGCAGGAATAGCCGGTGTGAAAAGCCCTGGTATAGGAGCTATTACAAGAAAATGTGCATATTCAGAAGTCTCATATAATATAAATTTTTAGTATGTAAAATATTAATCGTGTTACGTTTTGGAATAGATTAGAGTCATTAGACAGTACCTTTGCACTGTGCTAGTGAGGGAACAGAAATGTAACAGTTCGACAAGGGGAGATCAGATGGGAAGTGTAGGAGAGGGATGGTGGTGGAAACCGGTAGTAGCATACACAAACAATGGAGACCAATTTCAAGTGCTTGATTAACGGCTCTGCAACAAGATTCTGAGAGAGAACTCAGATCCTGATCACGACATGGTTCAAGGTTTATGCCTTGAAGAAAACATCCTCCTGTCGCGCTGGCTTTAAAAGGTATAGTAACACAGAGAACAAACATTAAGAAACAATTAAGCCTGAAGCAAACCATCCTTCAAGTACCAACAACAGCAGCTTTAGAGAGCAGAAACTCTCTGTATATAAATGCAGTGTTTCAAAGTTTCAAGTACGTGCTCATGAGTCATGACCACGGTATGTGCATGGAAGGCGGTTTTGCATGTTTGCAACCTACTCATGTCATTCATACCGCGCCTTCAGACGTTTATCCTTTTGAATGATCATTCCTTTTGTTTGTGAAAGATAGGTAGACTTGTTTTTTTCATATTCATACAATGTTGAGGAATCTTGTAGCAACTAGCAAGGACACAACATTGTTGTGCCAAACTGCAGGGGTACAGTGGATATTATTTTGTCATTTCACTGTGAAATTCTGTTTATTCTGTAACTTAGAAATAACAGCTTTTTTACAAGAAAAGCGATATCAATATATTACAAACCTCGACCCAAAGAATATGTATGTCGTCTGAAATACAAAACCAAAATCATAAAACTATGATATCAACAGAATAAATATCCAGTGATCCAAATAGCTCTTTCCTAAAGAACAGTTCTGAAACTAAGCGATATGATCATATGAATTACAATGGTTTAAGAAACTAGTACAAATACTTCAAGAATGTAGCTACTATCACGGCTAGAAGGACTGTTGGGTAAAAACTAGACAATGCACTTGCAGCAGATGGAGTGAGAACTGGCCGGATCCCTGAATTTGTAGTTGGAGCTCCTGCTCCTGCTCCTGCTGTATCAGACGGTGGAGTCAAAGCTGGAGTTGCATTAGATTCTGGAGTCATAGCTGGTGAATGTGCTTCAGGAACACTGGAAGCTGCTTAATTGTCGGATTACAAATATAAGTATTTAAGTAACGATTCTGTGAAATGGTATGATAACCTAATTCATTAACACAGGCATGTTACCTTCAGGACTAGCAGAAGGAGAAAATCCAGGTGACAGAGTTGGACCAAGTGCGGATGGACCTGTCCATTTACAAATATCATAAAATTGATCCAAAAATGATAAAAAAGTTACAAAAGATTAAAATGAGGAAAAATTGTGGCGCAATGGTACCTGGAGCAGGAAGAGGCGCGACAGATGCTGCAAATTTATTGGAAGAAAAAAGTTATATTGCAGTTTAACAGAACAATCCATACTTCACAAGAAATGTAGGAGGGACTGGAAGGTGAGTAATACCTTTGCATTGCAGAGGTACACCAGGCATGTTACAAGCGCGAGGGAGAGCAATGGCGAGGGTACGGTTAATGGGAATTTGAAAGGGAACACTTCCAGTTACAATAAGGCAAAGACAATCTGTACTACTAGTTGTAATGGTCCTGAGAGAATTACAACAATCTGTAGTTGGTGAGGTTCCATTGGCGGTGCTATTCGTGATAAAATTAATGCAAGAAGTGAAGCTTGTCAATGCTGAGGGACTGCAGGCTGTGTTGATCTGCCCGTGAACTGGCAAAATGAGGACAATCATGACTATGGTTAAAGCCGACAGAGAGCGCGAAAGATTTACAAATTCTACAGCCATTGGTGTCTGTTGTGGATTGATAGTGTAAAAGATGGGAATGTGTAGACTTGGTGGTTTGGAGAGGAGGGGATGTATGATAATTTATAGGTGTAGAATTTGAAAGGGAAATGAAGTGGAGGGAAGAATAAATGTAGACAAGAAAATGGGTTTTTGAGGTTCAACTACCTTAACTACCTTTGTCAAACAGAGCTTGCTTGTTGAAGCCTCTTGGTTACAATTTTATCTCAACTTCACTTGATTGGAGACGTTTGATTCTGACTTTTAGTTGGGTATTTGAAGGAGTAAAAATATGAAACAGGAACTTGGGATGAAATTTTATGATGAGAAGGCACTAGGAATTGATGATTGTGGTAGTGATTGTGTGAATAAACTAAGTTGACACTTTGCATGTTAGACAATCTCCCTATGACATACCGTCAGCTTCACGTCTTGAAGCCTAGTTTGTTACTCATTCTTAAATCAATTTTTAAAGTTATGAGTCGGTTACCTAAGCAAACACCCTTTTATCTTGTATTCAACATCACAAATTATAAAATTCATGAGGTCTAAATATTATTATCTTTTTGATGGTTATTATTATCTTTATGAAAAGACTTGGGAAATTTCTGATAGATTAAGCAACTTCGGTAGGAATGAAAGATTTACATACAGTGATTGAAATACTAACAAAAGTTCTAAGAGCCAAAAATGCTCCTTGGGAACACAGAAGGCTTTGTGGAACCGGCAACTAAGTGTAACACCCCCATCTTAAATTAAGACAAGGTACCTACAAATCCAAAACCTGCAAACAGAGCGTTAATATATTCGAAACAATAATAAACATGTCCAATTAAACCTAAAATGATTTTAAATCCTCCAAAATAATTGAAGTCCAAATAATGCGAGTAAATAGAATCTCTAAGCAATAAAACTGAATAACTACTAGAGGTCCATAAATCCTAATCGATGAAAAAGAATGGGTTGCTCTCCATCACACAGTCCCGAATCCCCCTAAGTACCTGCCAGAAGAAGAATACGGCATGAGCCAATGGCCCAGTACGGATTGGAAGCATTTACAAAACAAGAAACACTTAAAATATTTTGACGGTAAAATAAATCAGTTATTTTAAAATAACAGGCTGAAGCAACAAGGGGTTAGGATATTTCATACCGAGATCAAATCAGAACATATACAGATACACACATCATAGGGTACCTAATGTGTGCAGCAAATCGGATAATGTGTACGGCATATACAACGTCACCGTCAAATCACAAATCATATCAAAACTGAACTAGGTGCACCCACGTATCCTGAACAAATAATCAAAATGGCCAAAGCTCCTCCCAAGAGCTAACAGAAGGATACGCCGTGACCAATCACACTGTCACGGAAGTGTCATGTCAATGGTGCCGCAAAGACATGGCTGTAGTACCCCTACAGCTGGGTAACTCGGTATATCCTATATCTCTCTAAGGGTACAAAACAAAATAGTTTTCACAATTTAAAAATCACATGGTACAGATATTTCAAATAAACTGAGCAAATCATATTTTGTAAAATCCTTGAAAACCGCATAACAAATATTTCAATCTTTCAAAACAGATTTTTAAAATATTTTTCGGAAATCAAAACAGTCAAATGAATAGCACAGAATAAAACTTAGCAAATCGGACGGATCAAAAAGGGACAAATCAAATTTATTTAATATCGAAAGGAGTAGCGCTGAATAAAAAGAGTAGAGTCCGTACCTCGACAATAGCTAATCGAACACTCACGAGAAGCCGTAAATAATCCGCTAAACTCCCGACTCCGAACCTAAATACGAAATTACGGTTTATTATTAATCCAGATTATACATTAACTTTAACTCAGAAATACATATATCATATCAATACTTAGTAATCCTATTAATGACGTCTGATACGCCTACTTAGCTTACGACCAGAGTTAACGCATGTAATCTGATTAACCGAAGGCACTGTGCTTTTGTAAAGGGCTGCATGTAAATGAATGAATATACCCGGGCAATAACATTATTACTAAAATAATCGTAATAAACTAATGGTCATATACGACCAAGGTACACTGCCAGGATAATAGATTAAAAGACATAAGAATCAAAAGTGAAGAGTGAATAATTAAATAATCATGTACTCCCTCCGTCCCACCAGATTCTTTACAGTTTTCTTATTTGGCCGTCCCACCCATTTCTTTACATTACAAAACTTTCCTAAAATAGTTAATGGGTCCCACCACTTTCCCACTTTTTCTTCCTTTTCACACTACTTTTACTCCACTATCTCTTTTTTATATATTAAAAATCAGTGGGTCCCGCCACTTCACCCATTTTTCTTTCTCTTTTCTACTACTTTATACATATTTCTTAACCTCCGTGCCCAAACCCAATGTAAAGAATTGGGTGGGACGGAGGGAGTAGTAGTAATGATACCTTGTTCACGTTTTAAGTTTAACGCACCAAATCTCTCTCCCATGTCATCTCTTCTCCGTTTTCTCCCTTTTTCCTTCACTCTGCTTTTCGCCGTCTTTCCTTTACTCTGCGGCTGTGCTCTTTCCTAGGGTTATTAATATCTAAGAGTAAAGTTCGATGTAGACCATTTTTATTGGAGACCGTGGAGACCACTTATGTTCTGCAAGTGAAATATTGCATAAAAACATTGCAAAATGTATAGTTTTGCACATCATGTTATACAAAATCATTATTTCACTTTAAAGTCTTGAATATCATATAAGTTTCGTATGTAGAACATTACAAAATGTTATATTCTACGAAATATATTTAGTTTGCAGAACATTGTTCAACTTGCAGAACATACATTGTATACTTATGAAACATAGATGATCTTCAACAATTTTAATGAATACATGATATTTGTTGAACATATTTCACAAAATAATGTATTTTATAGTGTTTTGATTGCAGAACATAAGTGGTCTTCACGGCCTCCAATAAAAGTGGTCTCCATAGAACTTTGCTCTAATATCTAATATGTTTTTATATATAGGCCTCTAAGTATCCTATAACTAATATAACTCTAATTATTAATGCTAATCTTTGTATAATCTAATTACTAATTCTATTTTAAATCAAAATACTAAACTAATATTAATAATTCTATTCTAATTCAGATTTAAATAAATAATACGGATATTACACTAAGCTATCAGATACTGAAGTATATCAGATCCATGGTTTTGACATAACACCGTCGACTTGAAGGACATAACGCTCTAACATAACATTATGGATCTTTAAAAAAGCTGCTAAGTAGTCGCATGCCAAATAAAACGCAAACCAAACATTATAACAACCTTCAAGGCTAAATTTATGAAGGAATCTCAACATGCAAACAAATAAACTGGAAAAGTTGTATGGTGAGTTAAGTCTCTCCCTCTTCCCCTCCTCACTCTGGCTCTCGAACGCTATTTTAAATATATTTTATATAACATGATTTGATCTAACGTGAGTTCTACTTCTCTAAACCTAGGTTCAAAAATTAATAAATCACACTTTTTTTATTTTATATAAAATATACGGGCTTTTTGTTTTCAAGAAGCCGAAGCTGCTTTTTACTTTTATTTTTATTGACCCGTTTGTGTAAATAAATAAAAATAATTTTAAGAAGTTGAGAATGTTAGTTTCTCTCTCAGAGTTTCGGTTTACTTTCCAAACACTTTATTAACTTATTTACTTCTCACTTCTAGTCCATTATTTTACTTTAAACAAGAAGTCACTTTTTTAAGTTTGTCCAAACGGCCTCATAGTTTGCTCTTTTATTCACACTCTCAATTCCGATTCACCCTTAATATCAAGAAAAGGAACTATGTAGATATTTGCGTTTTCTATCAAATATCCACACAGTCTTTTTTTCTTGATATTAAGAGTGAATCGGATGGATCGAAATTAAGAATGTGAATAAGAGAGGAAAAAAGATCAAATCATGATATAAGAAAAATATTTAAAATATTCAAAACAACATTTAAGAGAGAGGAAGAGTATTAGAGACGTTTGGGTGAGTTTAAAATAAGTGCTTCTGGTTTAAAATAAATAAGTGGAGTAGAAGTTAGAAGCAAGATAAGAGTTACGAGTGATTAAAGTGTTTGGGAAATAAGAGAAACTCTGAAACAAAAGCTAGCATTCCTAACTTTTTATAAGTGTTTCTTGACATTTTACGCAAACGGTACGAATAAATGTTTCTAACTTATAAATCGAGGAGCCGGCTTAAAAGTGGCGCTAAACACCCACGTTATCTTCTTCCGAACTTACTTCGATAGCCTTTGGTTACGCGCGTTAATCACCCAGAACAGCAATATAACACAAATGATATTTATAAAATAAGTCAAGTAACAAATTTAAATACGGATCAAACAAAAAGTTATAAATATATGAGAGACCTATATTGATAAAATATTTAAATTATATATTAAATTATATGTTAACTCGTGCAACCGTGCACAACACAAGTTAAAATAATACTCTCTCCGTTTCAAATTAGATGTCCACTTTAAAAAAATTACACAGTTTAAGAAAAGTGGATGTTCACAAATTAATTGTATATGTGGAGTGATATTGATTTAGGAAATATAAATAAGAGATGACTTTAGAAATATGATTTTGCATTGAAAGTTGTAGTGGACAAGTAATTTGAAATAATTTTTTTTTTTAAAGTAGACATGTAAATTGAAACGAAGAGATTAAAAAATAAAATTTGAAAATTATAAATATGAAGTTCAAAATATAGATGGAAATTGCATGGCTTAAACAAACCGGGTCTGAATTAAATACACGGCCAGATAAGTACGGCTGAGAAAAACAAAGATAAATTTTGGTACTAAAAATATATCTAGACTAGGAGTACTAAATTATAATGGCTACGTGGACATCAACATCATCGTCATCATCTTCTGTTTCAAACAACTCTATTTTCTCATGCTTTTCTATCCCTCCCGTCTTTTCTCAGATCTGCCGGAGAAACTTCACCCCCTTCGCCGGACCTCGCAAAAAGCGCCGCCGCCCCCCGCCGGAAAACATGTCCGTCACCGTTCCTATTTCCCCGCCGGCGCCCCTTCTCTACGATGACGATGAGCCTTTTCTGGATTTCACAACTCGTAAGCTATTCAATTCATTTCTTTGGCTTGAATGTTGTGTGTGTTATTTATATGTATATTCATATATTTTTATGTTTTGATAATTTTCTTGTGATGAATGATGAATTTGTATGTTTTTAATTGAATATCTGAATTTAAAGATGAAATTAGCTGAGCCACACTTTGTAAAGTCCCTTTAAGTACAGTTATAGATATGATGAACACTATTCAATTTAATTTATAATGATTTGCAATGAAGCGCTACATGAGTTTGTTTATGAATTTTCGACTTAGAATTTATATAGATTCGTAATGGAGAGAAAAAGATTACAGTATTTTATATGACTATATCTACTTGTGAATAGTATTTACGAGTTTCGGCTCAATAATCAGAAATCTAGAGTCGATGAAATATCAGATTTAATGAGCTGGATCTGTTGGGGCATATGCTTTTTGATGTTCTTGATTAAGGGTACATATTATTGCAAGACTTAGATCTGAATTGCGCTTGGCCTTCAGCTGTCAACCATATAGTTTGGCGTCAGAGTGGCTTTAGTAAATGCTAACTTGGAAAGTACAGTACTTGTATACATAGATCGAAGATGGTGGAGTAATTTATTCTTCCTGTACGTAAGCAAGTCTGGGATATGAAGAACGTTTGCTACTTTCTAATCTAAAAGTGAAATGCCTGCAGGGAATAGGGATTTAATGACTGGACAAGTTGAAGTAGATGATACCACTCCCAGTAAAAATTTTCCACGCAGGAAAAAATATTCTCTCGGCCCTGTAAAATGCTTTGGTGTGGAATTGACCCCGGATAACATTGCAGTTGCTATGGTGTATTTTGTCCAAGGCGTCTTAGGGTTGTCAAGGCTTGCTGTTGGCTTTTACTTGAAAGATGATCTGCATCTAGATCCTGCAGAGGTATGTCATCTTCAGGGATTGTGTAGGTTGTGTTTTTGTTCCAAGGAAACTTACTGCTCATTTCTTGTTGACAGATTTTACAATATTGAGTCATATAGAACATGCTATCCTGTGGTAGTTTTACTCATATTTACATATTTGTAAAGTCTTTTTGTGAATCTGTCTCTTTTTAGACCAGAGATTACGTTTTTTGAACTCATATTCCTGCACGCTCACAAAGTTATTATACATGGATTAGACAGCCGTGATATCCGGGTTCTCGTCATTGCCATGGCTTATCAAGCCTATATACGGGTTTATCAGGTGCTTATTAATTCCTGTTCTTTCCATATATGTGTACATAACTTTAGTTAGTTAACAAATGGTTTTCCTTTCCCAGTGATTCAGTCCCACTATTTGGATATCGCCGAAGGTCATACCTGATTTTGTCAGGACTTTTAGGAGCCTTATCCTGGAGTCTGATGGCAACCCTTGTTGATGGAAAGTATGCTGCTGCTTTTTCAATACTCATGGGGTCTCTCTCTGTTGCCTTCTCAGATGTCGTAAGCTTATAACTTCACATTTAACACTATCTAATATGCGCTAAATGCTGTTTACATATAATATGTATTTCTTAAAGAAGCTGCACTAAATGCTCCCCCCCTTTCGGTTTCACCTTCTTTTATGTTTTTGCTAGTGTATAATATGACCTGGAAATTGGTTTTGGTTTGTTTAACAAATGGGTTATTTTCATCTTTGCTAGCACTGCCTAGCAGGCTCAAAGTGACAAAGGATAATTTGGCCCTTCTCTAAAGACCGTACTGTGGATATCATTTTGTTTTTTTCTCTCATAGGCGTAGCATATCTTAGCCTTCCAGTATTGGAACCATCTTCCATAGTGGCAGTACACACTAGGTGGCTCATAAAATGTTCATCTTTTATTAGTTGTAGTTGAGATCATAAATCTCGTAACTTGGTTGATTATCTCCAACAAATCTTTTTCTTCCTCCTAGTAGACCCTTACTAACATTCTCGCTTTCTCTTTCTCATGGATACAGACACATGTGCATACATAGTCACACACAAATGTTTGTGTGCGTGTCTTCATACATTCCCCCCCCCCCCCCCCCCCCCCCCCTAAATATGTGTCTTCATACTTATGGAAAAGAAAATAAAAATCATGGTTTCTGGAATATGACAACAAAACACTTGCTCTCTTGTGCTTTGTGATATTAGTAAAATGTGAGAATTATTGTGTCTTATATTGTCTGATGGAAAATGAAGCATATTTTAGGTTGTAGATTCAATGGTTGTAGAGAGGGCTCGTGGTGAGTCACAAAGCATGTCAGGATCTCTTCAGTCATTATGTTGGGGTTCGTCTGCTTTTGGTGGAATTGTGAGTGCGTACTTCAGTGGATCTTTAGTCGAAGCTTATGGTGTCAGGTATATGTTTGCTTATTCTCATTTACCATAATTTCCTAAAATGTTAATGCTCCTGGTCTCTTAAAAATCAAAATCTTCTTATTGCAGGTTTGTCTTTGGTGTTACTGCATTGCTTCCGTTGTTGACATCAGCAGTTGCAGTACTTGTAAAAGAGCAGCCTGTGATTGCCTCAGCATGGAGACAGAATAATAGTCTGGCTGATCCAGGCTTTCTTGATACCTTCAAAACTAGCATTGTGGAGTTGTGGAAAGCTGTCAGGCAACGAAGTGTATTCCTTCCAACTCTGTTTATCTTTCTGTGGCAGGCCACACCCCATTCGGAATCAGCCATGTTTTACTTTACGTATGTCTGCCTTTGCCTTCAACTAGCTTTGTACTTACTTTTCTGTGATATGGTTTGTGGTCAGTTTAAAATTCCAATCGCTAATAACCATTTATGTAGTATTTTTTGATAAACCTTGATATGTTTTACAGCACAAATAAACTTGGTTTCACCCCAGAGTTCTTAGGACGAGTCAAGCTTGTTACTTCAGTCGCTTCTCTTCTGGGTGTTGGACTATATAATGGTTTCCTGAAAAATGTTCCATTGCGGAAAATATTTCTCATAACAACTGTTTTTGGAACGGCTCTTGGGTTGACCCAGGTTATTTTTTTTAAAAAATATTTTTCCATTTAGGCGGAGAGATCTTTTATAGTTGTTCTTACTTGAACTTTATGGTTTCTCTATAATAGGTATTTCTTGTAATGGGAATAAATCGGCAATTCGGCATAAGCGATGAATGGTTTGCAATTGGGGATTCGTTGATTATTACAGTTCTTGGCCAAGTAATATATTTTTACATCAAGCTTCATTATCCTACTTTATAGTTTTTAATCTTTGAATGATTGATCACTCTGCTTCTTCTTTTGCATTACTTATTAGCAATTCTATTGCAGGCTTCGTTTATGCCCGTGCTTGTGCTAGCAGCGAGATTATGCCCAGAGGGGATGGAAGCAACACTTTTTGCAACTCTTATGTCTGTATCCAATGGAGGGAGTGTTCTAGGAGGTCTGCTTGGCGCTGGTCTTACTCAGTATTTGGGTGTTACAAAGGACAGGTTTGACAACTTGGCCTTACTGCTAATTCTTTGCAATTTGAGCTCCTTGTTACCTTTACCGCTACTCGGCCTCCTTCCACGTGATAATTCTGATGCAAATTCAAAGGTGAGTAATGATATCGCGATAAAATCTAACTGAATAGTGGCTCCTGTCTGCAACTGAGGCTAAGTTGTATACGTAATGCTAAAAACAGACTTGAAATACAATGAGTCAGAGAAAAAGGAAGATGGAGAATGTAGAATATCTCACAGCTTTATGGAAAAAAGGTGATTTTCAAGAGAAACAAAGAAGAGATACTGTTGTAAATATTCAACCTAGTTTTAAAGTTAAGGATGCCAGTTCCACACTACCTGTTGACTAAGGATGTAGTTGTACAAGAGTCAGCTACTATCCTAGAGATAGAATTTGTCGAGACTCGTGTAGGCCATCACTTGTAAATGATATAACATCACAAAGTTATAATACCTACAACATTTATTTTTGTTTCTTTTTGGAACTCTGCTCCTTTTTTCTCAGTCGTCCGGTATAATTTAAAAAATCCTTTTGAGATCTAAATGAGGACCTGTCATCAGGTTTTGATGTTGTAGAATTTACTATCAAGTGCATGAACTTTATCTTCACTAAATTTATTAACTTTGTCGCACAGTTTTCTTGTGTGTTGTTGCTTGAAACTTGAAAGGAGTGGAATTCTGTACAGATACATCTAACGAGCCTTACTACTGATACGATATTGCTTTAGACATTTTTTACATTGAAGGGATGATCATTTTATATGTAAATATGACCCTGTGGTATTTCTGGATATAATTAAAAACTCATTTCATAGATTCTGCAAGACCAAGAAGCCAATACTAAAGATTCAAAGTGTGGAGGAAATAATGTTCTGTTTGGTTAGGGGGAATAAATTTGGGTGGGAACGAAAGGAAATATATATGTAGCTATATATTCAGGATTCTGACTCCTTTTTTCTTGATTCACAAGAATCTGGACTAGAGCTAGGTTGCACAAATATGTAGACAGGTTCCAACTTCTACTCATATGATTCACAAACGCCATCATAACACTTTGTAGTCTCATCATTTTCAATGTACTCTATCACATCTTTACCTTTTGTTTTACCTTTAATTTTGTTCATAATTTTTCATTCCATTTTGTCCAACCAAACACAGTGCATCACACCCCTAAAAATAAGTTGTTATAGACATCAAACAGTCAAAACAATAGCGTAAGAAATGACAAATCAAGCCAAAATGTTTTGTAGAAACATAAAACGCTTCTAGTGGGAATTAAACTCGAGATAGGTCTCGTTTGGATAAGAATAAGCACCAACACAGATTACTTGAATTAAACTAGTATTTTATTAATTTTCTTGAAGTCAATATTATTAATTCGCAAATCATCAGAAAGTTCCAAGGGGTGGCCTATCTCTATGCCCTGCCCATGGGCCTTTTTGCTGGGGAGAATTCTGGGGCTCCCTTGCGTTTCTAGCAGGGGACTGAACTGAATATGCAAATTTAGCATGCTGAATTTAAGTTTGCTAGTTACTAGCAGGTGTAATAGCCTGGAATGGAAAAGAGATTTGATTGAGTTTTTTGTGAAATTTTAGGGAATTTCTGTGCATTTCGCTGGATGAAAGGACAAAGTGTACAGAGCTATGTACGAGCACATCGCCATTTCAAATGGCGTAGTGCATGGCCGACTTGTTCGCATGCACTTCACCATGTTTAAAGGCGTGGACCAGTACTTTAAATCTAAATTTTGAATAGTTTGCTGATTCTCAACCACAGACATCCTATCTTATCTCATCAGCCATTATATGTCATATTTCCACTCTTTCATTTCACTCTGAAATGTTCGCAGCATTTCTTAAATTTCTTCTTCAACATTCTGCATGAAGTTTGGACAATATATAAGCTCATATAAGTTTGATACCTTATAGAAGCTTTTTCAACCTTGTAAATATTGTCCAAACTTTAAGAAAAATGTCAAAGAAGAAAATTTGAGAAATGCAGTGAAGAGCTTGGAGTGAAATGAAAGAATGGAAATATGACATATTGGCTGATGAGGTAAGATAAGATGGATATCTATTGAGAATTGGCACATTTCTCAAAATTTTGATTTGACGTGCTACTCCTCGCCTTTAAACATAGCTAAGTGCCTGCGAACAAGTCAGCCATACACTTCACCGTTTGAAATGGTGATTGGCTCGTAGATAGCAGCTGTTGCACACTTTGTTGTTTTATATGGTGAAATTCCCTGAAATTTCACAAGCTCAATCAAGTCTCTTCACCATTCCAGGTGTAATATTATTACACCTGCTAGTTTTGCAAACTTAAGTTCAGCCTTGCTAGATTTGCAAATTCAATTCACTCCCATGCTAGAAATGCAAGGTAGCCGAGTTTTGGTCACTTCGTTTAAAAAGGTTCAATATGAAGCAGAATCAAGTTGTTGGTATGAACATGTTGTCTACTTGTATAGCGTACTGGGCCAACATCGCTAATTCCTTACATTAGTAAAATTACTGGAAGTTTGATTGCCACAGGCATAAATCTCAGAATTTTTCTGATATTGTGGAATTCTGGTGTTTTAATGCACTTATAAAGAACAAGTAGTAAATATAGCTATTTTATGCAGGGTGGAGGATTTCCTTAACTTTAACATGGAGCAATATTAATGAAGTCTATAATCTTTTAGCAAAATCCAATCCTCACATCATTATTATGATTATAGTAGCTGTAGTTGAGATACTAGATAATATCTAGGGCTACAACCTCAACAGGTTGAAAGTAAATCAACCAAAACTAGGTCATCTATACAGATGCAGTGACGCGAATACATGCTAATGTAATAATCCCATTGCATTCATCCATCTCTAATTCATATTTGCTGTAAAAACCTCTCTCTAATTAGTTTTATTAGTAGTTGAGTTGTATATGAACATTGTATCACTTAAGATATAAAAAAAACCTCTCATGCGGCGTTATGCTAAGCTTTTGCAATGATTTTTATCTTTGTGGGCTGTTTTTATATATGACATCATGGAACACACTACACAGTCCTTGCCTTTTTGCTTAATTCTGGAACAATTGATGTGAAGGTTTATGTCATTTGTCAGCTGTTATTGATAGAAGTTGTTGGGATATTATTGGCCACAAATGCCAGGGATTTAGTTAATTGGATAGGGAAACACTTCGTTTTACCTGAAGGGGACTTGAGCTACAGCAACTAGGGTAGGCTAGTCCTTCCTCTCCCAAAAATGGAGTGGACCTGCACAAAACCCACAATCACATGCAAATGTCATTTATCTTAGTCCTTTCTCCTTGGAAAGGGCAAATTCTGAATATATGGTCTTTAATCATAAACCACATCCCTCCGGAAGGGGACCTTTTCTGCAAAAACCTTACATATTAACATGGTGAATATAAACTCAGATAACCTAGTTCAGGAGTGATTAGTACCCATTCTAACCACATGTATAGGTTGAGATTTTGTGCTATTTAGAACTTGGAAGCCTCAATAACAAAAAGAAAGTTAAGCTAGGATGTAGAGTGGGTGCCTACAAATCAAACTTGTATTAGAAAGAGATACGCTAAAAAAGTTCTTTCTTGAGACCTATGGTTTCACTTAGAAGCCAGATTTGAAAAGCGGTCCTCTGTAGAAGTTCTGTAAAAATCATAACTGGAATTTATGGTGCAAGTGACAAAATATCATTTTAGTATTGTACTTGCACCTAAGTTGAACAAATGAGTAAAACCGAATCTTTTTCAAGTTCCTTCTCTTAATCTCTTTACCTGTTCCACTCGCTCTTCCATTGTGTGTTGGTGCATTGCTAGAGAGCTATAATGCGCTAAATATGGCAAAAGTTTTTGTTTTTTTTACACAATAATCTATGTTCTATTAGTTCTCTTTTCTTGCTCATTCTGAATGTTTAGTGGCACAAAAATATGTCATGGTATGTAAGTTGTAGCACTTGTATCACTCGCTAATATAGCTACAATTGTATTGCTCGCTAAATATGAAGTGAAGTATTAAAAGGACAAATCATATACTCAGGCTTACTAAATAGCACATAACTTTGCACTAGATTTGTGTGCTCCATCTGGTTCTGCACTATCTTCACCATATGACAAGTGATTGGAATTGTTGCTTTAACTAGTTCCTCTCTTTACATATCTATATCTATATATATGTGTATTATTATATTTTGTGTGTGTTTGTGTTTTGCCAAACTATCTTCATTGCCTGGATGAGTTATCTGGATTCTTTGGTGTTTTAGGCAAGAGACCCAGGTCCCAATATCTGTTGTATGAGGATGTTAGAAACAAAAATTTAATTGTTAACCTAACTATCGCTGATGTGTAAATGTGTAATAGGTTAGAATACAAACTATAAGAAAAACCGATAATAATATTCAGGGAAGTTTACAGCCATTATTGCCAACTACTACGTAACAGCTCTGCTTATAATTACAAAGCATTATTTATTGCTGATTGCCTTGTCATTTTAAATCTTGGCATAGTAGATGTAAATTATTGAAGGGTGTGAACATCCTTGTTTGCTAGTTCCAACTTTATATCCATTATCCACACGGAGGGTTAATAATACTTCAGCTCTTGATAAGGGAGTATAATCTGATAATCAAGCAGAGTTTTTGGCAATAATCGCCATATATGTGGCAATTAGTGTAATAACTTATTGCTCTGTTTCAATTATCTTGTCATGTTATTAATAAAAATATATAGATGTGTGTTGAATTGAAGGTCTGGTGTTCTGGGAGTGAGAAAGTGGTTGTGTGGGGTAGAGAAGAATCTATAGTTGTAAGGTAAAAACAATTGGAGTGCATGTGGGATGTCTTGTGAGAAAATATTGTATAGACTCTCCAACTCCCTAATTAGGTTTTTAATGTAGTTGCTTATGATAATAGTGTACTAGAAAACAAGACCTCCATGTGCAAATCATTGAACCTTTGAACAATGAATCTTGAACTATAACCATGTACAAATGATTATGCACAAGAAGTTTAGTGGTAAACCAATATTTAATCGGATTTGGTTAGCTAAACCCCATCATGAAAAACAGAAGATAATTCCAGAGAGGCTGTAGATTAGTTTATACCAAGAATTTATAGTCAAGCTCTTATATTTAATTATCTTTCACCTGTCTGACCAAGTGGCTGACCTGTCTGGCAGACTTGGTGCTTCAAGAGCCTGCAGGTCTGTTGTTTTTAACATACATGTATTTAATTAACCTAGTATAGAGCACAGTATGTTTCTTTATTTTTACAATCTTACTATCATAGTTTTACCGGATTTTTAGAAACATAACATCGACAGTTCTACTCCTTCAGCAGGGGTAAGCTATGTGTACATTTACCCTCTTCAGATCCTACTTTCGAGGGGCATAATAAGTTTGGTTTGGTCTGGTTTCTTGAATTCCTGTACAGAAGTTCTGTTTTAATTTTCATGTTCTGGCAATATTAACGTAACGTAGACAAATGCATGAACAAAGGATACTAGTCTATAGATCCTACTGATTTAGTAATGCTTGAAGGCAGAAAGAAATGTGATGTTTAAGTCTATGCAACTGCCTGTAGCTCACCAGACAAGAACTCACATGTTCTGAGGCTAAAGAAGGTGAGTACAAAATTTTATTGAATTCTTGAGCAAGGACTTGAACATGTTATATGGTGAACACACATAAGTTGAGTATCCCCACATGCTAGGCCATGGTCTGTCTGGGGGACCAATAATCCAAAGCTTTGGAGTGTACACTTTTAGTTTTCTAACAACATTTTTCCAACTCTTGATCTAGACCACTTCATTGCTTCAACTGCCTAGGCTTATCCACACATGATATTTGTACATGTTTGCTAATATTGTATCAGGGCTTCAAAGATCAGTTCATTTGATTATGTGTCAGGAAATGTCTTGGTTTGCTAAGATTTCGAAACTATGGTTGTGATGAAACTGTCTTTCCAGGTGTCTGTGTGTTAGTTTATCAATTCTGGGATTAGCTGCGCAATTAAGCATTACATGTTTGGCTAATTGCTTAAACTGTTCTTGAGATAAGCTTAGTTATTTCTGGATGTGTCCTACATGTGGGTTATAGATTGCTTAAAGGTGTCAAGTGGTTTTCATCAAAAGTGTACATTATTAACAAAATTATGTTGCAAGGCTGCGTAATGTCTAAGATTTCCAACCAGCTATAATGCGCCAATAGTTTATTCACATTATTGAGTAGCTCAATTTTGTAATCACACATTTTAAGACTATAAGCTGGATCGGAGCAGGCTTGTCTCGGCTTAAAATTGGCTTAAAATTAGAGATAAGTATGAGTTAGTTTGAGATATTTTTTTTAGTGATTTGATTTTTTAAAAAAATCATAAAATTACCATAAATCACAACTTATTTATAATATATTTTTATTTTTATATTTCTAATAATTTGTAATTTATTAAAAAATTAAAATTATCCAAACATATATTTTAAGTTTCTAGTTAATTATAATCGAGTGGTTAAGTGTTTATCCTCTGTTGGTGTCTTGAACTCGACTCTGACTTAGCCCGAGAATATCTCAGAACAAATACTCAAATTATAAGGTTACAAGTCATATTAGTTTTAAAAAAAAAGTTGTAATTTAACGTGGTTTAATGCTTCAAAGATGAAGTCATTTGCAGATTTTTTCGGTTATTAGTATATTTTGATATTTAATTCGTCGAAGTTTCAAAATCCTTGCGAACGGAAATTAATATCTCAAGTTTCTACTAAAGCATAGAGTTGTGGGAAGAAAGTGACAGAACACTCGGAAATCTAATAACATGTAGGCTCTAAATGGGATATTATTTAATGTGACCCTCGTCACTTATGAGATGGATTATCATTTCCCCTCCAATCTGCCTTGCCACCTTTAATTTCTTCTGAACTTTGGTTACTTTAATTGGTAGTTTGAAAATCTTCAAGTATGGGACAAGATTATGTAAAATCCGAATTCGACACCAATAATATTAGATTAAAATTTTAGAACTTCCTAGCGATGGAAATGTCTTGGTTGCTGTGGAAGTTTTGGATAATTAAACTACTTGCAGAATGGGTATGCAATATTTAATTGCTAGTAATTGCTTAGAGCCTTCAACTTGTTTCTAAATGCAGCAAGATGACAAATTGTTATACAATCCAAATAAATAAATTGACAAGTTTTCTAATTACATTCGCAAGTTGAACCACGGATCGGATCAAAAATAACATGTATGCATCAGAGTTGATTGATGTATAATTGTAGCCCGACTATTCCTGAGGTTAAATTATAGATGAGTTTGTATTAGTAGATTGATATCTGTAGAATATTTGATTATCTACCAACTATTACAATATATATTTGAGATTTTTTTTTATAACTGATGCTTGAATACGTCGAAAATGAGTATTTTTCTTTTTTTTTTTGAAACAAAATGAGTATTTTTCTAATATTTTTTGACATGAGGATTAAACTGTCACTTGCGCTATCGAATTACGCTCAAATATTTAAAGATTTAGTGTTAATAGATTTGAGTAACTCGCTTCCGAGTGCTGGGATTTTATTCAAAAAAAGACATGAAAATTTATTTAATTAAAATGATATAACACTAATATAAAAAGACTTAAAATGTATTCTAAACAGAATTCTAAAAATTAATAATTAATCATAATTAATCATCGATTAAATCGTGTTCCATCTTATTAATCCTTATTCCGTGTCGATTAAATTCGATTTACATTTTTTATCGCATCAATTTAAAGAGAAGCCTGATGAAAACTAGATAAAGGAAGATAGATACAAAGTTATGTCAACGAAAGATAACCGCAGAAAGGCCTAACATAAAGAAATAAACAATGAAAATTACATAAAAAGGCCAAAACCATAATTTACAACAAAAAATTCCAGAGAAAAAGTCAAAAGTAAAGAATCCAATTCATAACCTCCTTTTTAAAAATGAAAAAACAATTTTCATTATAATGATTTGACAAGGGCCCCCAACCATATTGTCTCAATTTCCACTCCCCCATGTCCCCCCTTAGAACATGGATGAAATTATGGTAGATGTCCACACTACTATATAAGACCTCCCTCTCTGTAAACCCTCTCATACATCACACACCAAATTTACTCTAATTTCCACCATTCTACATTTTATTCTTGCTACCCTATTTTTAGGCTACAACTTTTTGATCACTTGATCCCCATAAGGCCATTCCACATTTAGAGTGAGAAAACAAGAATGGAGATTGAATTGGTCAAGTGTGAGTGTTGTGGCCTTAAAGAAGATTGTACTCAGGATTACATTAATGAAGTGAAGTCGAAATTCGAAGGCAAATGGCTATGCGGATTGTGCTCAGAAGCTGTGAGAGATGAGCTGAGCAGAGGGAACTCCAAGGCATTTGATGTGGAGGACGCTATGAAAGCACACATGTCGTTTTGTGGAAGATATAAATCAAATCCGGCTATTCGGGTGGCTGATGGGATGAGACAGATGCTACGTAGACGGTCTGACATGTCGTCAGGCTCGTCGGGTTCTTCAAAAAAGTATTCGAGATCATCCAGCACCTCGCAAGTAGGAGATGATTCTTCCTTCTCTTATTACTAGCTAGAAAAATGGTAAGGAATGATGAGATGACCCTGTTGTTGAAATAAGCTGACTGAAAAATGAAATATAAGAGCTTTTTCTGGCTTTCATGCAACTTGTTTTGTACATAGGATGTTTATTTCAATGCAAGCTTAATGTTATCAAGTTTCAAATTCTTATTGTCTCCTTGTTGATATCTGATGTTATGATTTCATAATTGCTCTGTTTTTGATTGTTCTTCTGTTTCTCTGATTACAGAATTTGCAGATTAGTAACATGTTGAAGGCTTATTTACCAAAGTCAACTGTTAAAACTAAATGATAGAGTATAATTACACGTTTTAGGGGTCATTGCTTTCACTAAAGGATGTTATTAGTATAACCAAATGCATTATTACTTGTTGAGACCACAAGTGAAAGTGTTTTAAGGAATAAATAAAAGGTGTCGAATGATAAGAAAAGGTTTGCTTAAATTAGTGGGTTCTTTAATATTATCATCAACGCTCCTGATAGCATGTTCGATACGGATTCAAATTACTTACTTATAGATATAACTAGTGAATAAAGCCGCGCTTCGCGGCGGCGTTATTAATTTTTTACAAATTTTTAATATGAATTATTATTAGAATTGGATAAAAATTAAGAGTCATCTTCACGTTAAACTTATCACTAATAAAAAATATTCTAATTAATATAAATATTTGTTTAAGTGGCCACTTGTTAAAGACAATATTAATAAAAAAAATTATTTGAACCGCCCTTCAAGACAATATTAATCAATAATTATGATAAAATTAAATATAATAATGTAGATAAAAATTAATTTGAGCCGCTCTCTCGCCGAACACAATACTAATAAAAAAAATTATAATATAAATATTAGTTTTAGTCAACCTACCATCAACACACAATATTAATAAAAAATTATTAGTTTTTGGATGAAAATTATTTTAGGACGTGGTCCCGTTTTAAAAATATATATATTATAACTTAGATAATAAAATTATTTTAGCCGTATCCCGTCAAACATAATACTAATAGAAAATTTATTATTATTTAGATAAAAATTAATTTGGGCCGCCCTCCCCTGAAGCACAATACTAATCAAGAATCATTTACATTATGATAAAATTATAATTATAATCGAATAAATATATCCAATTTCATAAATTACAGATATCATATTTTTCTTAAGTCCTATTTCTTAACTGTTTAGAATTATGGGGCCGTTTGGGTTAGCTTAAAAGAAGTGACTTCTTGCTTATAGTAAAGAAGTGGAGTACAAGTGAGAAGTAAATAAGTTAATAAAGTGTTTGGAAAAAAAGCAGAAACTGTGAGAGAGAAGCTAGCATTCTCAGCTTCTTAAAAGTGCTTCTACTTCTTTGCACAAACGGGTCAAGAGAAGCAGAAGCCGGAAGTAGCTTCTGCTTCTCTTGGCCAAACAGGCCCTATTGTCTCTCTTCTTTTAAGATTTCTACTTCTTAACTACTTAGAATCTCATATATTTTAACTATTATATATTTTCAAGACTCCTATTTCTTAACAGTTTAAAATTATCTCTATTTTCTTTTAAGATTCCTATTTCTTAACTATTTTATTTAATTTCTCTCAAAAAATTAGAAAAATTAAAACTGATTTTTTTCGGTTAACAGAAACCGAATTTTAATAAAAAAAACTCTACCGAAAACCGAACCGAATTAAATTTGATTTTTAACCGGAAATTTAAATTTCGGTTAATATCGAAAATCGAAATTGTTAACCGAAATTTTCAAAAAACATCCAAAAAGTGAAAATTATGAAAATAAAAGCAAGTTTCATTCCAAGTTAATAGAAAAAGTCTTCGGCGAGAATATAAAATAACTACAAAAACTATTTGAGTGTCTTGCAATACATACCTTGAAGACCTGAGACTGAAATACACCAGTGTGTTTGAGGGTTTGAGTAGCAGGGGGCAACAGATCAATGGAAGTTAATGAACTGGTATTTATGTAGGTCCGTATATATTTTCGGAAGTGGGAAGTGAGTAGATACACGCTTATAAATTATAAAAATATTTATACTATTAATTAAAAATATTTTTTATATAGTATATAAAAATTCGGTTAATGTATCATTCGGTTTTCGGTTAACCGAGGTTTAAAATCCAAAAAATCGAAAAATCAAAATATAAAAATTTGGCTACCGAAAACTGAACCGAAATTTGAAATGCGGTTAACCGAACTGAAATTATTTTTAATTTTCAGTTCAGTTTTCGATTAACCGAACCGAATGCACACCCCTAATTACACTACACCAACATATCAAATCAGATGAGAAACAAAAATCCAAACTTTATCATAAATCTCAAATCCCACTTCAAAGATTCAATTTTTATCAGAAAACAGTGTCATCACAGTCCAGACTCCAAATTTTATATGAATGGCATGACAAATATCAAGATTTTATGATAAATAGGGTTTGAGTTAACCTAATGAATGCAATTACATAAACAAAGAACCAGTAATAATTCAAATGGGGTTTTAAGAATTAAGATCTTGCTTGTAAATGTGTCCGTGGAGTTGAAGAAATCAAGAACAATCTCCCAACCTGATTAAACTTTTTTTTCAATTCACATACAGTATATACCTGTTTCAGTCAATAAAATAATTATATTTTTATCATACCGATTTATGAAATGCAGGATGCAGATACTCTAGATCGTGTATTAATTTATTTATTTTTTAATCATGGTAGATATTTATGCTGGTGATCCGTATGATATATTTTACTTCCGTAAAATATTAGTTATGTTATAAATCTTCAATATATAAATATATAAAAAATTGTATTACTTTTAGAATTCGATAAGAAAAGAATTGTATTACTTTTAGAATTCGATAAGAAAAAAATTGCATTATCTTTAGAATTCTTAACCTGATTTTTTGAATTATAGCTATATTTTCTATCCGAAATTTAAGAAAAATTAGAAGACTGAATCGAGCAATTCTAGAGACGCCCGCATCCTCCTTTATATAGAGACGCCACCTAAGCGCCCTGCATTATACAGTGGAATCTTGAAAACTACTGTGTGGTCTGTTCAGTGTTCTCACAAACTGTTAATGGGAGTTTTAGATGAAGTGAAGAAGATGATATGCCACCAAATTTCATGTTTTGCTTCTCTCCGCAATCCTGTAGTTCAAGAATGAGATGCGGGAGTTTTAAATTTATATAAATCGGATATGGCCGACTATAAAATCTTTTTCTAACTAAATATGAAGAGTAATTCAGGTAATTTTAAATTATTTTAAAAAAATTTAGAGAACTCATTTTTAAAATTTTTAAAATAGAATCATGGAATAATTAAGATTTTGCAATAGAATTCTAAATTTAATAATTTCTATATTAATATGTAATTGAAAATTAAAATTTTATTACCTTTATGATTTCTAAATAAGAAAAAGAATTGTATTACTTTCAGAATCCTTTTCTAGATTCCAGGGTATTATCTTTAGAATCCAATAAGAAAAGAATTGTGTTATTTTAGAATTCTTAAACCTCATTTTTTGAAATTAGAAGACATCTTTAGAATTTTTAAACCTGATAAGACTGAATCGAACAATTCTAGAGACGCCCGCATCCTCCTTTATATAGTGGTGACGATGAGCTAATCGAAAATAAAAATTGTATTAACTTACATTACAAATTTTAAATATAAATTGTATTTTATCAATAATTGCTAGTAATCCTATTGCTTTTAAGGTTTGTAAATAAGAAAAGAATTGTAACATGTTTAGAATTCAATAAGAAAAGAGTTGTATTACTTTTAGAATTCTTGAACCTGATTTTTTGAATTATAACTATATTTTTTATCCGAAATTTAAGAAAAATCAGAAAACTGAATCGAACAATTCTAGAGACGCCCGCATCCTCCTTTATATATATATATTGATTATTTATATAATATTAAAAAATCATAAATCAATATATTTTACAGAAGCAAGATGTGATGTCTCTCAAATAGTTGCGACTATTATAATTTTATTTTTTAATGTGTATTTATGATTTAATATATTCTTGATTTAAATATAAAAGTAATAACGAAAATATGTTCCAGAACTAACACATAAAATTAATTCATGAATGAACTAATTTCTTATTTATAATTAATTTCTTATTTATAAATAATACTCTATTTTTTTTTAAGTTAAGTCAACCGAAGTTAAAGCTCCAAATTTTACCCAGATAAGCATGACAAGATAGTGGGATGGTATTTCTGGATTAAAATGTAAATGAACATGATTGCAAATTTGCATGAGTGCACCAAAGTTAGTCAAACCCTGATAAATACTCCATTATGATTAGTGAAAAAAGTACACGTAATTTATAGTATTAATTATTAGGTTAATAGTAAGACTCAACCAATCCACAACCATATATTAGAATCCGGGGGATCTCACTTTGTGGAAAGCAAAAGATTGGCATAAGGCCCATGAAAACGATTTCATCTGATTTTCAAATTGTATGATGTCAATTTTAGTTGATTTCACAATCTTTACAACAAATTTTCCCCTCATCGCATCACATGCCCAAGACAGAAAGATTAATCTAAGTTATGTTGCGCCAAACAACATTATGGGGTGTACAATTTCGTCAAAGATGTGTATGGGTATAAATCAGTTTTGACAAGAATCAACTGTTCATGACCAAAACATGTTAAACGAACTGTTCTTTTGAAAACCTGAAAATGTTATTCAAGAATCCCGATCATCGTAAATTGTCAATGTTTAGTACTGAATATTAGCTGGAACATCTTCAGAAGTAGATTACTTGAGCTACATCAAGAACCGAACAAGCTTAATATATATGTTATGGCTCAAAGCTCGTATGAGAATCCGTAACGAGCTTCAAGACTTTGAAGACTTTGAACTTTATGTCATATACATCATGCTAGTATCTTGAGATTGAATGTGTCAATTGAAATAGATACTGGTCCTGTTAAGTAACCGACTCGTCTAAAATGTCCGATGTCCCGGTAATGTCCCAACAAGATCTTATATCATTCACCACCCTCAAAAACATTAGCAGCTCTCGACGTTAAACTGTAAGGTTCGTTGGAGTCCTCCAGAACCTAGTATCAGAAAATCAGTAAATTTAAATATCATTTATAAAGATACCATTTAGGTGGTCTGCCACAAGCAAAAATTTAAATACAGGTCACTGTTAAATGACACCAATTCCATTTGTCCCAATTTTTCTTCTTTTTTTTTCTCTGTAAAATGAATTGCAGGTGCTTTTTGTTAATAGATGTAGTTAAGACTTAAGACATCAAATCCATACTTCTCATAGAAGTTTTTTCCCCCCTGCAGTAATTAATCTATTATAAAATTTATAGGGCGTATGAAATAGAAAGTCGCTAGTTAATGGTGGTGGGCTTGAATGTGGTTTTTGGCGGATTTTGAACTGTGATGATATCCATTTTCAGAAGTCTCTGAGGTTGGCATCTTAGCATCTTATCATCTTTTAAAACTTTAGCAGTGTCTTTTTAATCTTAAGCTCATTCATTAACTTGATTAGTACAAGCTAAAGGTTGATCTGTTAGTTTATAGAGGAAATCGTACTACTTGAGCTGCAGAACAGGCACATTAATATTTTTAACATAATTGACAAAATAGAATCTGAAAAAATACTACTAAATTTGCATTGATGAAGAACAAAGTATACTATTATATATGCATTGCAAAATCTAACGGAGTACTAAAAATGTATTCTGCTAGTTCATTTCCAAATAGTCAACACATCTACTGAAAACGTTTTAAGCAAACAATTATGATGTATATAAAGAAATTATTCAGTAAAGACTGGTTCTCAAGGAGCCTCACCTAGGTGGCTAGGCCGAAATAATATTTCCAGAATTTCTTTTGAAGTTTTTGCAAATCCCTCAGACACTGCTTTCATATCCTCAAGTTTATGTAATTCCTCTTTTATCTGATCCACTTTACTCTCAGTAAGCTGGAGCAAGACACCTGTGTCAGCAACGTAAGCCAAGTGGCGTTCCATTTCAGACTTTTCCTTACCGAGTTGGTAATACAGATTTTGAATGCAATTTTTTTGATCATGCAATCTCTCTTTTGCTATTTTGAATTCCAGCTCCTGAGATTTTTTAGAGCTTGCAGTGTCTGTTCAACACTATATCAAGTTTTAAAGACTCCGCCTCAGGATCAAAATTTGTAGATGCTTCCTTTGGAGAACCTTGTCTGATATCGACGTTCTCCTCGTCTATTGCAGATTTAACTGCAACATTTCCATTATGACACATCACTCCTGTTACAGAATAGAGCAACAAATGTTAAGTTTAAAAAGCAAACCTTCAAGGCAACCAGTCATTTAATAATGTTGACATGAGTGTATATAGAAATATAGCAACAGCACAGGGTATAGAGAAAAGCACCTTGTTTACCTGTTGATCTATCATCCACATTCCAAACGTCGTCAAGTGTAGGTTCAATTTTGAGCCTTGAATCATATTGCTGAGTAAGAAATCAGAATACAATAGTTATATCTTCAAGAACAGAAACCACCATTTTTTCGGTAGAAATTAACCTATACCTTTCCCATAGCTATTTCAAATATATGCAGCAACCTCTTTGCGGCACTTCTCTGCAAACCATGCAAAACACGAACCCCCAGATTGAGAATTTCCTTGATGTCATCATGAGAACTTATGGATTCACATATTTGTAAGAATTTCTTGTCATGTGGAAGCAGATCAGTTCTTGAGTCACAGCGCAGACAACAGTACTCAACATCCAGACCTCCTACTGTCCCAGCCATGTTGGCTTTCAGACCACATTCTAGATGAGCCACATGTCCACAACTTACGCTATTTTCTACAGTGGATTCACATCTAATAAAGCCATGATCTTCATAAGCAGGATTAACAGTTGTGCTACATAGTATGCAGCAGCAATCAAGGCAGAATGTTCATAGTACTTGAGCCGCAGCACAGGTAGAGTTGCCCTATATTGATATATTAATATAAATTGAGAAGGTAGAATTTGGAAAAATACTACTAAATTTGCATTGATGAAGAACAAAGTATCCCATTATATATGCATTGCAAAATCTAATGGAAGTACACAATACTAAAAATGTTTTCTGCTAGCTCATTTCCGAATAGTAAATTTTCTTTTGATGTTCTTGCAAATCCCTCAGACACTGCTTTCATATCCTCAAGTTTATGTAATTCCTTTTTTATCTGATCCACTTTACTCTCAGTAAGCTGGAGCAAGACACCTGGGTCAGCAACGTACGCCAAGTGGCGTTCAATTTCTGACTTTTCCTTACCGAGTTGCTGATACAGAGTTTGAATGCAATTTTTTATATCATGCAACCTCTCTTTTGCTATCTTAAATTCTAGCTCCTGAGTTTTTTTCAGGTCTTGCAGTGTCTGTTCAACACTATATTCAAGTTTTAAAGACTCCACCTTAGGATCAAAAATTGTAGTACTTGTTTACCTATCATCCACATTCCAAACGTCGTCAATTACAGGTTCAATTTCAAGCCTTGAATCATGTTGCTAATTAACAAATAAAAATACAATAATTAAATCGTCAAGGACAGACAATAAGAAATTACCTATACCTTCCCCATAGCCAGTTCATATATATGCAGCAACCTTTTTGCCGCACTTCTCTGACGAACCATGGAAAACACGAACCCCGGATTGAGAATTTTATTGATGTCATCATGAGAACTAATGGATTCACGTATTTGAAATATAGCATAATATACATTTGGAGCTTTCCTCTAAGTATCTAATACCTTATAGTTTTAGATGTACTGACCTTAAGGTTTTAGATGAGCTAGTTCTCAACACATATTTGTAAGAATTTCTTGACATGTGGATGCAGATCAGTTCTTGTGTCACAACACCGACAATAGTACTCAGCATCCAGAGCTCCTGCTGTCCCAGCCATTTTGGCTTTCAGACCACCATTCTAATATATGGATGAAAAATGCTTCATTTACACGATTAGGTAAACATCCCGCCTCAATCGCCTCAGCCAAGTCATTTTGTGCAAAATTTAATAAAGCCATGATTTTCATATGCAGAATCAACAATCTTGCTACTCCCTCCTTTTCTAAATATAGGTCGCTTAACTTTATGATACACATTTTTAATCTTATGATCGCATAGCGAAAATCATTATTTCTAAATTTTCTTTTTTTGAATTATTAATCATATATTTTTATTCGGAAAAACAAAATTTTAAAAATAATGATTTTATTATATGGTCAAAGGATTTAGAAGGGCGTGTCAAAAAGTCAAAAGATCTATGTTTCAAAAAAGAGGGAGAGTATAGTATGTAGCAGCAATCACGACAGAATTCCGGTTCACTGCAGCAAATGCCAAAGAAAATAATTGCAGGAGGCTTTCCTGGTTCAGTTAAGCTGCAACCTAGCTTGTTTCCAGCCTTGCAACCGCTAGTTGCATGCTTCGGTTCTGATATGCAAAGTAGAATCTGAAAAAATACTACTAAATTTGCATTGATGAAGAACAAAGTATCCCGTTACATATGCATTGCAAAATCTAATGGAGATGCACAATACTAAAAATGTTTTCTGCTAGTTCATTTCCAAATAGTCAACACATCTACTGAAAACGTTTTAAGCAAACAACTATGATGTATATAAAGAAAATTTTCAGGAAAGCCTGGTTCTCAAGGAGCCTCAATTCTCTAGGCCGAAATATTGTTTCAGAATTTCTTTTGAGGTTTTTGCAAATCCCTCAGACACTGCTTTCATATCCTCGAGTTTATGCAACTCTTTCTTTATCAGATCCACTTTACTCTCAGTAAGCTGGAGCAAGACACCTGGGTCAGCAACATAAGCCAAGTGGCGTTCAATTTCAGACTTTTCCTTACCGAGTTGCTGATACAGATTCTGGATGCAATTTTTTTGATCATGCAACCTCTCGCTTGCTATCTTGAATTGCAGCTCCTGAGACTCTTTCAGGGCTTGCAGTGTCTGTTCAACTTTATGTTCAAGTTTCAGGGACTCCACCTCAGGATCAAAATCTGTAGATACTTTCTTTGGAGAACCTTGTCTGATATCTACATGCTCCTCCTCGTCTATTGCGGATTGAACTACATGATTTCCATTATGACAGATCATCACTCCTGTTACAGAGCAGAGCAACAAATGTTAAGTTAAAAAATCAAACCTTCAAGGCAAAATCAAAAATGTTAAGTACAACTGTTTCTGGAACGAATTTAATTTTATATATAATCAAAGTGGTGCCATGTCATGTGGCCGTACAGAATCCAGAGAGCTGGTTGGTTAGGAACCTACCAAATTGAAATGAATTTATGAACCCTGTTTCCCAAGTTGGATGCCACTTATTAAATAGAAAGAAAGTTTATACACATATAAATCAATAAGTCATTCAATAATGTTGAAACTTGAAATGACTGTATATAGAAATATAGCAACGGCATAGGGTTAGAGAAAAGCACCTTGTTTACCTGTTGATCTATCATCCACATTCCAGCCGTTGTCAAGTACAGGTACAATTTCGAGTCTTGATTCATATTGCTGAGTAAGAAATCAGAATACAGTAGTTATATCGTCAATAACAGAAACCACCAATTTTTCAGTAAAAAAAAACCTATACTTTTCCCATAGCTATATCAAATACATGCAGCAACCTCTTTGCCGCACTTCTCTGCGAACCTTGCAAAACATGAACCCCCAGATTGAGAATTTTCTTGATGTCATCATGAGAGCTAATGGATTCACATATTTGTAAGAATTTCTTGACATGTGGAAGCAGATCAGTTCTTCTGTCACAGCACCGATAATAATACTCAGCATCCTCCGCTCCTACTGTCCCAGCCATGTTGGATTTCAGACCACATTCTAATATCTTAAAGAGTCACATGCAGGGGCGGATCTAGTAAGAGGCACGGGGAGACACGTGTCCCCTTAAAAAAAAATTGACAATTTTTCATTGTTCTAATTTTGACAAAATTATGGACTTGCCTCCAAAAAATTTTAAAATATATAAGTGTTTTTCAAAAATTGTTTGCTACCCTCCGAGGAAATTACTCCTAGATCCGCCCTGGCCACATGTCCACGATTAATTCTATTTTCTACTACACTGGATTCGCATTTAATAAAGTCATGATTTTCAAAGCAGGATTAACAGTCAATATAGTACGCAGCAGCAATCACTGACAGAATCCCGGTTCACTGCAGCAGATGCCACAGAAAATATTTGCAGGAGGCTTTCCTGGTTCAGTTAAGCTGCTCCATAGCATGTCTCCAGCCTTGCAACGGCTAGGTTCTTGCTTCGGTTCAGGAGGCTATTCAGAAACCGTCATCCAGAAACGGTTCAAGTTTCTATAGATCCGAGCGCTACATCCACTAAGCGATTACTCTTTTTAATAACCGAAGAAAGATTTTTAAGGTCAATTTGGATTATGAACTAGATTTTAATCATTTCAGGTCATAGTTGCAGAAATAAGAAATTGGAACTAATCGAATTGAAATGTGATCGGAGATTTATTGAATTAATTGAGGATATATAGTTAAATGGGAGTGTAATCGATAAATTAGTAGATATATTCATTGAGAAGATTTAGATGATCCAGATGCTAATTTCTGAATGAATGATGTTTTTGTTAATAATTATACTATTTATTTGGATGATAATAATTTACTAATCTATCATATTAAATATACTAAATTACATGAAATTATATTTTGATTGAATGACATTGAAAAACAAGATATACTTATATACAGAGGACATCTATTAGCAATATCATAAGTTTAGTTGACCAAGAAAATCAATCAAAACAAAAATAACACATATACAAATAATACACAAAGAAAACAAGAAAATCTTAATCTGTACCAGGAATAAAAATGACGTTCGAAGAGAGAAAAAAAATTCCAAAAACCAGAAGATGTAATCAAGTAAGCCCAAATACAGTGTAATCAAATAATCTTAAGGAGGCATGTCTAGACAGCCCATAAAATCTCATGCTCAGCTATTAACGAACGAGCCCTTAAACTCTAACAATGTTGATCCTGGTGCAGGGGTAGCAAAATCCGATACGACCTGAAACCCGGCACGAAACCGACTCGACATTTGCATAGATGAAGAACAAAGTATCCCATTATATATGCATTGCAAAATCTAATGGAAATTCACAATACTAAAAATGTTTTCTGCTAGCTCATTCCCAAATAGTTAACACATCAACTGAAAAGTTATAAGCAAACAATTATGATGTATATAAAGAAAATTTTCTGGAAAGCCTGGTTCTCAAGGAGCCTCAGTTCTCTAGGCCGAAATATTGTTTCAGAATTTCTTTTGAGGTTTTTGCAAATCCCTCAGACACTGCTTTCATATCCTCAAGTTTATGTTTTTATCTGATCCACTTTACTCTCAGTAAGCTGGAGCAAGACATCTGGGTCAGCAACGTAAGCCATGTGGCGTTCGATCTGAGACTTTTCCTTGCCGAGTTGCTGATACAGGTTTTGAATGCAATTTTTTTGATTCTGCAACCTCTCTTTTGCTATCTTGAATTCCAGCTCCTGAGATTTTTTCAGAGCTTGCAGTGTCTGTTCAGCACTATATCAAGTTTTAAAGACTCCACCTCAGGATCAAAATTTGTAGATACTTCCTTTGGAGAACCTTGTCTGATATCTACATGCTCCTCGTCTATTGCAGATTTAACTGCATCATTTCCATTATGACACATCACTCCTGTTACAGAATAGATCAACAAATGTTAAGTTTAAAAAGCAAACCATCAAGGCAACAAGTCATTTTGACATGACTGTATATAGAAATATAGCAACAGCACAGGGTATAGAGAAAAGCACCTTGTTTACCTGTTGATCTATCATCCACATTCCAAACGTCGTCAAGTGTAGGTTCAATTCTGAGCCTTGAATCATATTGCTGAGTAAGAAATCAGAATACAATATTTATATCTTCAAGAACAGAAACCACCATTTTTTCGGTAAAAAACAACCTATACCTTTCCCATAGCTATTTCAAATATATGCAGCAACCTCTTTGCGGCACTTCTCTGGAACCATGCAAAACACAAACCCCCAGATTGAGAATTTTCTTGATGTCATCATGAGAACTAATGGATTCACGTATTGTTGAAATATAGCATAATATCCATTTGGGGCCTTCCTCTAACACCTTAAAGTTTGAAATGGACTAACCTTAAGGTTTTAGATGAATTAGTTCTCAACACATATTTGTAAAAATTTCTTGACATGTGGAAGCAGATCACTTCTTGTGTCGCAGCACCGACAATAGTACTCAGGCATCAAGAGCTCCTGTTGTCCCAGCCATGTTGGATTTCAGACCACATTCTAATTTCTAGATGGAAAATGCTTCATTTGCAAAAAAATTCATAATATGACATATGTTAAGTTTTAATTGAAATGAGCTCTCTGTATTCACATAAATAGAACTAATTAAAACACCCCACCTCAATTGCCTCAATTGTCATGTCATTCTGAGCAAAATTTATTAAATCCAAGCTTTTCATATGCAGAATTATCAGTCTTGCTATTCCCTCCGTTTCAAAATATAGGTCGCTTACCTTTATGGCACACACTTTTAAGTCTTTTGATCGCATATCCAAAATCATTATTACTAAAATTTTCATTTTTTTAATTATAATATTAATCATATATTTTTATTCGGAAAAAAATAATTTAACGATAATGATTTTAATTATACGGTCAAAGGACTTAGAAGTGCGTGTCAAAAAGTAAAACAAATTTATGTTTTAAAAGAGAGGGAGAGTATAGTATGTAGCAGGAATCACGACAGCATTGCGGTTCACTGCAGCAAATGCCACAGAAAATAATTGCAGGAGGCTCTCCTGGTTCAGTTACGCTGCAACATAGCTTGTTTCCAGCCTTGCAACCGCTAGTTGCCTGCTTCTGTTCTAATTTGCGAAGTACAATCTGAAAAAAATACTACTAAATTTGCATTGATGAAGAAAGTATCCCATGATATATGCATTGCAAAATCTAATGGAGATGCACAATACTAAAAATGTTTTGCTAGCTCATTTCAAAATAGTTAACACATCTACTGAAAAAGATTTAAGCAAACAATTATGTATATAAAGAAAATTTCAGGAAAACCTGGTTCTCAAAGAGCCTCAAATCTGTAGGCCCAAGATATTGTGTCAAGATTTCTTTTGAAGTTTTTGCAAATCCCTCGAACACTGCTTTCATATCCTCGACCTCGAGTTTATGTAATTCCTTTTTTATCTGATCCACTTTACTCTCAATAAGCTGGAGCCCGGGTCAGCAACATAAGCCAAGTGGTGTTCAATTTCAGACTTTTCCTTGCCGAATTGCTGATACAGATTCTGGATGCAATTATTTTGATCATGCAACCTCTCTTTTGCTATCTTGAATTCCAGCTCCTGAGACTTTTTGAGGGCTTGCAGTGTCTGTTCAACTTTATATTCAAGTTTCAAGGACTCCACCTCAGGATCAATATCTGTAGATACTTTCTTTGGAGAACCTTGTCTGATATCTACATGCTCCTCGTCTATTGCAGATTTAACTGCATGATTTCCATTATGACACACCATCACTCCTGTTACAGAGCAAAAAATGTTAAGTTAAATTATCAAACCTTCAACGCAAGATTAAAAATGTTAAGTACACCTGTTTCTACGTCGATGTTTATTTTATATATAATCAAGGTGGTGCCATGTCATCTACCCGTAAAGAATTCAGAGAGAGCTGGTTGGTTAGGTACCTACCAAATTGGAATGAATTTATGCTCCCTGTTTCCCAAGTTGGAGGCCACTTATTAAATAGAAAGAATTAAAGTTTATACACATATAAATCAAAAAGGCATTTAATAATGTTGACATGACTGTATATAGAAATATAGCAACAGCATAGGGTATAGAGAAAAGCATCTTGTTTACCTGTTGATTTGTCATTAACATTCCAGCCATTGTCAAGTACAGGCACAATTTCGAGTCTTGAATCATATTGCTGAGTAAGAAATCAGAATACAGTAGTTATATCGTCAATAACAGAAACCACCAATTTTTCGGTAAAATATAACCTATACCTTTCCCATGGCTATTTCAAATACAAGCAGCAACCTCTCTGCGGCACTTCTCTGCGAACCTTGCAAAACATAAACCCCCAGATTGAGAATTTTCTTGATGTCATCATGAGAGCTAATGGATTCACATATTTGTAAGAATATCTTGACATGTGGAAGCAGATCAGTTCTTGTGTCACAGCACCGACAATAATACTCAGCTCCTATGGTCCCAGCCATGTTTGATTTCAGACCACATTCTAATATCTAGAAGAGTCACATGCAGGGGCGGATCTAGTAAGAGACACGGAGAGACACGTGTCCCCTTAAATAAATTTTGACAATTTTTCATTGTTCTAATTTTGACAAAATTATAGACTTACCTCCAAAAAATTTTAAAATATATAAGTGTTTTCCAAAAATTGTTTGGTGCCCTCCTCCGAGGAAATTACTCCTAGATCCGCCCTAGCCACATGTCCACGATTAATTCTATTTTCTACTACACTGGATTCACATTTAATAAAGTCATGTTTTCAAAAGCAGGATTAACAGTCTTGCTATATAGTACGCAGCAGCAATCACTGACAGAATCCCGGTTAACTGCAGCAAATGCCACAGAAAATATTTGCAGGAGGCTTTCCTGGTTCAGTTAAGCTGCTACATAGCATGTCTCCAGCCTTGCAACGGCTAGGTTCTTGCTTCGGTTCAGGAGGCTATTCAGAAACAGTCATCCAGAAACGGTTCAAGTTTCTATAGATCCAAGCGCTACATCCACTAAGCGATTACTCTTTCTAATAACCGAAGAAAGATTTTTAAGGTCACTTTGGATTATGAACTAGATTTTAATCATTTCAGGTCATAGTTGCAGAAATAAGAAATTAGAACTAATCGAATTGAAATGTGATTGGAGATTTATTGAATAAATTGAGGATATTTAGTTAAACGGGAATGTAATCGATAAATTAGTAGATATATTTATTGCGAGAAAGATTTGGATGATCCAGATGCTAATTTCTGAATGAATGATGTTTTTGTTAATAATTTACTAATCTATCATCTTAAATATACTAAATTACATGAAATTATATTTTGATTGAATGACATTGAAAAACAAGATATACTTATATACAGAGGACATCTATTAGCAATATCAAGTTTAGTTGACCAAGTAAATCAATCAAAACAAAAAAACACATATAGAGTACAGATAATACACAAAGAAAACAAGAACATCTTAATCTGTACCAGGTAGAATAAAAATGACGTGCGAAGAGAGCAAACAAAAAAATCCAAAAACCAGAAGATGTAATCAAGTAAGCCCAAATACAATGTAATCGAATAATCTTAAGGAGGCATGTCGTAGACGAGCCCATAAAATCTCATGTTCAGCTATTAACAAACGAGCCCTTAAGCAAACAATTATGATGTATATAAGAAAAATTTGCAGATGAAGAACAAAGTATCCCATTATATATGCATTGCAAAATCTAATAGAAATACACAATACTATAAATGTTTTCTGCTAACTCATTCCCAAATAGTTAACACATCAACTGAAAAGTTATAAGCAAACAATTATGATGTATATAAGAAAAATTTTCAGGAAAGCCTGGTTCTCAAGGAGCCTCAGTTCTCTAGGCCGAAATATTGTTTCAGAATTTCTTTTGAGGTTTTTGCAAATCCCTCAGACACTGCTTTCATATCCTCGAGTTTATGTAATTCCTTGTTTATTTGATCCACTTTACTCTCAGTAAGCTGGAGCAAGACATCTGGGTCAGCAACGTAAGCCATGTGGCGTTCGATCTGAGACTTTTCCTTGCCGAGTTGCTGATACAGGTTTTGAATGCAATTTTTTTGATTCTGCAACCTCTCTTTTGCTATCTTGAATTCCAGCTCCTGAGATTCTTTCAGGGCTTGCAGTGTCTGTTCAACTTTATGTTCAAGTTTCAGGGACTCCACCTCAGGATCAAAATCTGTAGATACTTTCTTTGGAGAACCTTGTCTGATATCTACATGCTCCTCGTCTGTTGCAGATTGAACTACATGGTTTCCATTATGACAGATCATCACTCCTGTTACAGAACAGAGCAACAAATGTTAAGTTAAAAAATCAAACCTTCAAGGCAAGATCAAAAATGTTAAGTACAACTGTTTCTACATCGAATTTTATTTTATATGTAATCAAGGTGGTGCCATGTCATCTACCCGTACAGAATTCAGAGAGAGCTGGTTGGTCAGGTACCTACCAAATTGGAATGAATTTATGGCCCCTGTTTCCCAAGTTGGAGGCCACTTATTAAATAGAAAGAATTAAAGTTTATACATATATAAATCAAGAAGTTATTCAATAATGTTGACATGACTGTATATAGAAACATAGCAACGCCATAGGGTAGAGAGAAAAGCACCTTGTTGACTTGTTGATCTAACATCCACATTCCAGTCGTTGTCAAGTACAGGTACAATTTCGAGTCTTGGTTCATATTGCTGAGTAAGAAATCAGAATACAATAGTTATATCGTCAAGAACAGAAACCACCAATTTTTCAGTGAAAAATAACCTATACCTTTCCCATTGCTATTTCAAATATGTGCAGCAACCTCTTTGCGGCACTTCTCTGCGAACCATGCAAAACACGAACCCCCAGATTGAGAATTTTCTTGATGTCATCAAGAGAACTAATGGATTCACATATAGGTATGAATTTCTTCACATGTGGAAGCAGATCAGTTCTTGTGTCACAGCGCCGACAATAGTACTCAACATCCAGACCTCCTACTGTCCCAGCCATGTTGGCTTTCAGACCACATTCTAGATGAGCCACATGTCCACAATTAATGCCATTTTCTACAGTGGATTCACATCTAATAAAACCGTGATTTTCATAGGCAGGATTAACAGTCTTGCTACATAGTATGCAGCAGCAATCACGGCAGAATTCCGGTACAGTGCAGCAAATGTCACAGAAATTATTTGCTGGAGGCTTTTCTGGTTCAGTTAAGCTGCTACATAGCTTGTTTCCAGCCTTGCAACTGATAGTAGCATGCTTCGATTCTGGGCATGTATCTTCTGTATTCAACCAGAAAGCATGAGTGAAAACTTAAGTTTATTGTAGGTATTAGAAAAAGTGGAAGCAATCTATGAAAACCTTCATCAATTAATGTCTGATAAGTACAAGCAAACACTTTAGAAATGAATTGGAGTAAAAACTCTCGTGCTGTTAGAATGTAGCAACACAGTTATGACACTTGTAATAATGAAGCTTAAGAGATTAACAATGACGGCTAGATCAAGGATCAAGAAAACATTAATCAACAAGTGAAAATGCACTATATATAACCAAGACAAGTATCATAACCAAATTTAGCATATGTAAATGCATGTAGAAATTAATATCCAAGTCAAGAGAACTTGACATTACTCTCGGAAATAAAAGTGTGTAGTATAACATTAACAAAAAATATTTATGCAAATCAACCAGCTAAAATAATCAGAAATGAAGTGACTAGTTCTTCTTAGTGAAGACATGTGAGCATTGTAAGACATATATAATGACACAAAGGAATTTAGCATGGATGTCTTGTACCAGTCACAAAATATTCAATATCTAACTTTAGTCATCGAAGCTACTTACCAAATTCTATAACATATATTAAACATTTTCTATACGTCCAGTTTATTTTACTCTTTCACTTTATAAAGAATCATTGTCTTTGCTTGTCGTTTCAGGAGGTAACATGTCATACATGACCTTCTTCGTTAGCAAGCCATCAGTTATTCATTTATTCACATAGTTCAGTTAAAACTTGAGCACCTAGTTACACCACATTTCATGCGTTTAAATTTTGAAAGGATATTCTATCTACACAAGACTTTAACGAAAAAGCAATAACAAACAAGTTGATTAAGACTTAAGTATACCTTAAGAAGACTGGCATGTCCTACAAGAATGGTTCACAGACTCGATAAGTGAATTAGGCACATATCATATCAGTTAACATTGCATCAAAGCTATGTGCACAAGGAGTAGATACAATGTATTGTCATTAAAATCACATTTGAAACATCAAAGGCGAACCTTTGATATCAGATGGACTTTTGCAGGGAATCCTCCAACTGAACAATTCAAAAAAGGCCTTCACATCCTGACCAGGAAATATTTCGCGAACATACTGTTCAACAGAAACCTTGCTCACAAAACCTCTCCCCCTAGGCTTGGTCTGTAAACGCTCTGGAAGAAAAAGGTGCCTATCCAAAAAGTATCCACCCGAAGCTATAATCCTCTTGCCCACCTTCCAGCTCCATATATCACCAGGACAAGGCCAATCTGCTGGAGCATAGGGCAAGCCTTCACCTGACTCATGAGGAGAAACCGGAAATAGACGAAAACCATTAACAGTACTGTCAACAAGGCCTCCCTTCCTTTCTTTCTTGTGCATCTCCATATCTCCAAATCTCTTCCTACAAATATTTAACATTATGAAACAATACGCATACCTTCTTGTATCACTAACAATCACATTAACAAGGACAAAATCCCTATACTACCGAAGAACAGGGAAGCTAATATTGAATACTATAAGGCTAGAATTAAATTAATACTAGCATTAAAAAGTAATATGGTATGTGCAAACTAACAATGAAAAATGAGTTCACTGTAGTGCTTAAGTCCTTGCTGATAGAGATGTGAAAATTCATAAAACTTATTCAAACATTGATAAAAATGTAGCATAGAACATACATAGAGTGTGTGACATCAAACAATACATTGAACATGTAAAAAAGAAAGTACTGAACTACACTCTATTTAATTTGCAAAAAAAATAAAATACATACAGTCCTCAAGGCTCCAGGCTCATTTTAGATATGTTTAAAACAACAAATTTAGCCTGGTGAAAAATCGACACTCTACTTAAATTATATCTACACATCTAAGTACACAAAGTTGCACACAACTAGACTTTAATAACAAATATGACTCTCTTAATTAATAGTTAAAAACATGATTTAATATAATAGAGTAAGTGTTAGAACATTTACCTGATAAGTGAAATTGGGATTTTAATTCCGGTACCTGCAACCATGGAAAAAAAATCGAATAAGCTCATTTTTATTGAAATGGAACACATTCACCACTACATAGTTAATAAAATGTTATGCGAAAGTCGGAAATTAAAAGAAAAATTAAAAAGAGAACACAAGTTTATGGAGTTCGGAGTCTTCGGACACTTACAATGTCGAGTGTTTGTTGTGACTAATCCAATGTGTGTTTTACGGTGGTGGCCAGGTGCATAGCATATATACTACTAGGCGGATGTTTCTAGACATTTCATATATTAGTAATTTAATGAGAAATGAGTAACTTTAGAGTATAATTGTAAAAAGTTTGCAATATAATATAATAGAATTATATTTTTGATTAAAATTTCTTGGCATAAGTATTTTATATACTTTACCCACCAAAAGTTATGAAATCTTTTTATCATTTAATAGATTAATATACTATGAATAGTTTTCTTTTCATTATCTACTGAATATATATCGAATATTAAAAATTTGGTTTGCTATTTGGGCCTGAGTGGGATGCTTGGTTGGGTTGATTTATGAGCCTTTTAAATTTTAACATGTTGGGCCTGTTTATTGACTTACGATCATGAGTGTTTATATATCTAAAAGGTGGACATTTTCGTTAAAGTATATCTTCATGCATATTTGTTTATAAGATTTATAAAGAGTTTAAAGTTATTTAATGTGATTATATTACTTCAAAGTCCGAACACGTGGGTTAATTATTTAAAAAAATATTATTAAAATAATTAATATTATTTTAATAAAAATATATCATCAATTAATAAATAATAAAATAATAAATACTATAAATTTCTGCGCTTCACACATATAAAATAATATATAATAACAAAAATGTAAATAGTGTTGAACAAGTCTATAATTAAGAATATATTATGATACTCAAGTGTTAAATTTTTGCATTAAAAATTATATATACACATAATATAAATAAATTTGTATCATTTTTATTGTACTCTTAATTGTGAATCTATTTTATAGTTGAAAGTCTTCGTAAAGTATGACTACAATAAGTTCAATTTCACTTTATATTTAGATTAGAAATAAATATAAATTCAAATTATTACTCAGCATATGATTTTAATTATATATGCAATTATTTATTCAACAATATTTTATGAAATGCATATTAAAAAATGAAACTTGAGACAATATTATAAGACTTTTCCAACCCCAAACTATTCCCAAACCACCTTAAGAGTTCATAGCTAATACTACTTGTAAGTTGTAATAATTTCATTTCACTTAAGATATTAAAGATTATCCAAACAGATGTCCAGATCCAGCATATTATTACTATCAGATTTTTTGATCAAATCGCATTCATTATAGATTTTTGATATTCGATCGAATCGCATTGATTTTAGATTTATAATGAATACAGAATATACAGTATATATACATGGCAGTGCTCCAGGTGCACACAAAACAAATAAACATCTTGAAGCTGAACTCAAAATGATTCTCATAAGCTCTCTGCTATTCCTTTTAATTTCTATCAACTCAAAGTCAAAACAAATGAAGTCAATGAAAGTCCATCCTCTCTCAACCAAGCGCAACACCACATTTCTCGGGAACCGCGATTCTCCGATTGACCAAACTGCCCCTCGCAAGCTCCGGCGCCTCCCTCACGTCTTCGGGAAGGTTCTCGAACTCCCTTTCCCCTCCGACGCTGACGTGGCCGTCGATGAGTCCCCCAATTCCATCAGTTTCGTCGCCGGAATCGAGAATTCCGGGTTCTCCGGTGCCGGAAAGAGTGTTAGGGCACACGCGGTGGAGATTTACCCGGGGATCACGAAAGTGGTGGTTAGAAATGGGAAAGTTGGGGATTTGTTGGGGGAGAAAATCAGGGATGATGTTTGGAGGTGCCGGCTTCCGGCGGCGGCGCTGACGGGATTGGCTACGGCGGCGATTGTTGACGGGGAACTTGTTGTGACCGTGCCGAAGAGCCGGGGATTTTAGGGTTTGAAGAAGTAGGGATGGTTAGGGTTTTACTAAGCTGCAGTAAAACTACGTGTTAACGGTATATTTATAAATTTACGGAGATGTTGAAATTGGTTAAATTTATTACTATATCAAAAAGTATTACGAAGATAGAAAAAATTGTGGGTTAAGAAAAAACAATTTGCTGAGGAATAAAGACAATTCAGGTATATGAGGATGAATGATTTGTCTTTATATTTAAGATGATCAAAATATAATTTGTGACTGTTGAGATTCTATCATTGATCTTCATTTTCTTGTTGTTCTTGAGTCGTTGATAAAATAAAAAAAATTATTGCCGTTCTTGAATCGTTCATAAAACAAAAAACTTGTCGTTAATTAGACAATGGACTTGTGTGCAAAGGGACCAGAACTTCTTAGTCTGCACTCTGCAGTGTTCTGGAGAAAATATTCTCAGACTAAGAAAATATCCACTACATTTTGGTAAAATCAAAATTTTTTTTAAAAAATCTATTAAAAAATGAAGAATATTCAACTTCTTATATTCTGACTTATAAGTTGACAACTAACTAATAAATTTTTACACAACGAATAACTTATTTCGGATATATAATAGTTTCAAGTCTGAAAACACGGTGAGCAAACTACGATATCATATAACACAACAAAATACAAAATACTGATGGATCGTCGTTGCTTGCCAAGGATGTGTTATGTAATCTATGATATCTAGTTATTGGATGAATATTTGACGATTAAGATTATAATTTTTTTAATATGTCCAATAATTTTTAAGCGCGAGGAGTCGTCTAGCATTTTTTAACCGTTATCGGTTTTGTTATAATCCCAGCTCATGTATATATTTATCCAAGGACCACAACTTAATAG
Source organism: Daucus carota subsp. sativus (assembly GCF_001625215.2). Classification (NCBI taxonomy): domain Eukaryota; kingdom Viridiplantae; phylum Streptophyta; class Magnoliopsida; order Apiales; family Apiaceae; genus Daucus; species Daucus carota. The sequence continues at coordinate 26,686,336 of NC_030388.2, forward strand.
AGTACTTAATACTTCCCAACAAGCGACCGCGACGAATCACGACCCAATACTGATTAGGCCCATTCGATCCACCCAATATTGATTAGGCCCAAATTTTGCCAAGTCCAGAAGGAAGAATTGTAATATTGAAACTTTCAGGGAGAATGGTGCACAACTTCTTTGTTGGGATTACAGGTCCAAAGGCTGGTAAATGGACTAAATTACAAATGTATTAACAGCTGATGGGGACACAGTAGAAAATACTACACTGAAATAGATAGTTTTAAACTTACATGAAGCTCAGAAGTTGCTTTAACTTGATATATCTTACATGAAGCTCAGAAGTTCTACAGAAAGAAGTCTCTGAGAGGAACAAATTCGGAGAAAATATTCTCCTTGTCTTTCGACGTCTCCTTTTCCAGCTCCCATATCTGCCTCCGCTCCTTACCCATCTCAGCCACATGTACAGCATTAGAAAGACATTCAGCCGCTCTTTCCTGTTTGGAGATTAACATGTCCACCACTTTTTTCTTTGCATCAGCAGCACTAGCTAGTTCATGTCGTCGTGATTGCAGTGTACTAATTTGTTCATCAATCTTTTCTATATTCTGTGATATAGAATCAAGTTCTTTGTAAAGAACATATTCATACCCTTTGGATTCATTGTACTCATTCACAAGTGTAGTTGCCCATGCAATATTGGTTTCAAGATCTTCACTGTATTTGCCAGCTGCCTCTGATATGTTCGTATTTTTCTGAAGTTCATTCCATGCCAGTGGAACTTCATCGATCAATTTTAATTTTCCATGCCGATTAGCATCAATGTTTGGAGCAGTGTGCATAATTTCGGGGAGCTTGATTGATGAGCGCAGGACTGCAGGGTTATCCTCAGCAAGAAGCAACAAAAGTTTTTTTCGAGCTTCAAACATCTTTTCTTGACTGGTAGCAGATTGATCATCCACAGGACCTTCTTCTGGTAATTTAGGGCGGGTCTGAGACAGGGGATTGTCAGCAGAACTGATACTCATGTCACTATCGTCAGGAATGGAATTGGATGGAGTTTCTTTGGAGGAATGACAATTAGCACCATCTTTAGAATTCTGTGGACCAGAATTCTGAATGGGTGAAGTTCGAATTTTGGAATTAGTACCACTCATTGAATTATCAGCTGTTGAGTCGCATGATCTCGTCCCATTACTCAATAAAGACAAGTCAATTACATCATTCACTTCTTTAGGACTAAACCGAATTTTTTTTTTCGAAGAAGCCTTAGACATAATAAGTCTCCATGATCTTCTTGCGAAGTCTGTTTCTCCAATTTTTTCTGATTTAGACCGTGGATGGACCTTTTTAGGACAAGCGCTTGCTCGAGCTGCAAAGAAACAGAGGCCTCAATCCGCATTGTTAGAAAATTCTACTGATAGTCTAGTAAAAGATAAGGTTGATTCACATGCTCGAGTCAGTCAGTTTCTTTCTAATTCTATGCAGCTGAAAGACAAAACTTGGAATCATTATAAATGATATCTAGCTAGTACCTTGAATCAGTACTATGAAAGTAAATATCTTTCTACTCGGTTGGAAAATGCCCAGTTATTGTAACAATCTTCTCTTCCCTCTAAGCAGAATTAGAAGAGATTATCTGATACATAAGAAGTTGTACTTATATAACTATGTGAATAATGATTACTTGAATATTTGTATCAAGAATTGGATTTTACGTGGTCAGGTTGGCCCGGGTGCAACTCCAACAAGATTTATCTGTTAAGTTTGAGCTCAGAAAATTTAGGCTCGTATTACACTGTCCTTCAATCGTAATGAATGTGAATATGAGTATAGGTAATGTTTTTTGTTTTTTGAGAAAATACGATATAAGTGAACAAGAAAATTTGCCAACAGAGCCGTGTGCCCGTGTCCAGGTTATTTTGCGGACCAATACAATCACATCCCGAGATAGAAATTCTTAGTTAAGATTGAAGTATGATTGTTGTGTTGAGAAAATTGAAAACCTAGAAATTTGGTGAGTTAATGGTGAAGACGAAGGATAAATTACAAATTAGACTGCTAAATTTATATATAACAATTCTGAATTTTGGGGATTATGCAAGTGGCCGTGCTAGCCTATACCCTAGACATGTCCCTCCCTGTCCATTTAGTAGGCTATAACCCGCCAAGTTTTAACAAAGCTCAATCACGGGCTTGTATGACTAATAAAAGTTGAATTTGAAAGGATCAAATCCAGAATAGGAACTTGTTCATAAAGTATCTAAGTAGACTCATATTGAAAAACTTTAATCGAGAACAGTTACCAAGAGTTGCACTTATGAAAACCATGTGCTTAATTTGGCTAAATTCCAACTAATAAGTCAGTTGAGAATTTGAAGGTGGGGGGGGTGAGATCTGAGGGAACAGAAAGAAAACATATGTATCATACCTAGATTCTGAAACTCGCCAAAAGAAAGTGCATCGCACTTATCCACTCTAGATTGAGTATTTTATTTAAAACGAATATATGATCCTTGCTTCAACAAACTAGAGTAAAGGGATGTTGCAAACTATCATATACCAAGGTTTAATTGTCTAGACATTTCATTTGTAGTATGTTAAGAGTTTGAATCTACAATATATGAGATCTCATGCCGTAGTCTCATAGATATGGACATTCAATATTCGTTACAAGATTAACAAATTATTAGCATAATCTGAGTTCACTGAAGGCAACTAGTAAAACAAGAATCTGCACGTGACCATGTCAGTCTACCCTAGACCTAACTCTGCTCGACCATTATGAGACCTATTCCACCATGTTTATGAAAAGCTCAATCACAGGCTTGTATGACTAGTAACAGTTGAATTTGAAAGGATCAGGTTCACAAACAAAAACTTGTTCATGTAGTATGCTTAAGTAGGCTTGTACTTATTTGCAAAATCTCTGATCAGCAGCACTAACCAAAGTTACACTTAGAAAAACTATGTGCCTAATTTGGCTCCATTCTGATTTCTTACAACTAAATTAGCATGAATGTTTCAAGATCGAGGAGTGGGATAAGAGGAAACAGAAAAAGGAAGCTTATGCAACATACCTAGATTCTGAAGCTTGCCAGAGGTAAGTGCGCCGTGCTCATCCGCTGTAGATTGTATATCTTATTAGTATTTGAAAAACAAATCGTGATCCTTGCTTTGAGAAAAGGGAAATTGTAAGCCTCACATAACAAAGTATAATGGTTTAGGCATCTAACATGATCTTATACTTACACTGCAAACTTCACAGAATGTTAAGGGTTTTGATTTACATTATATAAATTGTCATTTTAATAGTCTCATAGATATGGACATTCACCATCCTTTGCAAGATAAACATATCATTAGCATATAAGAGGGTAAGCTTGAATAATTTTATCCACTGAGATACAGGCATAGTGGAGTGTAGTAGTTAAACTGGACTACAGACTTAAAAAGCTTGAATGATTTTATCCATCGAGAGCAGATGATCTGGTCCATGCACCACAAATGTTTCAATCTTCTTAAGGAACAGATACCATATATCTTACAAGTCAAGAAAATATAAGGAATTGACTAGCTGATGCTTGGCATGTATAGCAAGATAAGGTCAATTATACCACACAATCAAGGGCTTGAGCCCAATTGTCCAACTCCAACAAGATATATCTGTTAAGTTTGAGCTCAGAAAATTTAGGCTCGTATTACACTGTCCTTAAATCGTACTAATGAATTTGTATATGAGTATAAGTAATGCTTTTTGTTTATTGAGAAGATACAATATAAGTGAACAAGAAAATTAGCCAACAGAGCGCGTCCAGGTTTGCGGACCAATACAATCACAACCCAAATTTAAAAATTCTTAATTAAGATTGAAGTACGATTGTTGTGTTGAGAAAATTGAAAACCTAGAAATTTGGTGAGTTAATGGTGAAAACGAAGGATACATTATAAATTAGACCACCAAATTTATATATGACAGTTCTGAAATTTGGAGATTGTGCATGTAACCACACCCCCCCCCCCCCCCCCCCCCAAATTAGACTCATATTTAAAAACTTTGATCTATAACACTTACCAAGAGTTGCACTTATGAAAACTATGTGCTTAATTTGGCTAATTTCCAACTAATAAATCAGTTGAGAATTTGAAGGTAGAGGGGTGAGATCTGTAGGAACAGAGAAAGGAAACATCTGTATCATAACTAGATTCCAAAGCTCGCCAAAAGAAAGTGCACCGCACTTACCCACTCTAGATCGAGTATATTATTTAAAACGAATACATGATCCTTGCTTTAACAAACTAGAGTAAAGGGAAGTTGCAAACCCTCATATACCAAGGTTTAATGATTTAGACATTTCATCTTATAGTATGTTAACAGTTTCGATCTACAATATATATGATCTCATGCCGTAGTCACATAGATATAGACATTCAACATTCGTTACAATAGAAGATTAACAAATTATTAAGCATAATCCGAATTCACTGATGGCAACTAGTGAAACAAGAAAATGCAGGTGACCATGTCAGTCTACCCTAGACCTAATTCTGCTCGACCATTTATGAGGCCTAGTCCACCAAGTTTATGAAAAGATCCATCACAGGCTGGTATGACTAATAACAGTCGAATTTGTATGGAACAGGTCCACAATCAAAAACTCGTTCATTTAGTATGCTTAAGTAGGCTCATTTGCAAAATCTCTGAGCGGCACCAACCAAAGTTGCAAAAAGAAAAACTATGTGCTTAATTTGGCTGCATTCTGATTTCTAACAATTAAATTAGTATGATTGTTTCAAGATCAACAAGTGGGATAAGAGGAAACAGAAAAAGGAAGCTTATGCAACATACCTAGATTCTGAAGCTTGTCAGAGGTAAGTGCACCACGCTTATCCGCTGTAGATTGTATATCTTATTAGTATTTGAATAGAAAATATGTGATCCTTGCTTTGAGAAAGGGAAGCTGTAAATCACATAACAAGGTGTAATGGTTTAGGCATCTAACATGATCTTATACTTACACTGCAAACTTCACAGAATGTTAAAGGTTTTAATCTACAATATATATCATTTTAGTAGTCTCATTGATATGGACATTCACCATTCTTTGCAAGATAAACATATCATTAGCATATAAGAGGGTAAGCTTGAACGATTTTATCCATTGAGACTACAGACATAGTTGAGTGTAGTAGTTAAACAGGACTACAGACTTAAAAAGTTTGAATGATTTTATCCATTGAGAGCAGATGATCTGGTCCATGCACCACAAATGTTTCAATTTTCTTAAGCAACAGATACCATCTATCTTACAAATCAAGAAAATATAAGGAATTGACTAGCTGATGCTTGGCATTTATAGCAATTATACCACACAACCAAGGGCTTGAGCCCAATAGTCGAGAATACGGAATACATTTTCTACAACAAGTACAAAGAATAGTGCAAAATCTGACCTTTCTCTTCAGAGGTGCTGAAGCTTGCAGGGACCCTCCAAGTGAAAGACTGGAAAAAGGCATCAACATCTGTGTCGGGAAATTCGGATTGGAGATAAGTGATAATGGATTTCTTGCTATCAAAATACTTCCTCTTTCCTTTTTGGTGAAGCCTCTTCGGAAGAAATATAATTCTATCTCTGTAAAATCCATCAGTACTGATTCTTCTCCCCAACTTCCAAGTCCACACATCACCAGGGTTTGGCCAATCCTGTGGAGCATAAGGTAAGCCTGCTCCTGTTTTCATTTCCTCAGAAACTGACCCAAAAGCTTCCCCATTTTCCTTCTCCATTAATACTTCCCACTAATCCTTTCCTATCTGAATAATCAAGAATCACAAATCCCAAAATTTGAGAATCAAAATTAAAAACACAAGATCACAACAATTAACAAGTGATAATCATACTTACCTATATTAAAGCCACAAAAACCATACTCCAACTCAAAAATAACATAAAAATGACATGCATGATCATTTTTTCAACAAACCAAGAAATTCAAGAAATTTCTTAAACTCACCCACACATACACACACACTGCAAATTCAAGAAATTTAAGTAAGAGTGTAGGCTCACCAGGAATACAAAGTTGTTTCTGGCCTGCAGGAGAGAGGAAGAGAGAGCTTAAGCTCAAGGGAGCACTAAACTTTGCATTGAAGTATTGTACAAGTAGAGGAAGCAACACTTGCATTTATTTGTGTGTTTTCTTCTCTCTTTTTTAGAAATGTAGGTGCACATATTACGGGGTTCACAGTGACCATTATTAATATTTGTCTATATATGCAGATACTACATACTAGCATCACTCTGTGTACACAATCTTTACATGCAGATTCTGGTATAGTGTAATTATTGATTCTGTACAAGAAATCTGTGAGGCCAAAAAATTTATAAAAAGAAATCAATGCAAGTTTTCATAAGTGAGGCATATTACTAGAACTGGCATGAGAACTTCAAAAGAAATGCTTACAAACATAGTAAAAGTTACAGCGTCTCAGAAAAGCTAAAGATCTCTTGAGTGAAGTTTCGGTGAAAGAACAAAGAACTTGGATTTAAATACATTTTCTTGCTCTGCCGAATAGTACTGCTTAACTACTGCTCCATGGTCTCAATTGAATTATATACGCCGGTTTGGACACGGAAATCAAGAAAATATATGAAAAATTAAGTAAAGTTGGATGAAAAGTGAGTAAGAGTTGTGACAAAAAAAAAGTGAGCAAGGGCCTAGATCAATTTATATTTAATAGTAATAGATTTGACATAGTGAGGAAAATAACGTTGGTAATAGTGTTTTACATTACTAAAAGTTAATAGTATTTTATATTACTAAAAGTTACTTCAACAATTTTAGGAATATATAAAAATCAGAGGGATGTACAAAATAGAAATCTAAAATCTAAGCATTGATGAATGATTTTAAAAAATCTGGCATTTCTCAATTTGATAAGTTATCCCTGGTTGTTAGATGAGATCTTAGTCCCCATTTTAACATTGGGAAAGTGATCTCCATCTTAAGCTGTAGCCAAAAAAGGATTAGGCCTATGAGTCCTGTATGCTATGTGACAGCCTATGTCGAGTTTGGTTTTCTCTGTATCAGCCAGATTGAGTTTGGTTTTCTTGTAACCAGCCAGATTCAAGCTCAACAGCAACTCCAGCCATCGACTCATTAGAGACCTCAACTTTGCATGGGCAACCTGCTAAGACTGTTCCTGATCGAACGAAAAATTCTCGAAGAGATGCAATAAACAACATAACAAACATTCATGACTAATGAGCTTGAAAACAGGATAAACCAACCATCTAATAATGTTTCAGCCAAACCTAAGTTCTATAGGCCTCCATTAAAGGGGAAACAAAATTTTAAAAAGTGAAATTATACATTTTACACTGGAATCCTCAAAATCTATAAAAGGATATCAATATCTGATGACACATATCGGGTTCTGAGTGATCAGGTAGGACCGATATTTATATGACAAACTAGTTTGGTTCAGTAGCCCCTGCTGGACCAACAAGTACCCCTTGTGCTGAGCCTTCCTTCTTGCTGGCATCGTCCTTCACTTCATCGCCTTTCTTGATCCTGATTTTGTATTTAGCTTCAAAGTCGGCCATTTCCTTCTTTTTCTTTTCCAATGCCTCATTAAGTCGAGCAATCACCATCTCAAGCCCCTCCTTATTGTGTTGGACAGCTGGCAAAACCTCTTTTATGGTTCTCTCAACCAGCACACCACCAATCATGCGGTAACACCGACGAGACTGATCTAGAGGCTTTATGGCATTGATTACCAGTGAGTGCTCACTGACCTCCATCTCTAGTTCCGTAATTTTTGAGTAAACTTGGTTAATGTCAGCCCTCATGTTTCCATATATGGTGGCAACTGCTTGCTCATTAACTGGTTCCTCAGCTTTACCAGCCATGATACTGATTCAATAAAAGACAACATTCTTGCATTACAAAATCTGATAATAATTAGAACTTGTCGAGTGTCAATGCAACCAATTATATGTTTAAACATCATTGTGCAAGGGTTGTCATGCTGGATCACAAAAGGAGCATGGTACATATTTAAGTTGCAAATGTATACAATTTGACTGCTAACAATAGAAATAAAACCATAGAAAAGCCTCAGATTACAGTTTCAACTAGTTCTTTCAGACTACTATAAAGTGCTTCTAGTTTTCCTTCCAGGATTAGAAACATCCCAGTCCATGATAAGTTAACTAATCATAGGCATATCACTGTGTGGTGTTAATGTAAATTAGATAGTTTATGCAGCATAACTAATTATCATGTTTATATGCCATTTTTTTAGCATATACTTGATATCACAAGAAGCAAGAGCATGCTAAACCGATTGGCCTTCCGTAGTCAGGAAGCCTAAAAAATAAAACAAAGAAGATATACAAATCTGAGGTCTTCTAGTGTTGGAGATGGTGGCCACCATTAGAAAACGATTGTTCTTCATAGGCATCAAACCAGGATCCACAAAGAATTAATTAACAGAAGCAATAGTATGCACACTTTTAGTAAGTTAACTTGTCATATACTTATTACTGATTGCACCATACAATATAGTGGCGTTTCGGTGAATTAGCAAAGCAAATCACTACCAACCAAGTTTACAAGCATATGTCAAATTAGCCATTTGCAAATACCAGGTCTGTTACACCCCAACATCATTTGAAAGCAAGATACCCCCTAGTTTATATATACCCCCGGAAGCATAACTACATACCGCCATACTCCATATTAAGGGAAATCTACATAGCACAAGTGTGGCAGATACATACATATAAATATCACAACTCTCAAGTATCATAAGGATAGAAGGCAATGTTCCTGATATATAAAAACAAAGAGTATATAGCTTGCATGCACATCAAAGACATTTAAAAAGAAGGAAAAAGAGGAGTCAAAGGAAAAAATATGGAGAAAACTGAAGTGCCTCAAGACAAAGCATCTAATCATGATATGATATATCTTGATTATCCAACAATATGCTTCACAACTTCTATTATTGATGATGAAGACGACAAACATGTCATGTTTTTATACATGAATCATGCATTAAGATAGCTCCACCAACTTCCAATCATAGAAGTACTAGATAGTATCATGCAATACCTCACTTCACCAAAAATCCTATGCAATTATTTGGATAGTTTGACCAGTGAACACTTTCTGGACACTAGAGTATCTTCTTTGGTTGAGACTAAATCTTTATTAACACTAAATTATCTTCAATTTTAAGCAAAAACAACATCGAAACAGATTAACAGATAGGGAAAACACAAAACAAGATCATTTGACAATTTTGGATCCTGCTGTTTCGATATACATCTACTGTTTCTCATCATTCCCACAAAAGGTTTCCCATCCTCCAAACTATACATTTAATGTTATACTAAATCAACTAACCCTTCCCCCTCCCAAAAAAACAAGAAATAGAAGTTTACTTTAAATCAAGAAACACATATAGTTATCACACAATTTAATAAACGAAAAACAAAGACCAATTAAAAGCTGCAGTTTCACTTGATGAATAACCAATAGGATATATAAACTTAAAGTGCCACAAGAACTTCAATCAGAGCAACTCAAATATTGAAAACATCGGGTAGCTTGACCCTTGCTTGCACACAGCACACCCAATGTCATAAAACTTTCTTCGGCTTCTTCTGACTAACTAATCTCATAACTTTCATTAGCTCATCTCCCCTTTTTGTGACCTCTCACTTAATTTTTCAGTAATTTCGACAAACACTTAGAACCCCAATTGTATACCATCACTTCAAACATCGAAACCTCTCTTCTTGTTTAGTTTATACATTGGTACTAACACAAACTAAGATGAATCAATCGAGAATAAAGTAAGATCATAACAAAAACAAATGGGTATAGTTTAATTTCATGAGGACATGTTTCTAAACCCCTAATATATCCAGGCAATAAGAACAAGACATATAAACACAAGTACAAACAAATTCTAACCTAGGAAATATTGGATAAACAGAGACAAAGTTGTATACATATTTGAACGAGAAATCGGTACCTTAGCAGTGATGAAGTGATCAACTATCCCAGACTATGTTTAACTTCCGAAGGACAAGAGTTAGGAGTTCAATTTAACTCACACAGACAGATCGATTTGGGTTGGGTGTGTCCCCGAAATAATGAAATGGGTTTTGGACTTTATAAAACTAATATTTTATACATTTTATTAAATAAATAATTTTATCTATGATTCTTAAGTGGTCATGTTTATTTTCCTGACACGATTATAATTTCGGGATTAGAGTCTTATGAAATGTTATTTTTTATAATAATTATTAGGAACGATAGTGATGATCATTTTTTTTTAATCTAACAAATAATACTAATGATAATTAAAATATTAGAATAATATCTGGGTAGAGAAGCGGTATAAAATCTATCGGTAATGAATACTTCCGATGTATGCTTCCTTCGTGGATATATACCTACTTTGAATATTCAATAAAGTATAGTTTTATAATATATTTTTTTAAAAAAAAAATTTGAAAAAAAATTTGAATACCAAATTTTTATTCAGAAAAAAAATTAAAAAAATATTGTGGAACTATACTTTAAACGAGTCCTCATCGGGGCGGAAGGAGTAAGAGTTTATATCGTGAATTTTATACTTAGCAATTAGCATACACTATTTTCATACTACAAGTTTGAATCGTGAAGATTTCAAGAGCGGCTCTTTATAACAATCTACACAAGATGAAGATGCAATAAACAACGATATACTTCAGTCAAAAAAGGAGCTGAAATTCAGACAAAGTGGTCTAGCATATAAAATAAATGCCAGTAGGAAGAATAATTCCTAGTAAAACACAGCGAATACGTTTGGTATCTTTTTCAAACGAACTTGAGTGAATGATAAAAGAAAGATGCATCTTGAAATTTAAAATCGTTCCCGGCTAAATGAACTGTCCAGTCAAAAAAGTTCTCCTAAGCTCAAAGTGTGAACCCACAACATGAACAGCTTCAAATAAAAACCTGCTGTCATGAGTAAGAACAAAGAGTTCTATTTGGTAAAGTAGCATTTTGAAGTACTTTTTTCACATTCACCTAATATTAGAAGTTTAATCAACATTAGAAATACATCTGCTCTTGACAGCAGGCAAGAGGCAGGGAACAGGAACAGGAACAGGTCAGAACAAGGATTAACACACACATCATCGCTACCATTAAAAGGTTAGTGATTACAAAGCCATTAAGAAAGAGATTAGGGTCGTTTGTCATATCAGTGTCACCATTTTTCAAAGACCAGTCATGTCTATCGGTAGTAAGCTTGCTGGTAAACTGGAGTCATTCCGTTACCATAGCCTCCATATGCAGGATAGCTCATTGGAACTCCTGGATATGACGCTGCTAGAGGAGGAGATGCTGCTTCCGGTGAGTAAACATAATGGCTGGCTTGTGGACTCCTGCTGCCATGCCCGTACATTGGTGGTGCAACCTGGTATTGCGGAACCCCAGTAGCAGGGTACTGAGTGTGTGAGGGAGACCTTACGAATGTGGGAGGTGCTGGAAAAGATGACACGTAGGCATTTGTCAAGCGCCCTGCCTTGGCTGGGGGCATGGGGCCTCCGTTGTTGGTTCTTGTTCGCTTGTTGGCAGGGACAGCTGCTGGCCTTTTCTTTTCTGTCTTGACCTTCTCCAACTGCTCGAGTCGTTTCTTCAAGCTTTCTGAAGGGAATTCAGCCTCTAGTTTGTACTCTTCAATGCACTTGACAACAGCTCGTAATGCAGACTGCTCTTTTCGTGCTGCTAGCTGCTGTCAAACACACGAAAACGATAAGGGATAGTTAGATCATGTTCTCCACAAGTTTTATAAAAAAGATCCTACACGTTAATTTACAGATAATACAACAAATTAAGATTTCTATATAGTAAAGTTCTGCAGGGGCATGTACAGCCAATATGATAAAGAAACAATAGCTGAAAATGACAATCATATAATGCCATGGAAGCAGAATTCTACAAGTTACATAACCTATGGCAGCAAATTTTAAATATTTACAACTGGGACAACAGAGGACTGTCTTAAAGTCTAATTATGGGAGAAGTCCTACAGAATAGAACACCGCCACTTGCCATTTTGAACTTCCAATACGAGCAAAAGAAGTGTGGTTTACCTCAAGCGGTGGCACATGAACCATTAGCACTGAACTATATACAGAAATTAATGATTATATGAGCCTTTTAAAGGAAGAAAACAAATAATAACCATTTGAGTGATAAAACAATAGAGCATGTAAATCAAGGTCTAAGAAAGCAATACATACAGCAGCTCGGCTCGAATTATTAGGATCCTCTAAGATAGTAGTTGCAGCCTTTTTAGCATCCTTTAAGAAGGCTTTTAGCAGTGGCACAGGCGGGAATCTGTCCACAAGTCCAACTTCATAAGTGAAATGCACAGCATCAACTTGTTGGCCTCTACTAATCAATTCTTCAATCATATCTGTGCAAAAAGAAATTAGACCCGATTAGAACAGCTAGAAAACTGAAATATGTCAGATTATACTGTTATAATGTATAAATGTGCTAAGAGCATTCACAATAAGAAAGTGTAGTTAGAAACCACGCGAACGTGTCATTTCAGTTTTCTGTGGAACATTGCATAGACTAGAACTCCATGGTCACATTTTTAGTTATTAGTTTGGTGATTAAAGTCTCATTCTAACGTTGTGTCCAGCAAATTGCATACTCATGTGTTTCAATTATCCGATAACAAAAGTACCTCCTATACATATGACAGCATGAACTAGAACTATACAAGTAATGAACTAAAAAAGAAATTTGCAAATATCAACCAGCATGGTAACCTGTATATTAAAGTGGAACTAGTACTCAAGTTCTACAGTTCTAAAAAACATAACACCCTCCATATATGGATGACAATAGAAAATGATTCACCACTTAATTAAGACCAAAACAAAGCAGTATCAAGAAACTGTCCCCGTACCGGAATATATTTACAGAACTTGCACAAGAAAAGAGCTATTCTGCTATTTTTAAGTCCTATCGTACAATCAAATCATATTACGATGTCTATATATAGAAAAATTTACATGGCTTAATATTATATAGCCTCCTCGTCATAATGGACAGAGACGAAACTGCAAATGTACGTATTGCCTATAATTAATATCAGTTTAGTGTGAGATATGCATCCACACAAACAAATTTCTCCAATGGATCATATCGAGGACTTAGTAATTACTAGAAGCATTCTTGGAAAAATGCAAGTCAGTTACATATGACCTTAACTGATTACCAAAGGCTTTAATTACCTGGCAACTTGCACGAAAGCCAACAACTTTTTTTTTAATTTCCAAGTGAAACGCAGTATGCAAAAACAGCATTAAACACATTGAAGAATAACAGCAGGGCGGTAGTACAAACATATCTATCAAGAAGCAAAACATCATCACATGCAAATGCCCCTGACAACTAGCAGAGCAGACATCACCATGGAGTGATACTGTTAACTAGAAACTCACATTCTAATATGGCCTACTAGATTAATAATGGAACAGGACCACACAAAAATTCCATTGAGCCAGGGAGCTTGTCAAACAATATTTAACATTTCAATTTCAGAACTACTGTGACACAAATTTATACTTCAGTCTCATTAGTTTAATAAGATTATTACCATACAACGACAATAGTTATCGACATCCAGATAAGATAAGAAAAATGGACTATAAATAATTCTAACAGTGGCTTGCTACCAACTCTGTCCAGTGGTTGCTAATAAAAGTAATCACCCTCAAAATTGGCAACCAGATGTTGACTGGCAAGTGCAAAAACCAGGTGGGTTCCTACAGATGTCCATGTATAAAGTCAAGGAAAGACAGCTAAATTGGCTAAATAGGAAAAACCAAGCCTCAAATTTCAAAATTATATTCTCATTTTCATGTTAACAACAATTTAGTTATGTGTTTAGTATACTATGTATGACCTATTAAGCATCCAAGTAATCACCATAATTAATGCTTCTAGACTCATTAAAACTTACTAACTAGTTACCCAGCTTGAAACTAGCAAACAAAGTGTAAACCACAGATCCAGCAACTAGACCAAAGGCCAAATGCAAATCTAAGATGCTATCAAAATTTAAACAAGTAGTCATGTACTTACCGTCTTAGGCTAATTTTTTTTTATAGTCCAGCATAGAACCAAAAAATACCTACTGCAACTAGAATAGCATTGGAAAGCAAATATTGAAGACCATGACCTAGATTTATGCACAAAAATTCTCCATATGAAGACATAACTAACATAATCATATACCTAAACAATTGAATAAGAACGATATAAAATTCAGGAAACGAAATGTACTACCAGGCATCTTATCACCCAATCCAAGCGAAACCGCAAGCTTAGGCATCTGCTTCCTCCAAGCAGAGCCAACAACAAGCTTCCTATACAAATCAAGATCCTCATTCTTGACAATCCCAAAAGTAACCAAATGCTGCAAGAACGTATGCACATCCGGCGTCTTGACATTCTCAATCCCCCCGCGCTGCTCCAAACTCTTCTTCCACTCCTCCGCAATCTTCCCAGCATTCTCCTTCACTTTGGGCGTCACCAACATCCTCTTATCCCCCAAAATCGGATCCACCACCACCGGAATCAACGACTCCAGCACCATCACACAAGCCCACCCCAAATCATTCAATCTCTCACTCTTGTTCTCCCTCTTATCTTCCGGAAACACCCCCGATATCGCCTCCAACACGAATCTCGCCGGATCAATACAATCCGACAAAGCCGCCGGGATTTTCGCCCGAATCGAATCCAGCTCCTTCTTCCTCGTCGTAATAAACCTCCAAAACCCTAGCGAATCCATCCGTGTACAAAACCTCCTCAGCCTCAACAACAGCCCCTCCGAATCATCCACCGCTGCCACGTCATCACCGGAATCCTCTTCTAGACTCAGCGCAGCGGCCTTGCGCTTCTCGACCGTCTCAAAAGCAACAGACATGGATTTAACAAGACTGAGCTCACGAGTCTCGAGGTTCTTCAAACTCAGTGAAGTCTCCGAGTCGAGCTTATCGAGTTTCGACTTGATCGCGGCCGATTTCATCTTGAGATCGTTCTCGAGAGTGGTGAAATGATCGGAGAGCTCCTTCCAGAGAAGCGTGCAGCTCGTCATCAGTGACGTCTGCCGCTGGAAGTCGTCGAAACTAGCTTGCGGCGGGTGAGTCACCTCGCCGGGATCGGCGATCGAGGCCATGGCGTCGTCAAACAAAATGAAACCCTAGGGAGGGAGAGAGAGAGTTCTAGAGAGAGAGAATGTGTTTTTTGTAGAGAGAGATAAAGTGGAGTTGAATGAAGGGGAGGGAGTGACGACGTGGATAAGATGTAGTGCGCCACGTGTGATGCTGGTCTGACATAAAGGCGGGCAAGGGTAAGTTGCGCATGGGGTGCGTAGGTTAAGAGGGGTGTATTGGATTGGGATTTTAAAACATTTTTTTGCATTCATGAAATCCGAGGGTATTCGATTGGGATTGTTTGAAATCCATTAAAATCTTGAGGTATTCAATTGGGATTTTAAATTATGCTACAAAATCCAGTGGTATTCAATTGGGATTTTAAATTATGCTTTAAAATCCGATGGTATTCAATTGGGATTCTTTAAAATCCATTAAAATCTGATGGTATTCAAATGCTGATAGATTTTTTTGCATTTCATAAAATGATGGATTTTGTGGCATTCTTCAGTTTATTTTAAGTTTTTTGAAATCCCACCAAAATCAATGGGATTTTGAAGCATTGTACTTAAATCCTATAAACTCTGCGACATTTTATCAAGAATCCGCACAAAATCAAAATCACACATAATCCATTAAAATCCATAGACCGAAAACAATCCATTAAAATCTCAATCGAATACACCCTCGTAAGATGGCGTAACATTGGCTGTACAAATTGGAGAAGGTGTAATAAGAAGATTCCTGTAGTCTCTGCTAACTAAAATGTCAGGAATATGATTACCTTGTTCAGGAATGTAGAGTACATAATTTTTGTTAACTCCCAGGGGTCATAGTATAAAGAGATTTTCTATGAGTGAAAATTACTTCAGTAAGAATGGTAAATTTTGATGAGTGGATAAATAATAAATGTTAATGGATTTTGTATTCATACCAATTCCAGCAATAAAAATAAGGCATTTTCGTGAGAAGTGGTGTTTATTGTGGTCTGTGGACATACATTATAAAGACTTTTATTTAAATCAGAAATCGATTATGAATTAATCAGAGATTTATCATAACTTTTTGAATAAATTAAAAAAAACTAATTAAATCCGACTTTAACTGATAAATCAGTAATAAAAAATTTCAAGAATAATATTGTTATGAAAATTGAGTCGGGGAGTTATTTTACTGATATTAGAATTAAGAACATATAACAATTAATAAATATGATAAAAAAGGTCTATCTCAACTTTATATAAAGTAGAAAATTTGGACAGCATGCACAGAGTGGCGTTCGAAGAATCCAAATGTTAAGGGGTCAACTATAACATAGTTCCAAATATATACAAATATACAATCACGAATTAAGTTAAAATATCTCATTTCATGGATGCCCATTCACTTAAACAGCAATCAGATGAGTTATTTTAATCCATTTTGTCCTTCCAAGATAGAGAACAATTCATACACTGAATATATTGAAATATTTAACTGTATTTTTAGCTTTTTACTATTTATCTGCAGTGTAAAACGTTACACCAAATACTTGAGAATTACGGAACTTTTGAAAATTAAATAGATGGGCGGTGATGGATTGATTTGAGTGATGAAGTTCCAAAAACAAGACAACAATCAGGGTAAAAGATAATCTGAACTAGGTAAATGAGAGATTACGCTAGTTAAAAATTGAGAAATGACAGGAGGTTGGTTAATAGACATTTACCAACCTGTAAATGTCATCTTGTTTTCCATGATTTGATTTTTTTTAATTACGTTAATAATATAATTGGGAAAGAGTGAAATAAAAGTATAATCAAATAGGATCCTTTGCCCTATGCAGTTAAAAAGAATAGGGCACTATTGTAACGCTCAAAATTAATAAGAACTTATTTTGCAATTTTCTTAGAAATTGATAATTTGAATATTATTTTTAATAACGTGGTTAACATCCCGATAAAATTCCTCAAAAAAAAAACATCCCGATAAATTATTTCATAAATGGAAGAACATTATATTTTGTATTAAATTTAATAATATAATGCAAGAATAATTTGTAATTTAGTTGGAATCTTTGATTTTTCCTACATCACCATTTTCTTTGCTTTTCCCAATAATCATAAAAAATTGAGTAAAATACAAAGTGGTGACCGAATTTTATCCGTTTTTGCATTTTAGTGGCCGAAATTTCAAAATTACGAATAGAAGGCCAGACTTTATTTTTATGTTTCAAAGAAATGACTAAAGACCACTTTTATGAGGAAAAAAATAATTTTTTTCCCTTAAAAAAGTGGCCCTTAGCCACCTTTATGACGAATTAAAGACGATATATGGCCACTGTATTGCAAATTTGAATTCACGGCCACCAAAACGAAAAAATAGATAAAGTTCAGCTACTAATATATATTTTACTCAAAAAAAAATTATATAAACATAAGAGCATCTCATATACGATGTCTTAAGTTGTAATATTGAGAAATATGTCCAAAAGTTCACTCCAACAGAATCTCTATTCATTCTGTGAACATCATTTATCCATTTTTCATTCCCCGTAAATAGATAATCCCAGACCCACACTCACACATCATTTGGTTTTTAATAATCAAATATTCAACTCTCACATTTTGCACACTCTTTTCCATATTTTTTTTTTCAAAAAAAATTGAATTTAATATTATAATAATAATAAAAAAACACAAATAGAGATTATTGTGAGAGCTGTCCATCAATGTAGAGTCATTATTTTTTAAAATTCAAATTATTTATCATATATTTAGAAAAAAAATTTGAAACACGGCTGAAAATGCTCTCATAAACATATTAATTTTTTTTCTTCTTAATACTAGCATGTTGTGCCCCCACGTAACGATACATCTTGTAATTATTTTTAACTTCTACTCTATTTTACTTCGAGACAAACGAAAAACATGTGTGATAAGAATACCATCATTTTACAACACAAAATCATTGATTTTTCCTAATTTACCGTCTTCTTTGCTTTTCCCAAAAATCAAATAAAATTTATATAAACATAAGAGCATCGCATATATGGGGTACTAGAAAAAATCTGCACGAAAGCAAATAAATGCACCATCCACATGACTTAGCGTAAGCACAGACTTTAGAAAAAATAGAAATAAAACATTTTACGGTACAAATAACCAAATATATTGGGGTCGTTTGGATGAATTTAAAATAAATGATTCTTGCTTAAAATAAAAAAATGGAGTAGAAGTTAGAATCAAGTTATGGGGGTGTTTGTTTACGGCCTTTAAGCCCAACTCCTGGTTTATAAGTTAGAAGCACTTATTTGTACCGTTTGTGTAAAAAATCAAGAAGCGCTTCTGGTTTATAAGTTAGAAGCACTTATTTGTACCGTCTGTGTAAAAAATCAAGAAGCATTTATAAAAATTTAGGAATGCTAACTTTTGTATCGTTTTTGTAATTTGATTAGCATATTAATGGCATTCAAAATCATACAATTTATTGTGAGCACAAGTACAAGAACTAATTATTTTTCCGCGTTTGAGTAGTTTTAATTGATTAATATCACAAATATTTATAAAAAATGATAAATATCTCAAAAGCTGGTCTCAAATTCTAATTGAAAATACCAGATTGATTCCATCCACATAAATGATAATGAGACTTCTTATATATACATTAATCACCAACTAAAATTATATTCCCTCCATTCCCTCATTTGTTTACATTGGGGGAGGGGCTCGGCACGCATTCTAATACTCTTATAAAGCGTAGTTTGATAAATTATTTTGAATTTTTTTTCCTGAATAAAAGTTTGATATTTATATTTTTATAAAAAAAAGAAATTTTTTAAAAATAAGTTATACAACTATGTTTTATATGTGCCTTAGCGTGTGAAGCGGTGTAAAAAAACTGTAAAGAAATGAGAGGAACGGAGTAATATACACAGTATTTATTCTTCACCGAAAAATTAAAACAATTTCAGCAAAACCATGGAATCCGAAGTAGAGGAAAATGAAGGAAAAGAGGTTGAGTCTGTGCAGAGAGGCAGGCAGGAGCAATGAGTGAAAAGGCTGGGGGAAAAGTAAGTTGAGTGGGGATGAAAAGTGGGTCATCACCCACTGACCACCACATGGAACTAGTCAGATAAAGTTACCCACATTGCCGCCCTCATTTCTTCCCTCTACTAGCCTCCCTCTACTCTCTAGATCTACTACCCCCTCTTGCCTTCATAATTGCACACAACTACATATATATACACTTCTCTTCTACGTCATCATGCTAGCCATATCCTCTATTTTAAAATTTGAAATAGATAATCAATTGTCGGTTAAAGAAGATAATAATACGTTCTTGATAAATTTACTGTATAATTTAAATTTTTTAATATTTCAGGAGAGGTGCTCACTTAAGATCCTACCTAACTATATTGGTTAAAAATGATTATTTAATTTATACTCACCAAAAACAAGTAAAATTTGTTGAATGTCAAAATAGATTGTGCTTTGTAAAACCAATTTTGGTAATTAGTCTTATCTTAAAAATAGTATAATAGCTTATTTTTACTATTTCAAATAAAATGTATTATTTAAATATAGTAATAGATGATGTGACATTTGAGTACAAAGATTAACAAATACTCCCTCCATTCTTTTTAGTCGTCACATTTTTATTTATATTGGTTAAATTGATTAACTTTTTACTAAAGATTATAAATCTCCTTTTCATTATTTTAAAAAACAAATAATTACATCTTAAAGTAGATTAAAATTTATTTCCGATAACATATTTTTTTAATTTTACTAATTGATAAAATAATAATAAATTTCAGTCAAATTTTGATCAATTTGACTTGCACAAAACCAAACGTGACAACTAAAAAGTAACAGAGGAAGTGCATAGTAAATATCAAGAGTTTAACTATAATTATAAACCAGCAGTTAATTTAGTTATATTATGTGTGTTTGTATTACTTTGATTGTCTTAAATAAGAGTTTATTTCGGGGGGAAAATAGGTAAAAATGTGTTTTATTTTGAAAAATATTATTTATTATTGAATATCGAATATAAAACACTTTCTAAATATTTGTTTCTTAAAAAATATTAAAATACACACTTTTATGTCTGTATTCTCGTAAGTACTTATTAATCAAATAAGCACATTAATCTGACGCAAATTTTTAGCTAAAAATTTTGTAGATTAGAAATGCTATAACAATACCTTCCATAAAATCATGAAATCTGAAATCAAAATTTTGTACATCGCATGAACTGTTAAAAAAACCATCCAAAAGATTATAAGAACCGAATTCAAAAAAGCTAGAGACAATAGGATCTGGTTTTAGATAACTGTACAAGTACTTTTCTCCAGCTGGTATGGAGCTTTGCAGAATAATAAAGCAAGCATAATACTTTTCCTGGCTACAAACCATTTCTCATCTCCGATCTTACTAGAAACATTAAACAAAAATGCTCAGCACAATTAGGAAAAAAGGAATCATGTCGAAGAACAAAGATTTAAAAGAAACAAGTGGTGTGAATGAACAAATGCAGCATGCGCATCTGTACTGTTGGTCTCTGCAGCAACCACAATTAAATCATAATAATGGCTACTCGGTTTTCTTTTTTCGTTGTAGTATTTTAAGAGCTGTGTCTTCAAAAACACACATTACTCTGTGTTACTACAATCACTCGCATTTTAGCTAACGTAAACATAAAGATGAAAGCTGTTTCTTTCCCTCATGTTCAATTTTTGGACATTTCAACCTGTTGTCTTAAATTTCAAGCCAGGGAACGTGAATTATACGTACACAAATAAATTAAAAAAAATTAATAATCAGCATAACATACCTTTACAGAAAACAAACAGAAGCTTAACTTTAAAAAAAGAACATATATCTAACAGTCACATGGTAATTAAAAAATAATTTATGTTCTAAATTTACATTTAAAGTGCATATTCCCACTATTACTGTATGTGTGAGAGTTTTTTTTTTTTTTTTTTAATGCAGAAAGGGACATGTTCTGAACCAGGAGGCGTAATAACAATTTCTCTTCTCTGAGGAAGTCGAACCTGTGCCAAGACATGCTGATTCTACGAAAGTTTGATAAATCTAAACTTGAAAAACATACCTAAACCCTATCCAAACAATAATAATATATTTTGAGTAAAGCAAAGCAAAAAACAAGGCTATAAAGTAAGGATAAACCTAAACTTAGGTAGGTGCGTAGATTGAAAATGTAATCTTTTGTAGTATAGCCTAACAATATCGTCCTATAAAAATGTTCGCGCTCCAAAGGTACCAAAAGTAAAAAGAGTTTTGTATTAGAATTAGAATGACTACTGAAGTAAACGGTTTTTGGTAAATTATGAAGCAAATGTTACACATAGCTTGGCATATATTTAAAATTGAGGGAGGCAGCGACCGAAAATTAAACTATAAACAGATATATATAATAATTATTGTAAACCATTTATGCATTTTTAATTTTTAATAGACTCGACACAGGGACATTGGCAGTTTCGGGTAACGGGTCGTGTTCGTGTCAGCAATCGGGTCAATTTCGAGTCGATTTCGGGTCAAGCTAAAATCACTTAAAATTGAATAAAACTGAAAATTGAAGTTATTAGAAACGAAATTAGAATTTCGGGTCATGTCGGGTCCATTTCGTGTCAAAACGGGTGATTTTCGGGTCACTTTCGGGTTTTGTCTCAGTAAATCAGGTTACGGGTTTGGGTCGGGTTCGGATCGTGTCTGATATTGCCAGCCCTGCATTCAAATCAATGTGAAGATATAAAGAAAAGGCATACATCGAGGACAGCCAGGTTTTGTACTTGACCCAAATACATTAAGGCCCATATGATCTTGACCCACTACCAAAAGACTAGGCCCATAATACCAAAACAATATGTTCTCGATTGTTGACCGTCGCTCCTACGCTCCTACGGTTCTACCAGAAATAACTAAAACTTCTTTTGCAACCATAAAATCATATATAGACGATATTAAAAAACCGTCATTACATGATTGCTTATACTCAATAATTCAAATCGCTTTTTAACTTTGATAAAAGAATTATAATTAATAGTAGTACAAATCCAAACACTCAGACTCGCTCAAAAATTTTCGGGTTTAAATACTAAATCCAAGGACTCGGATCCAAAATTTTGAGTTTCAGTTTGGATATCCGACCCCGATTATTATTGTCATCCCTAGAAAAAAGTCGACAGAAAAAAGTCGAAGCTGCATATGGCAAAAGATAAAGCCCATCTAGTTCCACTGTGCTTAACAAAACAAGCTCACTTAGGGATAATGTCTCGGAGAAGTTGAGAACTACAGATACAAGAGAAGGGTATTTTAAACCTCTTAAATGTCACCGGCTGGGGATATCCCCTTTGCTATATCCAAATCCTACTACAAATCAAATCAGAAGATGGATACTGGACAATGCAGGATGAAAGCTTTGTCTAAATTTCGAAATAAAAAAATTAACTTCGATACACCTAAGGACTGCATTATCCATAATTACTCGCAAAGAAACTAAGATTTAAGAACTTTAACATTAACAGATTGACTAATTTGCACATCTCTACCTTATGCGCTGATCCAAGATCTAGTAATCCCTTTTGCTCACAATCTCCACCCTCGTCTTTGTGTCCTGATCAATCTTGTCAAAATCGGATGCAGTTGCTAGATAACCAAAGAGGATTTTCTCTTTCTCCCCTGTATTCTTGTCGACCTTCACAAGGTTTGGATTGTTCTCCGCACTTTTGCTTGACACCAAATTTTCCATACCAGCCCAACTTCGCCGCCCATGGTTATCTTTCTCAAAGAACTCTCCCAGTCTTGTAGCCTCCTTTAACCCTGATTGATCACCAGCAAATTTGACCAAAGTAACACCCAGATGGCCCTGTTTCCCATATAAAGACTTTGCTTTGCCACTAGTGAAACCAAGATCTGAATAAAGCCAGAAATAACAGATGCAGTAAGAAATGTCAAGAACATGGACTCTTGAAAATAGAGGACAAATGAAGCTATAAAATAGAAAACATCTCCACAATTGCGGCTTGAACCAAAAACATTCCTGCATATATCAACATTTCAGCTTAATATCTTGTACCTAAATCTATGTGGATGATTGCTCATGTGATACCAATTTTTGTTGCAGTAATTTGGCAACTAGTTCATACTTTAATTTATTATAGTATTGTAGTAAAACCTGTCTGCCTGTTTTTCTATAATGAATAACAAACAACATATTAAAAATGTTAAAATAGTTGGAATTAGTAAAGAAAATGAACGCTGGCTATTTCTGATGTGCAAATATTCCGTTTCAAAAGCATCTGATGGACCAATCAAATTGGAGTAAGAACCATCTGACTCGACTAGAGAGTCTAACAAGTGAACATAAAATCACAAATCATCTAATAATCATGAAAAGGAACAAGAATACTACAGAAAACTTTAAGAATGAACTGATTATTCTCCATATAATGAGGCAGAAAAATAGAACTGTCATCTAAAACCATTAACACCTCCCTAACAAGGTAGTTTCCATTAATGCCACGAATTTGATAAACAAAACTCTCAAATTACTATCAATTTAAAAAACGAAGATAGTGTAGTATATAATCATGCATCGCTGATGGTTAGTATTGTAGTGAATCACAGAGTATGTCAATTTGTAATTTGTTAATAGATATCATTATAATATGCTAATAACTGAAATAAACAACAATGCCATATTTATGCAGTTAACAGCTCTTTAATATTCATTATAGGACCCAATGGGTATCCAGATAAACAGATTACCTAAATGGTTGGATGTAAAAAGAACCTGCCAAGAGCTGCCTATTGCTAAGCAACTTTTCGGGGGTGGAAAGTATTAAAAAGGAGATCCTCAACATAATAGGTACACTCTAAATTACTCTGATTCTACTATCATACTTGGTGACCTCATAAGATACCTATTATACTATCATATATCACCTGATCACTGTATATCTACGAAAAATCATGTATACTGGGCATCAGTCATGACAGCCTCTACAAATATAATTTTTATTCAAATGTGCAAACAAAATATAATATATATATATATATATATATATATATATATATATATATATATATATATATATATATATATATATATATATATATATATATATACTATATATGTGTCACCTGATCACTGATAATTACAAAGAATCATGTATACTAGGAACGACAGCTTCTTCAAATATATACTTTATTAAGCAAAATGTGGGAAAAAAATATAAAACCAGACATGAAATGATTCCCATCAGCTGAAAGCAATATATGACCATGATCATTAAAGATGAATCTTGGGAAGTTTGCCTAACAAGCAGGTGCCGAAAGTGATTTCAGTCTTCAATCTAAACTTCTCCAGACATCTCTTTGCATTAATTTATGGTTAAAGGCAGCTTAATTCAATTAAGAGAAGAACGTACTTTTGTCCATCTTCACTAAATATATAAATTTTATAAATAGACAACCAATAAAATCAAACCCAGGTTTGAAATCTTCTGAGCTCAAAACAAGGAAAATCACCTCAATAGTACTTGGAACAGTGGATACACACCTTAATTGTAAGTCTAGAAGTTTATTATTAACCTGTAGGCAACTATTATAACCACACAATTGTACATGTTAGCATGGCACTACAGCAGAAACTGTAGGCCAGGCAAGTTTATGGAGCACTCTACTAGTGTATAACTACTCAGAGAAAAAAAAAAACTTTTTCTATGCCATGCAGAATTAGGAGGATGCCTAGACATATTACAAGGTAGATACGATTCTTTTAATGAAAGATCTAAACACGTAATGATATCTACTGTCATAAGAAAATGGATAGTTGATTAGATTATATCACAACTTTAATTATAAGGACTCTGGAATGTTGTGCTGCGGGAATAAATATTCATATCAACCTAAATAACTTCATAGGCAAATGTTGGCTTATAAAAAAATAATATTTAACTATGCCGCTTAAGCACCCACTTATTAATTGTGCTCACAAAGGTCTATTTTTCACATAAAATTTTTAGAACACTGGGCATTGAAACTTGAAGAAACTTAATCAGTGGACATTGAAGATAAAAATAGCAGGAGGGATGTCTTACTTTTTATTTGAACTATGAAATTAGTGTCTTTTCACCTAATATTGTATATTTATACTAAAAATATGTGTACACCACGAATTGTCGACTTTGTTTGACTAGTAGGGCAACTGGTCAACTAGTCGCTTCCAAGGTACCGGGGCACTAAGGCTTGACTTGTTGCCGTATAACCTTGGTATAGATGTAGGTTTTGACAGAAATTCAGAAAGCAATGCCAAATATCAGGTGAGCAGGGTAGAGCAATGAAATTTTGTATCTTTCATGCTACCGGGTTCATAAAGCAACAGAAAAGAAATTGCTCATCAAAAGCCAGATGGAATGGCCAAGTGATAAAACACAAAGAGAAAACACCTCACAGATACTAGGAACATAATAAAACCACATTAGTGTACAACTTCGCATATGGATGCACTGTTAGGGAGGTACACAACAAAGAAAGCACCAGTAGACGAAGAAGAATGATGATGGGGAAAATGCAAAAATATAGTGAGAACTCCAGTAAAAGATCAAGAAAAGGTACAAATCTGGTAAAGTGATACAGATATTAGACACCCCCTCGTCATCTTTGGATTAAAACAGATCCTAGTTTCTATTTAGCATGACGTATCAAATGTTATCATTGCGGAAAAAATAACATGGAATCCCCCACTAAAAAATTAAAAAAGATATAAAAAAACAAAGGAGTAAGAATTACCTCTAAGCTTAGTGTCCATTGCTCTATTTCCCAAACCCTCAACTCGCCCATCTCTACCCTTTCCTGTCATTGTATTTTGAATAATCACGTGTGGTGGCCACATAATCAGATCGTCCTGATTTGCGGCAGCCTCATCAGCAGATAATAAATGATACTGCTTTGAATTATCAGGAGGAATCTGATGATTCCAGCCCATAAGTATGCACAAAGCTTTGTGTAATCCCAAGTGATCGACAAGTAATTCAGCATTATCTGGGTTGTATGTATGCATAATAAGACCATGCATGTCTGGGAAATCTTTGGTAGACCTGTATGTGCATGTCAAACAGGATAACTAAGTAACATCCTCAATCTCGTACAGTGGTGGCATACAAATATGGACTACTAAAACAATCAGAACCAAAAATATGTTGTATGTTGTACTCATATGCATATGTATATATCCAAGAGTAGTGAACAGGATGAATTTTCATCATTCCACAGATACTACAATGAAGTGATATAGAAGGTAATTACAAATGGAACTATAATCTTCCACGGACAGCTGATAGATGGCCAAGCAATCCAAGCCAAACCTTAAAGCAACATGTAAAGCTTTATACAACTTCCAAAAGAGACGAGACAACATAACTACTAATGATAATCAAAGTAAGATTTTTAGAGAGATCCTCTGTGTTGCCAGAATATTACCAACTCAAAATTGTTACATAATCAGCTAATGACAATGCTAGTCATAAGCAACACTTGCAATATTTAGCCGTTAGCAAATATCAAGATGGGAATACACCTAATCTCAAACCAGAATGTGAACAGATGACCACATTTTGGATCCAGCCTAAATCTCAAATGAGCATTATAAGTGGCTTATTCTAGAAAAATTATACTATTTTAATGAAAAAGAATATTAAGCATTTAAGTGAAAGGCATGCCCTGAGCAAGGAACAAAATTAAGTCCACTGCTCTTCTTACTCACCTTTAATCACAGCTATGTGCTGAAGTACTCATTCTGAAAAGTAGATCAGGGATATAATAGAATTTACACTTACAGTGCTGTCAAAGAATATTCATGCAATCAAACCTGATGTGCAAATTCAACTTAATATGCAGTCAGCACCTAAAGTGATGAGGATGGGGCTGAAATAGAGTTTTGGGCACAAAAACCAGGGAAAATTCTCACAGCAAACATAATACAATCTCTATATTTTCAATATTTAAAATCTGCTCATTACTAGATAACTAATCACTACATATAATAAAACTATATAATACTTTCCTAACTAAAATATGATTTTAAGAGATATCCTTCCCCATGGTATTCAAAGATAATAATAAAAACATGTAATCCAGAATTTTCGACTTGTTGGGCTTCTAAAGCTTATAGTATTGTTCCCAACTAGTTTCTTTGGGCTTCTTTATGAGATGTCCTGCATCATAAAGTATTTGACTTAATGGCTAGAGCAACAACTTAGTACTCTGCTCAGATTTCAGCATAGTCTCCAAGTAAACAATGATAATCATGTCAAGGCACTCGTAAGATTTATTTGTTAATAAAGAAGGTCTGTGACCCATGTAACCTGTTTAGGCAAACAAGACAAGTGTTTTTCTCCTATTTTACAAATTAACCTATGTAGAGTCGGACTATGACAGAAATTTTCTTCCAGGTAAGTAAAGAGAACATGAAGCAATAATGTGGAACTAGAAACAAAACAAAAAAAAATAAAAGGAGTCTTTAGGTTTTATTAGTAAATAGTTCATATATTACTGATTCTACAAGCTGTTCTGCATCAACTATCACAGTCTAAATTTTTTCTAGTTCCTGAAAAAAGAGAGCTTCTAAATGAGAACTTCAAATATACACAGAGCATCAGGCATGCTCAACACTGATATATTTGGTCCTATACGTGATGACCATCAGCCATTAAAACTTTAATATTGAGTATGTAAAGCCTTATACTTCCCAATCAATTCAGAGATGAATCGAAGGATATACATCAATTGTATTTTCCATTATCACAACTGGAAATTTAATGAAAATATTGTTACTCGGAGGCGGGGTAAGCAGCCGCTTACGCACAGACGTTTAAACATCTTGATTACCCAAGTCCCAACAGCCTATATAATCGACCAGAATCATTATAAGCCTTATAATCAATTTAAACAGCTCAGGGGGGGTGTCATGCCACTTATTTTACACCATTAGCTACGCTAGTAACCATCCTGGATTAAAGTGCAGAACTCCAAGAGATAATATATGTCTTAACTGAGCTAGAGGGATACTATTCTTTGAAGTTGCTGACAGTTGAGTTGATAGATTGTCTTAGATTAGTATTTAAGAGTCTCAAATTAAGAAAATGCAGTAACGTTACTATTAGCAATCTCTAATATATTTATTAACTGTTGCCTGCTAAAAAGGGTTATAAACCAGATCGCTTCAACACAAAACTTCTTCTAAAAATATTGTTGTTGATCAGTTTATTCTCCGTTACTATATTTAACATATATTACATGAGTTCAAGTCTTAGATCAACAATCAAATGAATTATATCCAAACCTGTAAATAGCTCATAATTACACAGCTTAACACAAGTATTTGGAGTCACCATTGGCGACCCAAATTAAGGCTTGGCAGTGTAATTTTTCGTGTATCCCATTTCCTCAAAGGAGTTATGCTGTCATAGTTACCTTAACAAAATCAACTTATTCAGCAATCAATAAATATATACTATTTATCAAAGAGGTTTTTAGATAGATATTAACTTTAATATTATTACATGACCACACAATCATTCATCCCCCCCCCCCCCCCCCCCCCCCTTCCCTGATTTCCATACGTCCTGACTATTTTTACAAAACTAATTAATAAGCAATTAGCCCACCGAAAAAAGTGACAAATAGATGAGAGATGTAATAAGATATTAGATATCTTACCTGATAATAGCCCCAATTTATATCACAATATGAACATCCATATATCTGCTAAAGTATTCTGTGTGTGTAACAAGTAAATGTCCTAATGAATGATAAGCACAAATATTTAAACATCATATTAATCCTTTTACCTATGTTCCTTTAAAGATATAAATAGTAGACTAGTGATTGAACACTTAATGCAAGAAAAGCCTTAAATATTGTTCAAGGAATCCAGAGTCCAGACTCCCTTTTCCTTGATAGTTAAAACCAGAAATCATATTTTAATAGTATAACTACTAGTTTACTCTCAGGAGTCCAATATTTCTTTAAAGTTCCTTTAAACTACTGTTGAAGCCAGAAATCATAGAGTATTAATTAGTAGAACTACTAGGTAACCTTCACATATGATGCATATATATTAACCTAAATCAATACAGTCATATAAATCGTATTGTATTTTTTGTTTGTAAACAAGATGGCCCAGGGGACATATAATACTAGATATATAATGTTAGTGTCGATTGTCACGCAGTTTGACATAAGCAGTAAAGGGGGTTTGTGTTTATATGCTTATTCTGTAACTTATATATACACCTACATCTCCATATATTTATAGTTTATCAATGGTTTTTGGATCTTACATTATCTATGGAGGAGATAATAATCTATATCAAGAATACTGAGCAGGGACTCCCCTAGATCGCGGTAATAAAGCTTTGAAGACTAGTTGAGTTGAGTTATGGTGCTCCAACCATGAACGCCATGGCTAATCAACTAGGCATTGTGTAGTAGTCGACAAGTTGAACTTGATATACAATATTAACAATCAACTTATCAAGCAATATGCAGCAAAACACCATCAAATAAACTAAAATTGCAACTTAAATACAACAGTTGTAATCTAAAATGTCATCTCGAAGTAAAATGACCACCACAGGGATCAGTAGGTAATACTACTAGTTACAAATGACTATACTATAAAGTGCTATATCAATTAGTAGCACTATATATATACATACCAAAGTAGATAAGTATAAGTATAACATATATAATAACAAATTCAAACTAATGACATAAAATCTGAAAGCCACAATGGACTTGACATTAAATAGATAATGTGTCAATCTTGCACTACTTACATGTCAGAAGACTGTAATACTTTTATGAGACTGCTGAATGTAAGCACATAAAAATATAAGCACAAATATATTGCACTTGTCATGAGCATCTAAGACGGCCTTGTTGACCAACCCCTATGAAAATATATTTAAAAATATACTATACAACAACTAATAATATGACATTGCTTGCAGTATGTTAATCATAGCAGACTAGCAGTACAGGTTCCTTGTTGAACTGTATAGTTAATTTCAGCAAGTTATCCTATTTTTGTAGAACTTTTGCGACATAATAATCATAAGATACATGGACAATATGTTGCCCACTGCCCAATATACATATATAATATTATATATTATTCACAGACTTACTACCAACACAACCAAAAAAATGGGGAAAAAAACTTCATTTAGGAGATGAACAAGAAAAGCACTTAAAGCAATAATTATCAACTATACTAAGCTGCCTAGGATCAAGCATATCCAACCTGCAGCAACTTTCAAGACATGCATATGGAGGTAAATTGTCTAATCATGCCGTGTAGTAGGATCTCGAAATGCTATTAGCAGGTGAACATGATGCCGCAACTAGGTGTTCAAAGATTTCAGGGGGTTAAATATGAGAACTAAGTTGTGACCCAATGCTTATAATAATCTGAAATGATTATAAATGAGAGGTCACAAAATATCATAACAAATCTAAAATAATCTTAATCAAACTTATATTCCCAAAATAATTCAACGCTCCAGGTGATTTTTTTTTTATGCTAATTATAATTTGTCATGATTATTTAACATACTAATATCTATTTACATTTGATTCTATATCAACATAACAATACTTAAATATGATTAACAATTATTCCAGGGGATCATCATGATGCACACATGAATTTATCAGCTGATAAGTTGAACCTGCATTATACATCCATTTATAGTCATTCAACTAGATAACTGACCTCTGGAAATATGTAAACTAATAATCTAATATTAGCAATTGAGATGGGACTCATCCTCAAGTCACCAGAGTATATCATTTTGAAGTTTCGACAAATGACTAGGTATACCACAATTAACTCTGGCATTTTGTGGTAAGCAGGAAGATAAACTAAAGTAGACAATACCAAATTTTGTCTTCACTGACACCAATATGGTCTCTCCGCGACTTAAAAAAAGGATATTAGGTGAAACTAAAATGTAAGCCATGTATACTTGGCAAATGAGTGTATCCAGACACTAGAGGTTTTGAAAATTCAGACAGTGCTAGCTTTTAAGGAATACAGCCCAACAGCCAAGCTGGCCTTCACATTATTCTCAAATTTATGAAATATTAGCCCAATCCTATATTCTAAAATCGAAAAAAAAACCAGGAAGAGGAAAGTACAATAGGCTAGATCAAAAAATGCATTCCTGTAGTATCATGCCTGGATGCATTATCACTATGACTCTTAGTCACTGGATTGACTAATATTTGTGGTGGCATGGAACCACATGTGGGCGATATCAGAACTTGCATTCATGCCTCAAACTATCAGAGTTTAAGTGACTCGTGTGATACCACCTTGATTAAATCACTACACTAACAGATAAACAAATATCCGCACCCTAACATTCAAGGAAGTCAAAATGCAATTAAACACTAAAAAGCCTATGATCTCTTGCACGTTCAAACTTCCTATGATAATGTAGAAACCTTTCACACAGCAAACAATCATAAGAGACAATAGAATAACGTATAAACTAAACATTATATCTAACCTGCGACATGCCATACATCCAATACGACCTTGTTTCCCGTCCGCCAGACATCTCTTCCTCAGACCTGAATCCTCATTAATCAACTTAACAAAATGCAAAAACGCTTTCTTCAACGCAGCCTGATCAGCCTCACTAAACTTACTCCTCCCTCCATTCCTCCCACCCTCTTCACCCCTCATAAACTTCCCGCCCCTAAATTCCTCCTCCCTTCCATACACATTACTCGGTCCCCCACCAGAATTCAACCCCGCATTCCCATACTGCAAAAGCTGCTGCCTTTGCCTAGCCAACCCATCCCTCTCATCCCCCTCATCCACAAACTTCCTCTTCAACGACCCCCCCTCCCTCCCCAAAGAATTCCAATACTCCTGATTCTTATTCCGACTATCCCGAAAATCGGGGCTCATCGGAAACTGCTTACCCACATTCCCCTCATTCCCTAAAAACCTAGGTGGGGCCAATTGGGGTGCAAAATCTTGGTAATTCAAAGGCAAAGCAAAGTAAGATCTCACACTACCATCAGCAAGACCAATTGACCTCCTATCAAGCATGTGAAAGCCATAAGAAGGAGGTGGGCCATGGTTATCAAATGGGGGCCCAGATGGAGATGGGTTTTGTGGGCTAGGTTTAGGAAGAGGGTTGTTGTTAGATGTGGATTTGGGCTTAAGGGGTGGTGGTGGAGGCAAGTTTCTCGAATTAGCGGCAGCAGGGAGATTCTGATTCCGATTAGGAGGCGGCTTGGTGGGGCCCGATTCCCAGCGAGATTTGTGAGACGAGGAAGAAGATGAAGAGGGCTTATTAGATTGGTGTTTGGTGTAGTTGCTGCTGCTGTTACCTCCGGCCATTTGATTTGCGTTTTGCAGGGAGAGTTCCGGTTGCAACGACACGGAGAATATATAGATACAGAGGAGTGTGTCTATATTTCGGTCTGGACGAATATGATTATTGTTAATTGCTATTTTTGCGAATTATGAATAAATTTTAGTTATTTGATATTTTGATCCACTAAACAGGTTTTAAATAAAAGGTTTTGTAATTGGTAAATAAACAGTATTTAAAAAAAAATCTGTTGACTGAGAAATTTTCTGATCCATAATTGTTATCAAATTTTGTTGGTCAAAAAGTATATATAAAATAAAATTTGCATTTCAATTAAAATTATAAATAAGTGACATAATCTTAAATTATCAGTTGTCAGTATTATGAATAATTTTTAGTAAATATATATTTCTGGACTACCTCCAATTTTTTAGTCATTTTCCAACACTAAAATTAATACTAAAACGCATGTAATTATATCATCACATATTTATCTTCAACATAATTATAAAAATTCATTAGACAGCCAAACAAATTAGTTTCCTTGAGTTTGTTTTACTCTGTATTTTAAAAAAACTAAAAAGTCTGCGAAATTTTACAATCTTATATTTATAGTTGTCGGGAAATAACAATTGCTATCAAAGCATTGCGAGATTTTACAATCTTATATTTATAGTTGTCAGGAATAGGGGTGAGTGTGGTTCGATTCGGGGCGCTTTTAAGGTAAAATCAGAACTGAAACCGCAAATTTTCGGTTTTTAAAATTAAAAACCGAAACCGCAACCGAACCGTCAGATCGGTTTCGGTTTTAGTCGGTTTGGTTTTGGTTATAAAACCGCAAGAAATGAGAACGAGAAAAAAATTACATATTAAAATCTTAAAAAATTATTTTACAACATTAAAAGTTATCTCTTTGTATATTTACGGTATTAGGTCGATGAAAGAGTCCAAGGCTGCCTATGATTCTGTAGTATGTTTCATACTACTCTTTTTGGATGAAATCCAAGTTATGTAAAAAAAATTGAACCTAATTCAAATCCTCTGACCTGTACCAAGATTATAAACTATAATCTAAATTCTATATATACTTAGTTATGGTTCATGATATATTAATATAAAATATATGTACATATTATCTTAATACACACGTGTTTATATGTACACAAAAAAGTATATTTATATATATATATATATGTATGTATTATACTTTATAAATAATATTTATTTATTTATTTTAAATAATCGGTTCGATTCGGTTTATATCGGTTCGGTTTTAGTCTAAAACCGGAACCGCAACCATTAGAATCGGTTCGGTTTTTTGATTTACAGTTTCAGTTCGGTTCTATACGATTCGATCAGTTTTTAATGGTTTCGGTTTCAATTCGGTTTTTTGCTCACCCCTAGTCTGGGAAATAACAATGGCTGCCAAAGCATAGTAATACAGTATCAAAGCAGACTTCAATATATAAGTTGTTCACAGATCTAAACCTTCAACAATGGGAAATAAAGATACAGGTGTCAAGATTCTAGTTTTAGACAGAGAATACCGAGTGTACTAAATTACGGAAAGATAATTAATATAAACCTCAGAAAAATTAAGGGTACTAAATTGAATTCAAAAGTATTCATGTATTTGTGATAACTATTAGTTCAACTAACATATTTATTTGGCTGCAACATGTGAGGTAGGTCGATCACATTTTGGCTCGAGATTGCTGAATACACTCATACTTGATACTTCAATGGCTCCAAAGAAAATGGAAACGCTGAAACATTATTTAATATTCCAGTATTTTGTCAAAACGCATAACTCCACATGATTGGATCCTTCAAGGCGGCTTACTCATCAGATCACCAAAGCTTAATAAGCACGAAATTGTCTTCCTTTACAACATGAGGTGAACCATTTCACAATATAATGTTACTATAACAGACTTCTGTGGAGATACAAAAGATCCATATATTAATAATAATTATATCATCAGACAACAAATATTCAAGTAAGTAAATATATGTTTCTGGACTACCTCCAATTTGCCACAATTCAAACTTCCTAATGCTATGTTTTAAGTATCAAGCACGTGACAGAACACCTTTGGAGCTGTACAAAGACAAATATGCATTAGTAATAAAACTGCATTACATATTATAAAAATAACTTGCACGGTTGCACTTCGCAGACGCAAGTAAACTTAATACAGGTCTTGGCAGTGCATATATGGCAACCAACCCCAGAAAAATATTGATAGGTTTATCCAAGAAAAATAATCAAATCTTAAAATTTGAGCTATAACTAATTAGGAGTGGGATACATTAGTTTATGTTTGCAACTCAGATGCATTGGCATTAATATTGAACAATATGAAACTTGTGATAACTGATATCCCATCGAAACATGTAGGATTCATACCTTGGAACAGTACCGTGACGACGTGGATCAGATTCAGTTGCTTGGCGAAGAGCTCTCGCAAATGCCTTAAAGGTTGCCTCGATTATATGGTGAGAGTTATTCCCAGCTAGCTGGAAAAACAAGCATTTGACTATTTAAGTGGAGCTTTGTAAGAAAGTAACAAAAAAGATGATTACTATAACATTCAGCAGTAAATTTTGTACTCCAGAGTTATTCCCAGCTAGCTGGAAAAACAAGCATTTGATGTTTATACACGGTTTTGATGCCTTTCTATGTACTGTCTTGTCGTGTGTCTGAGTGATCTCTGTCCAAGTATATGGAATAATTTTTACCTGTCTAATGTGTAGCGTCATCCCAGATGTATTGACCAAAGACTGGAAAAAGTGCTCCACCAGCTACTACATCAAAATTTTCACATGTAAGATATGATAAATCAGATGAAAGAAAGGATAACGCAGAAAAACAGCTATTAACCATCTAAGCATATAAAGGGCAAAATGTCTCGATCAGGATCAACGCTGATAAACTGATTAGCAAGGGAAAATGAAATCCAAGATCACGGACTTCTTTTAAAATATAAAAACAAAAGATTCGACCATTAGGTTTATTTTTAAGTTTTAACAATATTAGACCATATACCCACGCCAAATTCTGCCCTTACCTAGGGAAAAGAATAACAAGTGAATGAGCAGGTTACTTTAAATATACAGTGAGAAAAAAGCACCTGGGTATCATATGTTCCAACTCTTGCAGTGGGTATGCTTAAATCGTAGCCTAAATGTGGCCTTCCAGATAGGTCCTACATTAAGAATTGCCACAAGCAAATGTGGATTATAGTCACACATCAGATATCCACAAGAAGGAAGTCATAAAATATGAAACATGTAGGAATGTAATTGCAGAAGCAAATATGAGGCTCTATTATGAATTGTTATAAATAATAACTGGCCGTATTACATGGAATATTATACTCACATCGATGCTAGAGTGGATGCAGTGATGTTAATATCAGCAATAAGGTACCAGTGCTCTGTAAGATAACATCTATTTACAAGTGCCAATTACCTATTGGTCAAATGTAGGAAGACCAATATCTATGATCACAGGCGCAGACTGGAATATTCTGAACTCGACATGCATATTTAGAGTAATGACATTCTTAGCACTTCTAAATCATATCAAACCACTCTCTTCTCAAGAAAATGACGGGTTAAACTTTTTACTAAGATCACCCTACTTAATTTGCACACAGGGCACAAGTATAAACTAAGTCGAGGTTGTAAATAGCTTTTTACAATGCACCCAGCAACTTTGGAATGAGCAAAAGTTCCCCCTATTTTACACTAACACTTGATTTACCAGATACACCACTAGCACACTATGATATACGAAAAATATTATGTCAGAAACCTTGCCAAAAGTCTGTTAAATGATACATCATGACCCGAAGTATAGCTATGTGACCTACATCAACATTATATACTAGTTACTTGGAGCTTAAAGACATGCGCTCTATGCATACAATCTAATATGAATGTAGTATCCATATATTGCTGACAGCATACCAGTGAAACATGTACCAAGGCTTCATCTAGTGGAGCTGAAAAGTCACCAAACCGGTTGATTCCTTTTCTATCACCAAGTGCATTCAACAAGGCCTGCATTATAAATTAAGGTAAAGCTTCATTCTTGATATGAAGTGTGTGAAAGATTGGAGAAGAAACATGGACAAACTAAAACAGTTACAACCTACATCTAACCCTAAAAGATGGCCAACTGGAAAAAGATAAAATTGCTATTAATACAAAGCCTTGTTGGGGGATCAGGTAAAATTCTAACCGTGCCAATTGCGAGGGCGACGTCTTCATTTGTATGATGATCGTCAATGTGTATATCACCAGTTGCCTTTACATGGACGTCAAATAGGCCATGTGAAGCAAGTTGCTAAAATAAAGAAGAGCTCTAGTTAGCTACTAAATATAGCAACTTAGCAAGGGATTGTCCTCATACACCACTAGTAGCCACGTAAACTAATACAATAATGATAACAAATTAACAATCACAAGTCTTGCATAAACAGTTGGTAATCATAAGTTCTATTAGTTTACGCTAAAAATTAAAAAATAAACCTTTCCCTGATAGCTAGCTGAATTTCTTCCAATATAAATGAAATCCGAAACACCCCCCCCCCCAAGCAAATTCTAATTTATTCCGGTACTAATCACTACCTACCTAAAACTAACCAATTCCAATGACCAATAAGCCCCTTACAAGTTCATCAAACACAAAATTCACGCAAACATCTAACAAGTAGCTCAAAAACTAACATCAAGCATATGATCAAGAAACGGAATCCCAGTACTACTATCCGCAATTCCCGAACCATCCAAATTAATCTTAACAGCTACATTCGTCTCTTTGGTAACTCTTTTAACCTCCCCAATTCGCACCACATCTGCAAAAACACATACAAATATACACATCAAGAAACCACATACACAAATAAAAATGACACCTTTAAATAGAGAACAAGGCTAATTTACCTGTCTGTAATTGAAATGAAGAGGGACCATTGTTCTGGGGCATAGAGCAGATGCGAGTGCGTGTTTTAGGGTTTTGAATTGGAGAAAAGGTGAGATTTTGATGAGAAATTAGAGGTGATTGTGAAACCCTAACCCTAATTTTTGGTGATGAATTGGTGAGGAAAGTATGGGGAGGAACTGAAAGCAGCTTCATGCTGTGCACCGGGAAGACTGCGGC
Source organism: Daucus carota subsp. sativus (assembly GCF_001625215.2). NCBI lineage: Eukaryota > Viridiplantae > Streptophyta > Magnoliopsida > Apiales > Apiaceae > Daucus > Daucus carota. The sequence continues at coordinate 26,724,143 of NC_030388.2, forward strand.
GTTGATACTTTCCCGATTTAGTGCTTAAATTCGATTTTAATTTTTGTCTAAAAACTTGTAATTTGTTCGATTTTTAGAAAATTTCTGTCAACGATGACTGCGAGATCGATTTTATTTTTAGAAGTACAGCAATTTTTTTGGGGTTAAATAGCTAATTCACCACTAACTTGACTGGAAACTTGCAACTGAGTAATGTTGTTGAAAAAACTTTCAAACGCATCACCAAGTAATTAAAAATTTTCAAAATCATCATTCTCCGTCAGTTCCGTTAAGTAGTTAACGGAAAGTTCAAAAAAGAAATTGAAAAAAAACAAAAAAATCAAAAAAAATTGGAAAAAAATCATGAAAAATTCTGAAAAAATTCAAGAAAACCTGATTTTTTTTTTGAAAAATGTGAATAAAATAAAAAAAATCAAAAAATTAAAAAAATGGAAAACAAAAAGTTTCAAACCTTTTTTTTATTCTTTTCAATTTTTCTAAAACCCGAAAAAAAAAACTTGCCACCTAATTTTTTTCAAATTTTTTCAAATTCTTTTAAGATTTTTGAATTTTTTTCAGAATATTTTTGAACTTTAGAATTTTTTTCAGAATTTTTTGAATTTATTATGAAATTTTTGTTTTTTCTCCAATTTTTTTTGAATTTTTTAAGTGTTTTTCAGATTTTTTTTTCATTTTTTAAAAAAAATGTTTCTGAACTTTCCGTTAATTACTTAACGGAACTGACGGAAAATGAGGTGATGAGTTTGAAAGTTTTTTCAACAACATGACTCAGTTGTAAGTTTCGAGCTAGGTTAGTGATGAATTAGCTATTTAACCCAATTTTTTTGTGCTCACGGTGGTAGATTGTCAGTCTATAGTTTTCTCCTTTTTTATTCTTTTACATATTTCAAATTATTAATATAATTAAAATTTAATATTTTTGATTCATGCAATATCATATATAGTGTTTTGAACCTTTATACAAATTAGTTGTTTAACTACAGTAAAGAAAAAGGATTTTTAACGGATGTGTAAATGAAATCTGACGGCAATAAATATATAGATTTTTCAATAAAAAGTTTTAGACAGATAACAAAATATTTTAACAGAATAATGGAGAAAATACACACATATACTGAGTTTATTTGATGGTTCTGTAGAATATTTCAAAGGAGCGTTAAAATGCGTCTCGAGTCAAATGCGTATCGAGTCCCCGTTTCTCGACATATAAAAACCGGAACAGAGGGAGTCCCGGAGTAGTTCCTAGCAGCAGCACACCCGCGCGCAATTCGGTGTGGACATCATAACCATCATTGGGCACTTGGATGGCAAGTAGAAAAACACTAAATATCATGCATGTACAACAAAGACTTGAACAAATACTCTCTTTTAGGTTTAGCACAGTTCACAAGCTTAAATGCTCAACCATCAGCATAAGGTGTACTATTAATCCTCTTAATTTCATCATCACAGTACATTGCAGTTAACAAATGAAAACAGAACCTATTTGCACAAAGTGTGATGCACTACTAGTCTATAACTTTACTCAAGGACAGCAGACCATAAGCGTGCCGATTAACTTCACAACTTGCCACATCACACCATATAGAGTGTAAACCAGCTTCTCCGGATGGAGCTTGACCGAGTGCCTATGGAGCAGGTGTAGTCATTAACACAATTCAATAGCGCATGCATTTATTTCACCAAAATTGATTTACAAATACTCTCATGGCATTGTGTTTGAAGCGACTTCTGGAGTCACTTGTGAATCACTTTTTACATCAACTAAACTCCGATCAATTGGATCGGATGTCATGTTTTTGGAGCTCTCGTCGAGGGTCTGGCAAGTGTTATTCTCAGCCGAAGTGTTGGATTCAATAATAGGATCAACAGAAGCAACCTTTACATCTACTTCTTGAACATCACCTACATCACCCCCTTTGTCTGAGTTTATCAAGTCTCCATTCCTCTCGTCAACTACCACAACAGTCTCAGAACCAGATTCTGGAGGGCCTTCACCAATTGCTTGAGACATATTATTTTGTGCCACTGCTTTGCTGAAAGAATCCGTGACAGGTTCAACACCAGCAACTTTCTCGTCTATTGCAGTAGTATTGTTCACCACATTGCCTCCCTCGCACATGGTGATGGTTCCATTTGCAGCAAGATCTTCAACTGTTTTTGTTGTAGATAATTGCTCAACAGAATCCTTGGGAGAATTGACAGAAGTGTCACTAACCTTAACTTCAAAAGTATTGTCCAAGTCAACCGCAGTGTCATTGCCATGAGAAACAGAATCATGTACATGTACAGGATCCTGAATAGCAATTGTATTCGCTTTAGAAGTTTCACATGGAGTGTCAATCTCAACAGTATCCTTTACAGATAATGGCTCAACAGCAATCTTGGGAGGGTTGACGAGAGTCTCGTTTACATTGACTTCACAAGTATCATTCAAGTCAACTGCACTGTGATTATTTATATCACAATCAACATCTGTGCTTTCACTTTTGTCATGAGAAACAGGATCTTGCACAGAGAGAGAATTCTGGATATCAGTTGCAACCTCTTCAATATCGCCTTCTGAAGTTTCACGTGAAGAGTCATCAACCGATTTAACTAAAGCTGCTTTTGAATCAGAAGATTGAATGTGACCCGTAACAGATGAACTAGGGACATCATTATCAGCTGCAATTGTACCGGAAGTTTCATCAAAAGGACTTGTAGACCTCAAGTTGACAATAGATTCAGCTAGATTGTTATCTGATAATAGATTAGTCGCAAAAGTCTCCCCTGTAGCAGGTTCAGAAGAGAAAACTAAAGAACTACTTGTCAAAGGAATATCATTTGAAGCAAGAATTTGGGTTTCTGAAGCAGAAACCACAGCAGCGGCTTTCTCAATGCTCTCAGTTAAAGGCTGCGATTCAGTGTTGTTGCTCATATGGGGATCATGCTCCGGAGATAAATCAATTTCTGAGGTTTCATGTTTAGATTTACAGGAGGAAACTAAAGAACTACATACGGCAGGAATATCATTCACAGCTTGAGTTGGGGTTTCTAAAGCAGAAACCGAAGCAGTGGCTTTGTCACTGCTCTCGGTCACAGGCTGGAATTCAGTGTTCTCGCCCATATGAGGATCATGCTCAGGAGATAAATCAAGTTCAGATTTCTCATGTTTTGGTTCACAGGAGGAAACTAAAGAACTACCTACCACAAGAACATTTGAAGCAGAAACTTCAGCAGCGGCTTTCTCGCTGCTCTCGGTCAAAGGCTGCAACTCAGTGTTGTCGCTCATATGAGTATCATGCATAGGAGATGTATCAAGTTGAGAATTTTCATGTTTAGGTTGACAAGAGGAAAGTAGAGAACTACTTATTGCAGGAATATCACTTGCAGCAAGAGTTGGGGTGTCTGAAGCGGAAACCAAAGCAGTGGCTTTGTCACTGCTCTCGATCAAAGGCTGTGATTCAGTGGCCACCCTTGTATGGGGATTGTGCTTGGGAGATGAATCAAGTTCAGATTTATCATCTTTAGCTTCACAAGAGAAAACTAAAGAACTACATACCGCGGGATCATTTCTAGGAAGAGCTGGGGTTTCTGAAGCAGAAAACAGAGCAGTGGCTTTGTTATTGCTCTCGGCCAAAGGCTGCAATTCAGTGTTGTCGGTCATATGGAGATCATGCCCAGGAGATGAATCAAGTTCAGAATTTTCATGTTTAGTTTCACGAGAGGGAACTAAAGAATTACATAATTCAGGAATATCATTCATGGCAAGAGTTGGAGTTTCTAAAGCAGGAACCGCAGCAGTTGCTTTGTTAGTGTTCTTTGTCAAAGGCTGCACTTCAGTGTTGTCTACCGTATGGGGATCATGGTCAGGAGATGAATCGAGTTCAGATTTTTCACCAGAAACTGGCAATAAAAGACAATTATCCTTCAATTCGGTGGACGGTGAACCTACAACGAATACAAAGGTTTCAAATAAGGTTGGTTAACTACTGAAAGATATAAGAGAGTTGGACAAAATACACAAAACAGGTTCACCATTTTTTCACCTGAATGATTACTTGTGCTTCCTTCCATGTTTTCTCGCTTTACCAATATCTTCTGTAGCATATCTGTACGAGGAAACACCAACATATTCATGGACCTCATTTCTTGTTTGTCAGATCCCTTCAAAGGACTAAATTTAAAGTTTTTAGTCCATGTTTGCATGTGTTCAGCAATAGCAGGTATAATCAACTTCTCAACTTTAAGCTTCCTGAGGGCCTGAAACAAAGAGGAAGAAAGGAAGTGAACATATAGTCAGCAACAAACAGGTTTGGGAAAGTGCCAATCCAGCAGTAATTTGGCTTTATTGTTTGATTATTATTGTGAGAGTTCTGCAATTACAAGAGTGTAACGAGACCCCGGCACACTAAAAACAATTGTATCAGTACAGTAGAAGAATAAGCCATATCAACCGCAAATTGGTACAAGGAGTCCATACTTCCTTACAGATATATACCAAAATAGGTACTTATAATAAACTTTATACCGATTTGATAGCTGATAATAACCGACGGCACATCCCTTGACGTCTATAGATATGGCGGGTCCCAATAAAAGGCATCTCGGCTAGCTGATTTCCATGGATCCTATAGAAAAATGAGCAACAAAATTATTAGAGTGCACTGTGGAGCTTAAAAACAAATATGCATCTATATCTGCAACAAGAACAAAATCACTTCTATTATTACAGAAGAGATTTAGTACCAACAAAATGAATCTCGATCATATAAACTACGATCCTAAATGAGCAAAACTATCCTATATAGCTTAAAACATTGTCTACCAGATATTAGAAGTTTGAACTTCGGATTTCAGAAATATGATTTCGTTTCAGATTGATTTTACAGTTTGCAAGTAAAAGTTATGCACAAGCTTATTCAGGAGAGAAGAAACTAATCAACTATAGCTACATAATTAGCCTCCAAAGGTTGATATCCTGCAAAAGATGTAGATAGTACAAGGAAGCTATTTTCAAGCACCATAGCGGCAAGACATTGCAAGAAAATTTGAAATAGATCAGGATTATGATTCTCAGAAGTATGAGCTTCCACCTTGTATGATGATAAACAGAGATAACACAGATAGTAGACATGTCTATTTCTGGCATGTTTCATATACATTCTCATCTATAAAATTAAAGGATGCATTATATACTTTTTGGATGTCAAAAAGCATGCTTTATTTTAAATTTGGGACATGGTACCTGATAGATGCAACAGACATCATTTCATCACCCCTCTCCAAAATAACTGTATAAAAGCCACTATAGTTCAAGCGACTAAAGTTTGATCTGCAGAGATATAACGCAAGGCATAAGAAAACCTTAAATAAACAAATTCTCTATCATAAAGAGGACAGCAAAAAAAACAATCCATTATAAAAAAAACAGAAGTACAATACAGTATGCAATCTGAATGAACCCCTAACTTTGATTAACTACATATTCTAGACACATTGGCCCATGCTCTTTGAAGGGATGTCCTACTTGTTATAGGATAAATTAATCATATACAAACAAAGTCGTATATTCTATAATCTGCTACATTAAGTTCAGATTAGTAACTGAGGTTAAAATAAAGGAGAGTGTTATACTATTTTTGTGAATGCAGGGGGGGTGGGATTTATTATAACAGCATTGCCATTCAATACTTGTATTGAAAATCTTATAACCTCAGGGTATTACCCGAGGTCACCCTCAGCCCTCTGGCCCATTTTTCTCTTATATAATTATAATGTTAGAGAACCACTTTAGCTAGCCAACTCAAATGGAATTGTACAGAATGAATTAAGATGGTTTAGTAAAATAAATAGTTACAGGCATAACACACAGGTTGAACTCAATCAAACAGCTAAGTATGGATAGAAAGAGGTTCACTGTAAGTACAAAACATGAAGTTAACTAGTACATAAATAAACTGTACTGCTTTCAAATAAGGTATATTATTAGCCAAAACTTACCCGCAATTGTAAAGAACCTTATGGATTAGATTGATCCCACTTCTCCTGTCAACAATTGGCAAAAAGCACTCGTCCATGACAGATAAAGCAACAGCAAGCTTAGAATTGCATTCTACCCTTTGAGGAAATCCAAGGTGCAACATTTCTGAGGCGGAATCCATTCGACGAACTAAACACCAAGAAAATCCCGATTCCAACTCTTGTTTGACCCCAAGAAGCTTCTGCAAATGTGAAAAAATCTGTAGAGAAAAAACAAAAATCAGTTCCAGTTTGTCATAAAAATACAGCACACTCACCAGCTGCGGCGTGAGTTTTCAAACAGAGAAATCGCAAAAAATAAAAAAATTACTAAGACAAATACATACTTAACCTACTCAATAACAGTTATAGAATTTCACTTTTAAGCGGAAACATTTAAAGAAGACAATGATGTGAAGTTTTATATTCCCTCTTTGGTCGGAGTTGATTTTGGAGACTGAAACTTTTTATCTTATTTCGGGGTAGGTGTTGCACCAAATAGTGTAATTGGAAGAAGATGTTCTTATCTTATTGGCATACTAAAGGGGCATACAATGAAAAGACACATCCGGGAAGAATACAATTTCCAAATAAGTAAATATCACGTACAGAAATTTTAGTGTTCAGATGTTATATTGGTACCGCGAAACTTAACCAATTAATTTCTATATATGTGAATTTCCTGTTGCTAACTAATATTATCACATAGGTTGGATAATTAACCTAGGTGTCTTGCCAAAACCAGGCAGTAATTTAGGCTTGCATATTTGTTGAAAGTCAAATCTACTTGCCAATTCAGTATTGCCAAAGTGTGCACAAAACACATGGAAAGTTTCTTTGATAGGAAATCAAACAAGAATGACAAATCAATATTATATAGCTTAACCTAAAAATTAGATATCTACAGACACTAGTAATAAGTCAAATGTTATACCTCTTGACAGTTCTTCCCACAAAACGAGTTCGCTGCACCTCCTGAATCAACAGATAAATCAACCTCATCTTCGCAGCATGATTGATGGTCTACAAAGGGAAAAGTATACCATCAGCAGAACTCAAAGAAACATGACATGCAGGGGCCCAAAGGAAAAACATGTACATCTGTAAAAAGAAAGTTTTAAAAGAGAGCTGCAGAAGTAGTATTACATTTTTTCTCACAAAGGCTACACCGAAGAAGTAAATTGTCGGTTCTATCATTTGCTTTAGCATTGCTGCAACCAGCAAAACCACAAAATTTACATGTACAATTTGGACAATGCCAATCACCTGCTGGGAGAATCTGCAGTAAAATCAATGATAAGTACCAGTATAAATGTATATTTACAGATATTTTTCTAAAAGAGATAAATACTAATGTCTTCGTAACCAGATTTACACATTTATCATCATCAATAAAATTTATTCACAACCAGATCACATTATTATATAGACTCTGAAAATGAAAAATCTGAATAATATAAAAATACCTAGCCTAGAGTCTGGCTTGCCTGGAGTACCTCACAGGTTCAAGAGACTTATTGCCGACCATCCTAACCAGACGTAAAAACAAAACAGCTGGGACTAGAAGACCTGGAAAACCACCAGGCCTAGAGAACCTCGAGAATCTGGTTCCCTAAACTGGCTGGTAAAATGGGACTACAAGGCTGTGTCCATCTACAGTTCTAAAGACCCTACTTCCAACTGTTTATGAGTGTACCCAGCTCAACAACTACATGAAGAGAGTGTACTCTCATATTCATAACCCCTTCCAATCATCCTGTATTCACATTAAAACTTCAAAAACTTCTCTAACTTCAAATTGCCATTATCATCTTCGTAATTTTGTTAATCCAGAACTAGACAGCGGGTGGAAAGAGAGGCAGACTTAGAGAAGTCTCAAAACAGGATTGCAATGGATGCATGTCTACAATGGATGCGATGATGCAGTTCAAGACAAAGCAAAGATGGGTTGTCCAGTCCCGGAGTAAACTAATTACTATGCAAGACAAACTCAACACCAGATTGCTAAGGCTACTCATTAAGCAGTTATCTTTATGCAGACAGAGGTTTCTCACATACTATGGGTCTAATTTCTTATCCCGTGTCGGATTAACGTTTCCTTCTTTACAATGTGTAGGTGCAGCCCCATAGTGGATTGATAACTGAACTGAATACTAATAATACAGGTTCAGTCCCCCTACAGGCTACGTGCCTCTTATGGCCCCCACTGCACCAAAAAGAAAAACAAGAGATGTGTTGGTACCACAGTCTTGGTATGTCAACCGTATACATGTCGACACTGAACCGATTGCAGGCTAATACTCAATAACAAATGAGACATACTACGCTTTTAAAACATACCAAACTACAATTTAGTTCTAATACACAAAAGTAGAATAGTAGATTATATACTGTAGGGCAACTTGAGATGTCACTGTGTGTCCCCGCACCAAAAGAGCCAAAAATATTAGACACGCAATATGTGTGTATATATATACCTTTATATCCAAGCAGCTTTGATGAAAAGTTGATGGGCAACCATCACAACAGATCAGATCCCCACCATCACCACAAAGACCACAGGTATCATCATTCGGATCATTGCCATCAACATCTACATGATGAAAGCCTTCTCGTTCTGATTCTTCTTGTTTGTTCCAGGCATCTATTTGGCATTGCATCAGAGAAACTCCAGACTCCAGAAACATGTTTGGGAAAGGTTGACGCTGTTTGCTTCCTGCATGGATCTCAAACTTTGAGATGGTAAGAATTTTGCTACAGCAACCACAATGTATCCCATCCTTCGTGATCCAACCTTCTAACATCACTCTCGTCTTTCTACGGTTCATATATTGAACTTTTTCGCTCATATCCACAATTCCAGAGTCAATCAGCCAAGAGAGAAGGGTTCTCTTTCCGGTACATGGAACATAGCCATCACTTCCAGAATTCAGGCCATTGTCCGAACTGCGAACCAACAATGTACACCTGCCAATTTTCTTACTTTTCCTTCCTTGTATCATATGAGAGTCAGTAGCAGATTCTTTTTCAGCCATGTCTTGCTTTGCCTTCCTCTTGTACAAACTACCACTCGAATCACTTTCAGCAGCATGATCTGCTTCATGCATTTTGCCTTTCAGTGACTTGTGACTCTGTTTCCTATAAGAGCTAAGTTTTTCTTCCTGTTGGTCACTGTCTGTGCCATTAGCAGACTCGGTCAGAGTAACTTCCTTGGCACTTCTTACACGACCAGCATCCCTTTTCTTCTTTTTCAAGTCCCGCTCAATCTTTTTACGGGTTTGCCTTGTCAATTTACTAATTATTTCGTCTGGTAAAGCAGTGGATGAAGTAGATTCACCACAAGGTTTAACTTTATCTTCTTCTTCTTCCAACTGCTTCTGAAGTGCATCATAAGCTTTGATAATTGACCAATAAGCAGTTCCAGCAGGGTTAATATACACTGCATCTAGGTAATCTCTGTTCCTTCTTGGTCTATAATCAATCCTCCAACCACGATCAAGAAGCATACTTCTTATCTTTTCCCGCAACAACTGTTTTTCTGTACCATTACCACGTGTAACTTTGCTTTCCTTGCCTCCACTGGGTGGAGTCGAAATTTCAGTGGGCGTAAGTTTCTTATGTTCAGTTTTGATTGCCTTCTTGGACCTCTGAGTTTGCTTGCTCATTGGTTCCAGCTTTAGTGACTTATCACTGTCATCTGTTTCAGAGTCTTCAGCCTTGTTACTCAAAATTGGCAATGCTTTTCGTGGCTTCTTGTGACTTTTCTCTGACCTAGGTGAAACTGGTTTTCTTGGTCGTTTTGAATCTGAGTAAAATGCAGGTCTTTTCACTTCATTCTTCTTGAGCGCAGCTTCAGACCTAGATCCCATTCTTTCGTCACCTCTCGGGTAATCAGAACCTTTTTCACGAAAACCCTGCTTCTTCTTTTTCACCATTACCTTCAACACACCATTTTTTCCCTGTAGCCTGATACGATCATTGGGCGCTTCCCGATACTTCTCTTTCAGAAATGAGATAGGTAAATGGGATTCATCATCATCATCGCCATCCTCCTCGTACCTACCCTTCCCACTGTAATGCAATACCTTATCCTTTACCCTGGACATGCTACCTTTTTCATTATCCTCACTCCTGTAAACAACATTTCTACTAGCCCCAGCCCCAAAATCCCGGTAATTCCCACTACGTCCAACTCCCTTAGACCAATCATCCATATAATCCATCCTCATTTTCTTACCATCGAATCCATCATATTCATCAAACTCAAACACATCAAGTCCACTTCTCTTTCTCTCACTTCCAAAACCAGCCATCGCCTCTTCCACATCGATTGCACTTCTCCTTCTCTCGTAAATAATATCTTCCTTCACTTTCCTTTTAACAGGCTCTACCAATTCATCACTAGACTCAGACTCAGCATCAACCAACCTAGATCTCTTCTTTTCATTGCTCGACTCATGCACCTTCTTCGAACCCGAACCACTAAAACCCAACACTCCATTCCCTTTCTTCTTAATAATCAAACAACCCGACGAGCTCTTCTTCTTTATAACATCACTTGATCCATCACCAGATCCAACACCATCCTCCATATTATGCATCACTCACCACAAAAAACAATAAAAAAACCAAACTTTCAAGAAATTCACCTCAAATCAACCATCACTACTCAGCAATATAGTACTAAACTATCAAATTACAATCAAGCATCAAACTTTAATCCAATTCCTCAAAAACCCATCAACAATTCAACGATTCAAGAGCCCAGAATCTAACATTCAGCTCAACCATTTCCAGATCTAAGCAAGACAATCAAGAAAGATGCTCAATTTCATGAAAATTACAGATACAGCTTGTTATATGTAAAGGGTACAGTAAGTGTTGTATTCTCACCAGAGATGAATCAAATTCCCAAATAGTGGCAGCCCAGAAACAGAAAACAATCAATCGGATCGCTGATGAAGGCCTTGAATCTTTATCAATTAAAGACAGAAAAATATGTTTTTTTAGAGAAAATAAATAAGAAAAGATGGTTAGGATTGTATTATTTGATGATGTTTCTGGTTTTGGTGTTTCTTCTATGCTAATTTATGTATGTTTACATCTGTGTATATACAGTATGCCTAGACAAGGTGTGGAAAAGGAAACTTTGGTCACACTTGTACATGCTTTATTTCACCACCAGAATTAAATATTATAAAATATTTATTTTAGTTTATTGTATTAAAAATAATATTAAATAATTCGATTACAAGTTTAACATGACATAATCGGATCGATTACAAGATTAACATTATAACCAATACTATAAAGCGAGAACTGGTTTTAATCATTTTAAATTTATAAAAAAAAATACTTATACTTGCTAAGGTAATTTCATTAATAGAAATAATTGAATATATAATGTATAATTTCCTTTGTACTGAATCATCTAACCGAAAGTAAACAAGTACGCCGGACATTTAGACAATATCATTTTCAATATCTCAAAGGATAACCAGCCAAAAAAAGTCTCGTTAAAATCCCGCAAAATTAAAACCTTTTAGGAAAAAAACTTAAAAGATAAAAAGAATGCATTCAAAAAGAAATATATGATTAAGATAAAACTATTATCTTTTGATAACTATATGAATTCCTTCTCATCAAAATTGTAGCTAAATGTTTTTGTACACCGAGATATACAAGCTTTTAAAAAAATCTTCTTTAAATATCCTGAAAATAAGATCAGACAAAAATAAAAGACATGTGCCAATATATAAATTTCATACATGTTGTATAAAATAAGAAAAATATATTTGTTTATAAAATATTGTTGAAAACTTGTTTGTATATATTTGATTAAGATAAATTAATATAAGGTTTATGCAAAAAAAAAAACACTTGGTTCACGTATTTTATCGTGAAACTTGAAAACATGCTCGTGAATTGAGTTGTAGGATATGATCTCAGGGACATGAAAGGAAATTATTCCAACAAAAAAAATAGTAAAATATAAGAGAAACACAGAAAAGTCATCGAAGATACGAAGATGCAGAGAACACACACTCATAACTCACCGAACAATTTTAATTGGGTTTGACACTATGGGAAAGTTATTAATTATGTATGAAAGAAAAATTTACTTCCTATGTCTCATTAACAACTGTATCCTCGTTTTATACGAGCTATTAACCAAAAATTCCAATTAACTTGTCAAATTTTTACCAAAAAACTTTTAAACTTCTGTTTTCTTTAACAACCCCAATAAAATTTATTAAAAGTATAGAAATAAATACAAAATAAATCATGGTTAAATCTACCAATCTGACTTGTGAAGTATATTTCCCTAATCTGTATCTTTTTATACACGTGTGTGCCACATAGCGCTTAGTCATTATTAAGAATAATTATTCTTTAATAATGTATAATATTTTAATTTTATATAAAATATCTGAGGGTTTCTTCATCTATGTCAGAGTCATGCTCGTACAAACAATATATATATATATATATATATATATATATATATATATATATATATATATATATATATATATATATCAACCATTGCCACTTATTATAATCTCAGTATCTTTCAGATGACTGGTACTTAATCACAAATTTTTATAGAGTTTTAGGGAATGTTTGTTTGGAGTTGCTCGGGATTGTTGATTGGACAGAGTATATGGTTGAGTGGTTTGTTTGTTTGTATTTGGTGGATTGTTTGTGCTAAGTGGTTAAAATATGTCTTACTCAATTCAGAGTTCCATGCTGCTTGATTTTCCGCACGATTGTACCTTGAAACTTGATTAATTGTTTATGCTCGAGTAGCTAAGTAAGGATTTCACACATTAATATATATCATAAGATGCATTTTTTCTACATAGAAGACCAACCGTGTAAAAACGAGGTGGATGAAATGCCTGCCCCGAGCCTTCGGTCGGAATGAGAGCCTGGTACTTCCCTGTCGTAATGAGCTGCTGATAAACCATTGTAAAGCTGATTTTAGTGGCGCTGATATATTTTCCTGTTATTTTTTTATTAATTGTAATCAATTTGTCGCATAGGATATGTGACGATCATGGTTGGTCCACATCAGCCATAAGTAACTCTAGTTAAATTTTTTCAAAGATTTAGTAAAGTTTATTGGAGTTATTGGTGAAAAAAAGGTTTATAAGTTTTTTGGCAAAAAAATGACGAGTTTGTTGGGTTTTTTGGTTAATAACTCCATTTTATATTGTACTTGTCCAAAATTTATCGTCCACGTTCAATAAATATAATAAATCAAGTGTTAATCATGTTAATATTTTTGAAAAATAATATATTTTTTTGTTAATTATTAACTTATTCAATGTGAATGAATAGAAGTTTCTGATCCGTGAAAAGAATAATAAGACGGTAAGAGTATTGTATTTGTTTGGTGTACGAGTTTATTGGTTAATGAAAAATAAGAAAAATGAGGATTTTGAGAGGTGTATTCAGTTAAGATAAAATATGATGGAATTATGTAAAGTCTTTTAAGGTTTTAAGCATAATATTTCATCTGTCAAAAAAACAATCCCAACGATACTTCAAAATCTAATGGATTGGGTGGGATTTCAAGAAACATAAAATACAATGAAAAAATCTATCATTTTGTGAAGCCAAAAAAATGCATGAGCGTTTTAATACCATCCGATTCTAAAAGATTTTTAACAATCCAAATTAAATATCATTAATCTGTAAGCATACTTTAAATTCATAATTGAATATCATTATATTTTATAACATAATTTAAAATTCTTAATTGAACAGTCCAACTTTTTGATACATCTTTTAAAATCTGATTTAAATATACCCGAATTTGATAATACAAAAAAATTTTCTTTGAATGAGTAGAGTCAAATGACGGGCGAGGATTACGGATCGCAAGACTCCAATTTTTATGTAAACTCAATAGAACTTGATTCGATGGGAGAATATCAGTAGGTCCTTGGTCTAGAAAACTGGCCTCAGGAGTCAGGACCCAGCAAGCACTTTGGACCATTCTACAACCTTTGCTGCTGTAGAACCATACTCTCTTGTCACGGAGTGCGAGTGGAATACTATGAAACAAGACTTTGTAGGTACGATATTAAGCAAGAAAAAGGAAGCACTTTGCACTTTACCTTAAATCCTTAGACATGAAGCCCGTTTCATAACATTCTGCACTTCTTGAACAGACAATCTGCATATGTACATACTAGATTATAACAATACTCGAATGTACATGGCTCGGCTATTTTTCTGTGAAATGGAAATTATTTCTGGTTCGACTTGCTACATCGGAATATAAATACAAAAAAGATGTATTTTTATTGTTTCCATCATTATAGCTAAGATTTGAGTTGTGAACCAAATAATCCTTTCCACTTACATTAGTATCAAAGCTCAGGATCGGAGGTCCGGTGCCTCCCAATTATAGATGACTTAATTTGGAGAGGTCCGGTGCCTCCCAATTATAGATGACTTAATTTGGATACTGAGGTTAAATTTTGCCCAAAAGATCGATTGATATCTTCCGCTACCAATCTACTGCCATAAGATTTTAGGAGAGTTGGTAACTGAATAGAACGGACCTTTTCTTGCTGAGTTAGAATTCTACAGCATCAACAGGAAGAGAAGTAGCTCTGTGAAGTGATTGCGGAAGCAATTCCCCTGCAATAAATCCCTTGGCAATGACCATTGGTTTTGGACTATAAACTCCATAGTCTGCATCATAATTTAGAATATCTTGGTTTGCACAAGTCTTTCCATAATCAACAGGAAAGCACAAACTGTAATGTTTCCCAGAATCAAATGATTTAAGTAGATCACCATTTCTTTCTTCCGATGGAACTGAACTTGACATTTTATATTTAGTCTCTTCTTTTCGGTCATCCATACTAGAAGAAAAACTTCCATTTCTTGACAAGGATCGTAGTTGCTGATCTCTAAGCTCTCGTAACTGTATCTGATACTTGGCCTTGAGCCACCTCAATTCTTGCGTTACCTCATTCTCATAGTCTTCTGCTGAATTGCGAGTTTCTGAAAGATTTTCAGATTGAGATTTTCCCACATAGGAATTATTCTTCTTGTTGCAATTGTTTATTTCCACCCCCTCCTTTACACATGATTTCTCTACTTGTTTTTTATCATTTGATTCTCGGGAGCATAGCTCAGGCTCATCAGTCTGCTCCCAAATACCAGAATAGGGTGTGCCATCTGATTGACTTGATACTACTGATGCGCCATCTGTACCACATTGTTCGGATGTGTCAATTTGGTAACGGATTTCTTCAAAACGACCATGCATAGCAGCAGACCCGTGTAGCAAGTCTTTTGCAGACAGTCCTTGAAGAACTTGAAGGTTACTGGCAGATGGGTTGTTTGAGGAAAGATAGCCTTTACAAGGGCTATTGCGAACACATCCGTGTAGCAAGTCCTTGGTGGATATCCCTTGAAGAACTTGAAGGTTATTGGCAGACGGGTTCTTTGAGGAAAGATAGCTTCTACAAGGGCTATTATGAACACAACCTTGACAATAGCTTTCGTCATCACTACTCTCTTCTTGGTCTAAACTCTTATTCCACTCTGGTACTAAAGAAATAATTTCACCATCAATCATCTCTGCTATTTTGGTAACTTCCTGATCTGTTATATCCAACTCTGAAACCATTTCTGCAGCCACACTCAGAGCTGTATCTGCTTCTATATCAAATGGGAAGTATATATTTCGGATACGGCCTAAAAAGAATTTCAATAAGATCACTATTCATCAAATAATATGAGCAAAGATTTACTAAAAACTGTCAGCTGCCTAACAAAATTGACTATAGATTAGTAAAACATAATTACCTTTTTTATCAGCCATCCTAAGCTTTAGAAAAATGCCATCATCCTCTTTCCTCCCCTTGATAGTGATGCCAACATTTTCAAAATTCTCATCTACCCGATTGATCAATGGATCACTTCCATATGAGTGATAATCAGGTATAATGTAGTCCATATCATTCCTTGGTTCATAACCATGATAACTGGAATAATCATTGAGCAAAGAATTCTTACTACATTGATCTTCAAACGAAGGTTCTCTTAATGTAGAGCCCATATTTAATGGATATCCGCAATCTGATGGGGTCGAAACTGATCCATAATAATCATTCTGAAGAAAAGGGTCCTTTAGAAGCTCTGCCGCTGGTAGCCTACAAGATACTGTGGCTAGGCACTTCTCAATAAATTGTCGTACCTCGGGGTCTTCAACTTTGTAAAGTGAATCGGGTTTTTGACCCTATATAAAGAAACCAAATATCATTATAAAGAGTGGAGATTTAGAATATAACGAGATCAATAAGATTTGTGAGTTTTAGTTCATACAGATACAACTTTCTTGTATATCTGAGCAGGGTGAAAGCATTCACTATATGGATATTCAAATGTGACCATTTCCAAAACGCACATTCCGAATGCATAAATATCTACTAATTCATTGTATTCCTCTGCATACACCTCTGGAGCCATGAACTCTGGTGTTCCTGATGATATGCATTGTAAAAGTTACAAAACTATATCTAATATAAATCTATCTCTGCTATGTGGCACATAGTCTCCTAATGTTACATATGAAGGCAACATCTATGATAAAATTTCGAGCATGCTTTAATCAATAGGCAGCATTTACAAGAATTAGGCATTAAAAATTGAAAAGTCTGAGCATACCAACACAACGAGCAGCGTGAGATTTACGGAGTATTGCAGCAAGGCCAAGATCACCAATCTTTACTTCCCCTTGATTACCATTGACAAATATATTGTCACATTTGAGATCCCTGTGAATGATAGGAGGGTCATGGCTATGGAGGTATAGCAGGCCTTGCAAAATCTGTCTACACCAGTGTTTCAAGGCTCTAATGTTTACATTTTTGTGTCTTTGCCTATACCTACCAAAATGACCAAAAAATAAGTTCACCACAGAATGTAAGCACAAAGACAATTGCAGAAAGCAAAGAGTTAAAACAACTAATAGACCAAATAACTTACTGTCTGAGAGTACCAGAAGTGAACATTTCTGTCACAAAATTAATGTTTCTATTAGCAGCATCAACCCAAGAAGTATAGAACTTCATGATATTGCTATGTTTCAAAGTCTTGAGCAGATGGATTTCACAGTACAGCCTCTCGAGATCTTCGGGACTTTGTAGGAAATCAAAAAGCTTTACTTGATTCCAGGCCACTTCAATCCCTTCATACTCATCAAAAGCTCTATACCTATAGAAACCCAAGAAAATGAGCATAGTTTAATCTCTATGAAACAATATACCAAGCAATGACAACCCATTAAGTTATGAAATCAGATATGCTACAAAAGTTCAAATCTTTCATAAATTCATACACTATCTTTGATGCCCCTCTGCCAAGAATCTCATTATACTGCAGCACAAAGAAACATTTCAAATCATTACCATAACATCAAGATACATTAATACAAG
Organism: Daucus carota subsp. sativus; assembly: GCF_001625215.2. NCBI lineage: Eukaryota > Viridiplantae > Streptophyta > Magnoliopsida > Apiales > Apiaceae > Daucus > Daucus carota. Next base: position 26,741,611 of record NC_030388.2, read on the forward strand.
AAACAAAAAGATGGGAACTTTGAAACATACTCTTCCATATCTGCCAGTAGGATCAACTTCAACATATTCAGAATCCTCTGATTCAAGATGAGTACCACCATTCATTCCTAGCCTATATCAGCAAAGCCTGAATCTTGAATCTTTAACAAAAGTTGTGGTAAAAGAGAGAAAGATGCTGATTCAAAAAGCTGGATAGGCAGTTGAAAAAAGTTAGAATATTAGCAATAAACAAGAAATGGTTAAGATAACTAAGAACATGATGAGTTGATGAATGAGCAAATATCCAAGAAGTCTCATTGAAAAATGAGGCCAAGATTTGGGTTGAGTTTTGTACTTGTTTGTCCCACCAACAAATGGTGACAAAAACACCTATCTTTTTCTTTGCATGTGCATTCCTTTCTTTCTCTATTTTCCATCTCATCACAAGCTGTAAGTTTCAAAACCACACCCTGGCCATTTCTGCTCTGCTACTCCTATATAAAAAAGATAACATAATACATGTAATCATTTAGGCAGATTTATTTTTGAGACAACATCTGGCATAAATGTGGCAATTTGCAGTTTTGGTGGATAAGATAATCAAATTTGGCAGGGACTGTATAATATATGGCATCATTTGAACAACTTCTTGATATAACAATAAATTACTGTTATGCTTATGAAAAAAAAGATATTTGTATTCATATTTTCAAATTTATTTTCAAAAATACGGTTCGGTTAAAACCGTTAAATTTACATTGCAAGAGTTGCCATGAGAAAATAAAAAATGACAACTTAACCGTTTTTGAAAATACTAAAGAAAATCTTCTTCCTGGTGCAACTCTTATTATATAAAGTAATTTGTTAATTCTTTTAATAGTTCACTTCCTCTAAATAAAACGTAATAAAAATCCAAAATAATATTATATATGAGTCTCTTAGTTATGGTTTAAATAATGGACTATTATTTATATAATAAAATCTATATTATAAAAAGTAATTGACACGAATTAACATTCAATTGGTATTCGAGTAAGTACTCAAAAGTCGAAGATAGACCAAATCCAATTTTATTGAATATTTAAGATATATTTACGAATTTAAATGTATACTCCAATCTAGCAAAAAATTAAAGTATAACAGGACATCTGATTAACAATAATATTATAAATTTTAAAAATATAACATCACACGTTTTTAAGAAAGTTTAGGTAAACACTAATCTCTATAATTTATTCTACCAGTAGTAAGATAAAATAATTTTCAAATATAACATATATGTTTCTCTATTTCTCTGCGGAGAATATTCTACCATCACATATATTGTGTATTAATTAAAAATTAAAATATCTTTTCCCGTTGCTAAAATTAGTTTATCTGGACTAGAACCGAAAAGATAATGACGGAAAGTATCACCGAACAAGTGGCCCCGCACAATTGGACAGAACATAAGTCGGGTACAACAATAAGTCAAGTACATAATTACGTCCGTAAACGAAAGCAGACAGTACAAAAATTATTGTTTTAATCTTACTAGCCTTTAACCCGTGCAAAGCACGGGCGGGTATATGATTCGTAATTTATTAATTATAATTTATTCTTTACATCATTTTATTAGTATTTTAGTATTAATGAATTGGATTTTAGTTAAATTATATTAACCAACTCGTTATATTTTCTAACGGAAATTTAGCTTTCACAATTTATTATCTATCTATAAATATTTTTCTATATTAATATGTGACAGTTCATTATTCAATTTAAATCAAAATTTTCATATTTCATATATATTCATATGTTACGTAATGGCTCGTGTTTGTAATGAAGTAGAATACGTAAGTGTTAAATTTCGAGTAGAATACGTTATAATTAAAAAGTAGCGTCTTTAATTATTTATATGTATTTTAGACAAAAGATATTAAAAATTGTATATTTATAATTAGTTATACGTTTATCTATAAGTAATTTTTAATATTAATATATGTTATTAACAGTAGTTTCACCTTTTTTTTTTAACTAATTATAAATTATATTTAAAAAGATATTAATATACATAAGGAGTGTTTTTGGTATATGAAACTGTTTAATACATATCTACTTGTAGACTTTTAGTTTTAGAGGAGAGTACCAAACCAAAATTTTGTACGACTACAAATTATACCTATGTTGGCTTTTTATAGTATAGTATAGATTTATTACTCCCTCCGTCCCCCTGAGTTGTATACATTGGGGGACGGGGACGGGGACGGGGACGCGGCACGGACTTTAATGCTCTTGCAAAGTGTAGTTGTGCAATTTGTTTTAAAAAATTTTCTTTTATGTATTAAAGTTTGGATATTATATTTTTATACTGAAAAAGAAAATCTCAAAAAGAAGTTACGGAACTACTCCCTCCGTCCCTTCCATTTCTTTACACTTTCCTTTTTGGGGTGTCCCATCCAATTCTTTACATTTCAAAACTTACCCAAAATAGTCAATGGGTCCCACCACTTCTTCACTTTTCTTTCCTTTTCACACTACTTTTACTCCACTATCTTCTTTTAATACATTAAAAATCAATGGGTCCCACCACTTCACCCACTTTTCTTTCTCTTTTCCACTACTTTATACATATTTCTTAACCTCCGTGCCCAACCCAAACGATAAGAAATGGGAGGGACGGAGGGAGTATATTTTATAAGAGCATTGAAATGCGTGTCGAGCAGTTAAAAAGAAACGTATAGAATTAAATGAGACAGAGGGAGTAAATTTTGTAAACTGTCGGAAAACAAATTTTTGATAGGCCACAAAGATATCTATATATTTTTTGATACTTATTATTTTGTTTAGAATATAAATTAGAGTAGAAATCTCAATTCTTAAATAATATTTTCTCCGTCTTTTTAGATTCTACACATTTACGTTGAGACAAATGATACAACATGCATTTTAAAATATTTATAAAATATAATTTTATATATTATATAATAAAATTATTCATTCATATTAAAATAATTAATCCGAACATATAGCCATGTTTGGGGGAGAGAAGCACGAGCTGCTTGCTTCTACTTTTCTTGAATTATTTGTGTAAAGAAATAAGAAGTATTTTTAAGAAGCCGTGAGAAAAAAATTGGAAGTAAAAATGTTGGCTTACAATTTTTACTTCTTTTCCAAATATTTTAAGAACTTATAATCATAATTTGCTTCTCACTTCTATTCCAATTCTTTATTTTAGACGAGAAGTGACTTCTTTGAAATTAATTCAAACAGTCTCTCAAATTATTCAAATCAATCAAATAAACCTACTATCTGCATCAATCAATTCTGTTCTTGTGCCCACACTACTAATCGAGTGACTGTAATTGTCATGTCGAACTTTGACTTCCATTTTTCATTGTTTAGTTCTTCTCAAATTATCATATCAATAATTATTTTAGTTTTGTTTTCAAAAAAATAATTATTTTAGTTTAGTTATCAAAAATAATGTATACGTATTTAAAAACCTCAAGTTCACATACAAATTTGTCTTGGGTAAATTTCATATATCAAACTTCAGTTTACTTGTCCACATTTTTTCGCGTATTTTGTGTTTCAAGTTTCAACACATGTCCTATGTGTGACTCTGATGTAGAACACCTATTACATGTTTTCTTTGACTGTGATTTTGCTGCTCAGTGTTGGCAGAAAATGTGTATTTCTTACAACATGTGGGAGGTCGAGGACGCATCTGCATGGCTGTTGGATAGGTTGAGCTTGGAGAGTCCGGAGCGGCTATGTCAAATTTCTATGACGTTATGGGGGATATGGTTTTTTAGAAACAAGAAAGTGTGGGAGAACAAATCAGTTACTCCAACTTTTGCTATGGATTGGTGTGTTAAACAGCTCGGAGAATGGAGATCAGCAATGGGAATTAAGTGGACACCATATAGGGTCTTCAGCCAGAACTGGTAGAGTGTTTCACAGGGAGAAGTGGAAGGCGCCTTCAGGTGATACTTTAAAGCTTAATGTGGATGCATCAATAACTCCCGGCACATCATCATTCTCAATCGGCTGGGTCCTGCGAGATCGAGGTGGTGCTTTTCAAGGTGGCCGAGTAATGCGTATTAACAGAGAAGTGTCGGTTCTGGAGGCTGAGACAATAGGCATTCTTGAGGCTTTATCTTGGGTGGTGAATACAACAGACAAGCAGGTGTGTATTGAGTCTGATTCACTCACAGCCGTGAACGCAATTGTCAAAGGCATTACTTATCAGTCAGAGTTAGGCCATGTTTTTGATGAATGTCGCCTGCAACTTTTATCACGTACTGGTATTAGTCTTAATTATGTTAGAAGGTTAGCGAATAGGACGGCCCATTTAGTGGCTCCATTTCCTTGTGAGCTAAATTGCTATGTGGATTTTATGTCTCCTCCACGTCAAGTGTTGGAGTCCATGGTGTATGATGTGAATTCTGAGTAATGAATGCTGCATTTTTTCCCTAAAAAAAAAAAAAAAAAGTCTATAATATTATCATACAATTTGACTACTTACCGTCAATATCGTTGAGTGTCCCACCTATGACAAACTTGTTCCTTTGACTGACATAAACAATCGCACGTCAATATATTTGCTCCATTCAAATATGAAATGAAATAAAATCAATTCTAGTATTTGTTGACTAATTATTTTAGTTACACCCATATCGTAGGATCCTCATAAAAATATGTCCGGAACAAATAAGAAAATGCTATATATCTTAAATTTCCCCCAAAAATGTTGAGTTGTCGGTACACATGATAAAATCAAATCAAACCAAACATGTTGAGGATATCTCATTTAAAACAAAATATGAGGAGTGTAAAATATACGCATATTATTATGTCCTTACCCTTAAAGTATAGAGACGATTTAGTTCAGACCCCCGACTTAGTACACAGTAAATAAAATAATGTGTGATACAATATAAATATGGGTCCTCGCGTGCATATATATGCGTCCCAAATTAAAATTTGATTTTATATCACGTCATTTAATAAATATTTGACAAATTTATTTGAGATGTCTTCCAATATTGCTAAAAAACTAATATCATTCGACCCCAAATTTGCAATATCTACAGGAAAAGTTTAATAATATACCTCACATTATCAAGATAATAACATATGACTACCATAACATTGTTTTGTTAATGGGAGTCACCATCAAATTATTTAACACAAATCAGGCATTAAAGTGGACAAATTCTTTCATTATTATCATCCAACAAGTTAAACAAATCAAAACGCTAATAACTTACTCCCTCCGTCCCAATCAATTCTATACAGTTTCCTTTTTGGGATGTCTCATCATTTCTATACATAGTAACTTTTAATAATATAAAACACTATTACACCCACTTTCTTCTTCCACTATCTCCATTCTATAATAATATAAACAATATTACACCCACTATTTTCCTCCACTATCTCAAATCTATCATTAAATATAAATGGGTCCCACCACTTTACTCACTTTTCATCTCACTTTACTCACTTTTTACACTTTTTCTTGGTCTCCGTGTCCAAACCAAATGTATACAATCTATCAGGACGGAGGGAGTACTCCATAACACAACTTTATAGCTGCGTCTGTCACTTAAAGTATCCCTCTAACCAAAACTAGACGCTTTCAAAGTTAACTTAAATTGAACTAGTGACGATTCGCGAAGCGTGTAATACGGACAAGTACTTTGAATAAAAATCTGTACGAGTACTCCGTAGAGTAATTAAGATGGTAATAAAAGATTAAAGAAAGTGACAGCATCTTGGACTGTAGCCCGTAGGGAGAGCCAGCCCACGTGGTTGTTTTGGAGGGTAGGGGTACATTGCATGCCAATTGGCCCTATTTACTTTTCTGCATGGGCCGTCACCATTTTAAATTATTATTATTACTGCTTACTCTCTCTCTTATTAATTACTTCAAATCTTCATCACATGCATATTTTGAGGAGCGTATACCAAGGATATTTGTTTATAAATTAGAAATACTCATTCGTACTGGTTGCGTAAAAAGTTAAGAAGCGTTTATAAAAAACTAGCAATGCTATCTTTTATTTCAGAATTTTTATTTATTTTCTAAATATTTTAATTATTTTTGAGTCTTTTTTTTTGACAAATATTTTTGAGTCTTAACTTGGTTTTATCTTTTATTCCATTTTTTTATTTTAAGCAGAAAGCGCTTATTTTAAACTCACCCGCATTATTTACTCTAGGAATATTGGATTGTCTACATGACTTCCTTGATTTATTATTTTGAATCTGATATTCCATCCAAACTGAGTTCATATTTTTATCCGAATTCCATCAGTCAAGTATCAATTCAATTTGAGAATGACACGGATTCGTCCAAAATATAATTAAAATTAATCTTTTATAAAAAGTTATATTTTATTATAAACATTAAAAATAAAAATAATATTTTTAAAAGTGAATAAGTGAATACATTTATTTAAATAATATATAAAATATGACAAGTGCCTGTAATTATCTAATATAAATTTATATAATATTAAAAATATTTTGTATTGAGGTCCGGTATTAGATCAACCGAACCAGATCCGAGCTTTTCACATAAAAAATCTCAATCTAATTCATAATTTCAAGTCCAATTCGAGTATAATGGTCAATTTTCTAATAGCCCAACACACATCAGTTATAGCCCAATCAGATCTGTATAGTATTCACAAGTAATCAACGAACAGTTTTTCTCGGACAAAGATGAAGGAACAAAAGAAAAAAAAAATTGATTCTTGCGTTTCCGAGTACGTTTGTCCTGACTTTAAGTTATTTTTTATTTTAAATTAGAAATGTCTGTTTGTTTTTTAAATAACAAATCGATTTAAAATTAGAAATAAGTTAGAATTTAATTTAAAACTAGAAGTTAGTTTGATATATTTTTTTTAATAAATTAATTTTTCATTTTTTCTATAAAAATTACATAAAATATAAATTATTTTTATTATTGTAGTTTTCAACATCTGCCACTCAAGTTGTCTAAATTTGTTATCGCAGGGTTTAGGGTTTATCAATCCTTTAAAAGCATTTTTTGTGCAGTTATTTGCCAAGTTACATTGATTCATCGCGCCGCGACCAGTCATGAGTTCGAAGTGATTTCTTAATTTTCTAAATAATTTCTCGATATTTCCTAGTGTGATTAATGCTCCTTTGCGAATTGGATGAATATATTAACAGTAGTGAGTTGTGATGGATTTGTTCTTGGTTGTTTACAGGTCACAGTTGTGGTGCGATCGTTGTGAATCGAATCGTGATACCCAGACTCTTGATGATGGCAGAGTGTGAGTTTTGTATCTATGTGTGTGTAGTATTTGTATAAGAAAGAAGTTTATTCACTATGTAATGGCATTAGGAAATAGGAATTATGCTACATTTTTTCATTATCTGTTTGTAAGTTAAGGAAAATGTTTGGTGTACGGAATTGTGTACAAAATTTTGTACGTAATGATATGTGGTGGGTTTTAATTGGAATGGGCCGCTGATTCACATCAACAATTCTAATTAAAATATTCCACATCAATTGTCATGTCATTATGTACAAATTTTCTGTACACCTAGTACTCACCCTCACCCTATGTATGTTATGGTGCCATGTACACTATGAAAATATATTTCTCTTGTGAGTTTCTTTATGCGTTTATAATGAGTAAGGTGTTTTTTCTCAGATGCTGTGGTTTCTGTGGGAAAATTCTTGTCGAGGATAATTATTTAGATGAAGTTATATTTGCTAAAGATGGTGGAGGACAGGTTTGAATATCGTCTTTATAGCTAATGTTGTTCTACATCGGTAGCAAGAAGTCGTAAACCGTTGATATAGTTGTTTCTGTGGCAGGGGACTGTGGAATCATTACGAAGTTTAGATGAAATGTCCAATTTAAAACTTTTAGGGCATATATGATTGTTCTAGTTGCAAAGCTTAAAGTTTATCGTTGGACCGACTTTGCACATTAATAGGATTAAAGTTATGAACAAGATATCTGAGTTTATAAGGAAACCTGGCTTTGGTGCTTTGTATCTCTGCTACTGGGGTCACCTAATTTAATATTTTCGAGCTAAACGAATGTATATTAAAAGTTATTGTTTTGTTATGTGGTGAATATTTCTTTTAAATTCAAAGATACTGCATGAGCAGTCTATATATTCCAAACCTAGCTATCCATGTGTGTTGTATTGTGCTTGTGTGTTGGGGGATAAGTTGTATTGTCATTGCTAATTTTTTGAAATGTACGCTTCTTTTAACATCTGTCATGCTTTAATCTAAGTTGTGAATTCGTTTTGCAGAAGCTTAACTCGAAGATCAACTATGATGTGCTGGACGATTTTTCTGATGACTCGGTATGTTGATCATCGTTTTCTTTTCAGCCCTGTTTGGCAATTAGCAATTACCGGTGATTGAATTTGATGTCTTAACTAGCTGAGTGAAGTAGTTGTTTTACTAAGAAATTGAATTAGCTGTTTTGGATGAAACTGTTTGGTAAATATTAAATAGCTATTGATTACCCTTTTGTACGTTAACTAGACACATGTCAACCATCTAATTGACAAAAACCCCTCCAAGTAGCTCTGTCAAAATTAGTTTTTTGAGTCCAAACCATTATTTCAATCCACTAACTACCACCAGACACCAATCTTTCTATATACTACGTGTTAACCTCACATTGAATGGGTGACATCAGTATTCCGATGTGTCAATATCTCATTAAATCTCACTTTTAAAGTGATTAAATTATATAATTTTATCTTCCTCCACTAATTTTTTCTTATCTTCAAATCCCATGCTACACTAGTTCTCTCACCTTCTTATTTTTCTTTTTTTTTAATTATTTCTCAATATTATTTGTACATATTAATTTATATTATTTAATAAGCATTAATTTTGTATCTATACAATAGTTCCTATTTATTTATATCACTTGACTTTTTGATCACTTATTTGAATGTTGTTGACCCCATAATCCCATTAATTATTTTTAGATGAGATTATAGTATCAATTAAAATTAACACATCACTTTTTTATAATTATATTTTTCGAAATTTAAATAAAATATAATTATATTATAACTGGGCATGCCCGGGGACTAACCCACTAGCAGGGACGAAGCTACATAGGGGCCAGAAGGGGCCATGGCCACCTAGGGTTTCCATAGTATTGTAATTTTTATTATATAATTTTGAAAAAAATTATATTTTATCTATATATTTATATAAATATATAAATTTGGCCCCCCTCAAAAAATATTTGTTTGCTTCTAAGAAATATTTAACATTGTAAATAAAGTTTTAATTCTTAGATTTTTCTAATTTATTGTATTAGACCAAATTTAAAAATAAAAATAAACAAAAATATAGATATATATACAGCTATACTATTTAAAAAAAAAGATCATAAAATATGATATGTGATAAATTTAAATGTCAATATGATTCTTCTTTAAAAATAAAAATCTTTGGTGGAGGTCTTATCCAAGAAACTTATACCTCACTACACTTCTTCATTTTCAAATAATAGTTAGTCGTCGTGCATTATCAATTTATTATTTAATATTAATATTGATCTACTCATCTTCAATTTAAATTTCATCATCCAGGTAATATTTTTACTTATTTAAATTATAACTTGTCATCTTCTAAATAAGCATAATATTTTTTTTGTAAGTATAATAAACAATTTTTTTTGAAAAGGAGTAAGTATAATAAACGTAATATTTAGTTTTTGAGATATTGTCAAAATACAATTTTGTTTAATGTGTGTTACTTGCTAAATAAAGATTACTGTATAACTTAGAGTTATTATGATGAGTTTCCTGACCATTTTATACTTAAATATATTTAAAGAGAAATAGCTAAATATTTTTGTTGACACAATTATAAATTTGATTTCCTGATTTAAAAGAACGCAAAGCTCTACTATAATTTTTTTACTAGTATTTTTGTATTTATTTTATAATGAATATTTTACAGTGCTAATGAAAAATTTTACTGTATGGAAGAAATTTTTTTTGGCCCCCCTCAAAGATATTTGCTGGCTTCGTCCCTGCCCACTAGTATTAAATAATTCACACGGTCAAACCTCTCACTTCCAAACACGGTATTCGTATTTGTATCTTTAACCGTATGCCCTTTTAACTTATAAATATGCTGGGCACTTCTCAATTCTCATATTTCTGTCAGGCCTTCTATGGCTGATAGATATCATGACATTATCTGAGTTTTATCACCTCTGGATCCTTTGTTTATTGTAATTTATACTTTTCCCAACAGTTTTCTCCAGATAACAAGAAAAGCCATCTCATTGATGAGGTGTATGCCACAAGAACAGAACACATGAAGCAGAATATAAAGCAAAATGACTCTGAACAGGGTCCAGAAAACGAATATGATGGTGGACTAGAGGAATTTTCCGAGGGGTTGCCATATGGTAATGAAGAAGACTACCTTGATGATTATAAATATGATGATGATTATTAGAATGATTGAAATACCCGTTCTTAATTAATCTATAGTAGTAATAAAGTTGGACTTGGACGACAACAGATAGATGGCAAAGTGGCTGAGATTTTAACTGTTGTCCATCGTTCTTGTATAGCAGCTTTAATAAATCATCTAAGATTCATTATATTATACAAAAGATAATGAATGCACCGTTTGAGATACTCTCTATATTTAGTTAAATTTCAGGGTTGAGATGACCACAACAACTGACATGTTCACTTATAATACCAAAAAAAACATTTTCTAGTTTTTTGAGTTGTAATAGCTTTATGACTTTGAGGGTAAAAAAAAGACTTGCAGTCTAAAACTAGACAATTATACAAAATTTGCTTAAGCTGAATGGACATATATGCGCTTGGCTTAGTGAAAATAAGAGTTTCAGGCTGGGCCTTATTGCCGCCAACTCAAAAACGTAAATGGTCCCCCCATTCTCATAATCTCAGACTCTCGGTGTCTTGCTTGTTCGTGCACCTCCGTGGAATCTCACCGATTCCTAGCTTACCTGCATAACATATGATTATTTATCTGGAATTTTAATATATTACATATGATTTATGAATTTTAGAAAATTACACATAAATTTTTATACTGATTTTATGTAAAATATTATAACATTGACCTAAGTTTTTACGATTTAAGCATAATGACTCGAAATTTCATAATTAAAGACAGTAGCATTGTAATGGTCGGCTATTTGTAGAAAACAGAAATAAAAATATAGTCCACGTGCGAATTCATGATTCCTTTTTTCTTTTTTTTTCTTTCTATTAAATCAAAAAAAGAATGACGAAAACGTTTCCAATATTCCTATTACTGTTCCCTTGAACTTAACGGGCATCTTTTTCCTGAAAAGCGGACAAAACAAATTTAAATAGATTGCTGTTGTGTAGTCACTGGCATTAGCACACAATCAAATTATAATGACAACATCAACGATATCTACTGCAGCATTGAATTGGCCAGTTTCTGATCGTTCTTCGAAGCTCTCTTTCTCTGTTTCTGTCAACAATACAAGTGCATGCAGCTTCCGTTCTCTGTTTTCTTCCTCCTGGAGAAGATTTGCTGATCGAAGAACCGGTCTTTCCGTCGATTATTCTTCTAAGAAGAAGGTATCTCTCCTTCTCTTCATTGCATTAAGTGATCCACTCTCGACCCAGAAAATGAGATTCTGGTTCTGATAAAAAGGCTTTTCACTAATACGTTAAGGTTTTGGATGGACCGGTTCACAGGCGGGAAAATGAATTTTTTTTTTTTTTTTGTCAATTTGGCTTGATAGATTTTAAATTTTTAACAAATGAAATTAAAATCCATTAAGCAGGTGATTATATTGAAAGTATGATGAGTGTGATTTGTGAATGGGCAGTTGCATTTAGAAGAAATCTAGTTTTTGCACTTTGCTTTATTTTTTACATTATCATCTTGTATATTTGTAGTTTCAAGAATCAGTTAAATACTCAAGTACTTTTAGTTGGTCTTCATTTTCCTTGTGCATCAGCTCTCTGTTATTCAAAGATGACACAAGTGGGCTTCCTTAGTTGCCTTATTTGACATTATTTTTATCGTTCAAGTAATTTTCAAAAATCGAAACAGAGTGTTGGTTTTTGAATTTTCTGTAGCAAAGGGTACACATTTGTGGAATCTGGGGAAATCTTGGCCGACAAATGGAGAATAAGCCGATGATCATGGTGACGAATGATGATGGTATTGAAGGCCCTGGTTTGCAATCTCTGGTTGGACTCCTCGCCTCTACAAATCGATATCAAGTCTGTGTCTGTGCTCCTGATACGTAAGTTTAATTTCATTCGTCACTTTTTAGTCTGCATAATTGTTTTACAGTACTAGTTATTTATGTTGTACGGTTGTAGCCTACAACAATTTATGCAGAGTAATAACCTATATATAATGCTCTTATTTTTTTGATTTCTGGTGAAGGTTGTTTCTTCTTTTAGTGTAGATGCTTAATTTTAGTTAAATTTGTCAGTTGTAGTTTTCAATCGGGCAGGATGTAAATTTTGGAATATTAATTACAGTTGTTAGCCAAATTAATTTTGGAGAGGCACTGTTATGATTTTTGAAGTTATGTGGGGGACATATATATTTTTGTATAGATTTGAATCCAGGCGACCCTTTCCTAATCCAAACTCGATCAGGACTATAGGGATGGCAGGCAGCTGAGTCTCCTGTTCCGTCCCAAGCTAATCTTCAAATGTCTGAATTTTTTTAGCCCCAAAGTGATGCTAAAATAAGTGGATGCTTCCTTCTGATACTATGTTTGAAATATGTGAATATAATTTACCTCAATGCTTTCAGAGTTCCGGTTCCTGCTATGATCACCAGTGTACAGAATTGTGTTGCAAAAACAATATATAGTGCCAGTAAATAATCTGTATATTCAATTTCTACTATTGTACAATTTTTTTTTTATGTTTGTTCAAATATTTTGTGTTTAGTTATCTTGGAAAGATCACAAAGCTGTGTTGTTCTTAAATTTCTTGCATCAAGTGTCAGCACTCGGTCGATAATGCTGGCATTTTAAGTGCATTGTATTCTGTATAATTGCAAAAAAGAAATTAAAGGATCAATGGATCATGAAAGTGTTTCATGTTTCTCTTGCAGGGAAATGTCAGGTGTTGGTCATAGTATTACTTGGCAGAATCCTCTCCAGGTGAAACAAGTAGAAATTCCAGGAGCAACAGCCTTTGCGGTTCCTGGTTTGTTATCTTTTTACATAATAGTCTAACATATAATATCTTTCAATATTATTTAGACCAAATGTTGCTAATGGAGCACACAAGTGAAGATCAAAATTAAATTTCATACTCCTAAATTAAGTAACAATCATTTATGGTAGGATTCAAATATGTTTTTTTTAACTTGTTGGTTGCTATGAACACAATTCAGGAACTCCAGCAGACTGCGCTTCTTTGGGAATCTCTAAAACACTTTTTCCTAGAGTTCCTGATTTGGTACTGCCTTTACTTAATAGTGTAGTATATATGATATCCAGATATTCATGTAAAAGCTCAGTTGTATGATGTCCATGCTTAAACTGTAACTGGTTGCTGACACATGTATATACGATGTCAAGATCTATATTATTTTCACATTCGGCCTGTTAAGTAACAGTAATATTCAAGAATGGTTCATTGATTGTCTGACATACACTAATCTTTAATGCAGTGTACTTGCTTCTCTGCGTGTTGCTTACTCTCTTTGTTTTTTTGTCCTAGGTTATCAGTGGCATAAATAAGGGTAGCAACTGCGGTTACCACATGTTAGTATGTCTTTCTTACTTAAGGACTTCTCACTTCTATATAGTTTACCGCATACACTGATCTTTGGTCTTCTTCCAGAGAAGATCTAGCGCGATTAATCATATCTCTTAATGGAATGACAGTTTATATTCAGGGACAGTAGCAGGTGCCCGGGAGGCCTTTTTAACAGGTGTACCTGCTATCTCCATATCATATGACTGGTACGTAAATTTTCTGCACTATATATCAGTATGTGGCTTGTATTCATCCATATCTTTTCAATTAATGTAATACAACTGCTTCTAGAACAAGCTCTTCCCTGAATTCTTTTGCGTTGTTGACTGCCAGGGTCGGGGGTAAGAGCACTGTTAAGGACTACAAACTTGCTGCCGGGGCTTGCTTACCCATAATAAATGCAATCTTGGCTGATATCAAAAACAAAACATACCCTCTGAAGTGTTTTTTGAATATAGATCTGCCCACAGATGTTTTGAATCATAAGGTAAAGTTTGCGTAGCTTCTGCTCATACTAAATTTTTAAATGATTAAACTGAGAGCAGAAGATTAACTAAAAAGCAACTTAGAGATCTGTATCTACTGCAGATCATTTTAATATACTATACTAATCTATATCAATGCTGAAATCTAGTTAATTTAGTCATCTCTTCTATTTTTCAGTGATAGTAGGTATAATCTTCAATGTAGATTACTTGTCGTGGATAGTGAAAACTTGCATACAAATACAAACCAATTAACAAGAGTCATGCTTCAATATAATTCACCTCATTACCTTAATGTAATTTATAGTTTTCAGCATACACTATGATAATCTAGCGTTGCGTTATCACTTATCAGGGTCACATACTAGTGAAGTTTAACATGTTGCTCAACTTCAGTTGTGGTTGTAGTTTTAAAATTGTTTTCTTCACAGGGATATAAGTTGACAAAGCAGGGCAAGAGTATCATTAAAATGGGTTGGAAGAAAATTACTTCTGAAGCACAGGTAGGAAAGATATTATCGACAATGACTATGGAAACAGATCACTTAGCAAATATTGACATGAATGCTACAGAAGTATCACAAGAGTCTCAGAATAGTCTCCTTTATATGCGAGAAGTAAGATATTCATTTCTTGAAATCCTTTTTTTGCCAATATCTTTGTTACATCTTTCCACTTGTGAATTCACACTTTCAGTATGTGAATTATTGTGGTTGTTCTCCCGTCTTTCCTATTATGTTGTTCTTAAAGCATTAGTAGCAAGAAATATTCAAATTGGAGCATAAGGATTTTAGTTTCAGATAACTTAAGACAAACACCATATAACCAACTATCTATGAAACTATAGCCGCAGGTAGAAGATTATAAGAGAAAAGAAAAAATAGCCAGCTTAGATAGGTTAAGCACCATCCACAGTTTTAGAGTTTGAGTTTTTGAAAAGGAACAACTAGGAAAAAATAGCCTCTCTGATGATGCTACTTGTTTGTGCAACATTTTTCGGGTTTTATGGCTTTCTAAGCGTCCTTGATTCTTTGTACACATTCTACCTAACAGTTATCAACATTCTACTCATTACTTTCTCAGATTAGAGGACTTGAAGTGGGAGAAAAAGATACTGATTACTACTCCGTTCGAGAAGGATATGTAAGCCTTTCTTTTTTCTTAGCAATATATAGCTGAAATGAAGAGGACAAAGACTAATGTGACATTCATCTCTCATTTCAGATCTCTGTTTGCCCTCTTAGTGCATTGTCTCATGCAGAGACAGATAGTGAAACATATTTTAAAGAGTGGCTTCCAAGTGTGACGGAGTGCTTCTCTTCCTCGGCTTTGTGATACTATCATTTTTCTTCTAAAGCTGATCATTAGTCCGGGAGGATAGTTAATGAAATTTTTGGCAGTCTTGTAAACATTCTAAACTTCTTTATGAGAGAAGTCCAAAAACATCATTTTCTTGTGTGAAATAGTCATAGACAAAATAATAACATACGCATTATTTGCATCCGTATCAAACTTTTGTTTTTATCCCAGAAAGTATGTATTTTTCGTCTTTGGCTGATCCTCTGTGAACATTATTCTAACATACTTGCAGTACTTATTTCTCTTGCATTTCGAAATGTCAGAATTGAGCTTTAGCAAAACACTTCATGATTGTGTTGCTTGTTTCTTTAAGTCAGTGGTTGCTGAATTGACAATCTGCATAATCCTCAGACTTAGAGGTTTAAGTTTACAATAGTTGCATAATGACAGTTGTTTACTTGTCGGCAATTAATCAACTCTGTTTAGTAGTTTTCTCTGAGTCAACCTCGTCTGTCTTTAATATTGGTGCAGATATCACATCAACTTCCTTAGGATGTATCGAATCCTATTTGTTAAATTATCAGGATAAGCTCGGCTTTATCATATTTACAGTTTCAAGTTCATGACTGCATAATAATAGAGTAATTGCAGACGTTTTTTTGTTGGTATCTATCATCTAAATGCAATAGTTTTCATATCAGTCTCACTATCACCCCCAACTGCTTGAAATAGACTACGCAACAAGAAGCAAGAAAGATCGCGATACTGGGGCTTTTGTTATTCATCAAATATTTCTCCCTTTATGATGCACAGTACATGAGGCGCGCACATGTATGTCAAATTTGAACACACAACATATATGATCTCTGACTAAACTTTCTTAAGTCGGAGAGATTCAAAATATAGCAGCACCTTAGTAGTAGGAACCATAGAAATATATGAAAACTGGAAACCCCTTAGGTATTTACATTACTTGATTACACGACTGATTGGCAGAACCCCGTGCTCCTAGGATTCTGTACTTGAGTAACAATTGGTGGCAAAGCAGGTGTATGCGACTCCACAAGAATGGACCAGAGAACATGCACGTCTTCGTAAGGGCAGGACTTGACATCCTCGTACAGAATGTGTATCCCTTTACCTGAGAATCAACAAGGCAACAATAAATAGTTTAGTTAAAGATAAGTATTTGCCAGAGAAAAGTAAGAATAGATATCCAGAGTGGGAGTGATTGCAGATACGTACTCTTCTTGTGAGCAGAACGGAGACGAGTCCATAGCTTCTTCAACGGACAGAAGAGGGAAAGCAGCCACCCCATTTGGAGAACAAGAGTGGTGGCTGATCATGGCAAGAAAATTGAGTTAAAATAAAATGGTTATAGAGAGACACCTCTGGTTTGCTTAGACAAGGGTGAAGTTTAGGTCAGAGTTCTGATAAACCTTTTGCATTCACTTAAATAGCAGGCATTGATTTTTCGCAATTCTTTAACCTTATCTTGGTACAGTGTCACTCTCAACAAACTTATGTTTTTTCTCCATCAAGCAGAAGAAGACACTTACTCACCAGTAAGCATATCTTTAAAGATTGTTGTAAGCCTCTAGATGTATTCTATTAGAGCTTACAATCTCCCTTGTGCTTGAAGCTACATGTGGTAGATTTAAACCTTATTTTTTGTTTAATATTGTCAAATTTGATGGCTTACTTATGTGTTACAAAGAGTCAAGGGCAATGACATGAAAATATGAAGCAGTTGATAAGATAAGCACAAATCTATGGCTACTAATGAGCAATAATCTTTACAATATACTAAGTTAATCAAGAACTGCCAAACAGTTTGGTACCATGTTGAAAATATCAACAGAAACCGCTACAGGAAGTCATGAAAAATGTATAGGAATTTGTTAACTACAATAATTGCAGAGGCTGAGTAGCAGAATGTGTTTGAAAATGGGAAGCTTGAGGACTACTTTTCATATGCTCTAGGTATGATCTTAGCAGACCATATATTGGAAGTTTATGATAATTAAAACTTTTGTTTATAGATCTGGGACACTTTGTTGATGAAATCTTACAGAGAAAGGAGAGTAGGAATATACCTAATTTTTATTTGTGTCAGTTATAACTAGGAGCACAATGAGTCATTCGAGCCATTTGAATAGTCTGTCAAGCGGATTGGAGATTTGAATTGCTCGGCTAGTAAGATTCACGAGTCTAATTGATGATAAATCATTTATATATTTGTTGGAGAATACACTTGGGCAGGATTTTACCACTTGTAGTTCTAGGCTGCACCAAATCAATTTAATTCAACCCGAACAAAACTGCGATTTTTTGTAAACATAGTATCAGATAACCAATACTGTAGGTTTGGGGCATTTGGCCATAAATAAATGTCTGCAGATATTAAGTTGCACGTATACGTTTCTGCTATTGGTGAAGAAACTCACATTTATGTGTTTTTGTTTTTTTTTTTGAATTCTTATTTGCTGAATTGACAAGCTGCATCATCATCAGACTTTTTAAGTTTAAGTTTATAATAATTGCAAAATGAAAATTGTTTCTTGTCGGCAATCAATCAACTCTGTTTAGTAGTTTTCTCTGACTCATTTGTCTTCTTCAATAGCAGTGCATGCATCTGCATCAACTTTCTTGTGATATTTTGAGTCCTAATTGTTGAGTTTTCTTGATAAGCTACATAATCATATTGACAGTTTCGAGTTTCAGACAATGTTAACTTATTTAAGTACATTAGTAGTGTAATGACAGGCGTCCTTTTTTTTGGTATCTATCAATTTATCATCTTAGTCCAATAGTTTTCACAGGTCAATCTCACTCCCAACTGCTTGAAAATAGACTAGGCAGCAATGAGCAAGAAACTACCTCTACGCGATTAATTTTGCCCGTTAAACGTAAATCACTCCTCCCTCTCTCTAGGATTTTAACTAAAATGGTTAAAGAGGGACATTATTGTTACTGGTTTGCTTAGACAAGGGTGAAGTTTAGGTCAGAGTTCTCAAAAACCTTTTGCATTCCCTTTAATAGCAGGCATTAATTTCTCACGATTCTTTAACTTGTCTTGGTACAGTGTCACTCTCAACAAACTTATGTTTTTTCTCCATCAAGCAGAAGAAGACACTTAATCACCAGTTACCTTTTCTTTAAACAATTTCCTAAGCCTCTAGATGCTTTCTATGAGAGCTGATGAATAGGATACAATCTTCCTTGTACTTGAAGCTGCATGATGTGGTAGTTTTACTACCTTACTGTTTTAATTTAGTAGAGTAAAATTCCATGGCTTACATGTGTGTTACACATAAGTCAGAGGCAATGACATATGAAGAGATGATTCACTTGATTAGATAAGCACAAAATTTTGACCACTAATTTGGAATAACCTTTATATGCATCCCATTTTATATGAGCCCGTCTGACTGACATGCTTAATTTAACTTACGTTAAAAAGTGTAGTATATGAATGTTCTTGTAAGGTTCATTTTTTTTACATCCCGAAAAGAAAAGTAGTTCATATGAAATAGGACGGAGTGAATACTACTACTTTACGGCAAAAAAAAAGCCAAACATTTAGGTCCCTAGTTGAAATGATCAACAGAAGGATATGTACATAAATCTGCTAACTACAAAGCTTGTCAGCAGCAGGATGTGCATAATCAGAGACCAGCCAGTGTGTGTGTAATGTGAGTGCGATCTTTTAGCACAGGAGAGGAGTAGAAGAAAATGTCAAAGGTTGGTAAAAACTTGTATGCAATCGCAAGTTTGGATTACGTTACATTTTATTAAACACTTTCAACTTGCCATATTTCTTTTTTTACCTAGTTTGATCAGTGATGCAAGTAGCCACCAATGGAATTCTCAATATTTATACTCTGGAAACAATTTTTTTGAAATTCTTAAAAAATTATGCATCGTATCCAAGAAAAGTATTACAGTCCCTAATTTTTTCACAAAATTGTTCTTATGTGTTACATTTTAATTAATTATAAGAATAATAAATAAAAACCCGATTCACATCTATCAAGTCAGCTAAACGGATGTTTATTTTTTTTAAAAGCGTTTATTTCATAATTATTGAATTCAGTTAACGAAAATTGGAATATAAAATTTCGAAATTTTTGATTAACAATTTTATCATAGAGATCGGACCCCAATCCAACTTGGTGGTCGGACCCTGTACTCATCATTCCCCAACACTATCTAGCCAAACGTCCCTGAAACATGCTTGGGCCAGTCGCATTTGGGGGCAGCAATTTTCGGAAACCCAAATTGTTGGAAGTCGCATAAATAGTTTCTAGTAACTGGGCTTGCTTGCTTAGCTAGTGGACTAGAGCCAGGCCCATTTTGGCCTGTGATCAATCTCTAGAAAGGAATTTTGGATATTAAGTTTGTTGCAACAAAGCAAGCCCAAATCAATATTAAGTGGGGAATGATTTCCCATTTTGAATCCCAAGTATCTGTTGTACCCACTCCATTTTTATGAATAAAATCTTACTTGGAATTTTGGCGGGTAGATAAAGTTGGTTCTTGGAATTGATAAATTTATCGGTTAAAATGATTATAGAAATATAAATTAAATAAAATTTGTTGAATTAGTAAGATATTGTGTCTTGGTGTCTGGATAATACTGGTTATATTTAGAAAATAAATTATTATTATTTATATAATATATCGGTCAATAATCAACATTAAGATGTTGACAAAAATTATAAATAAGAAGAATGTCGTATTGCCCATTTTTTTACATAATCTCTTTATACATAATATGTACTTAGTTAATTATAACTAAGAACTTTAATGGTTGGATATGCTTTTAATATCTAAAATTTCTAAGTGAAGATTTATGACGTTGTCCATGACATCCATTTCTAATATTTTTTAATTTTTATTGTATTAAAGACTGAAAACTAAAGCTCAAACAATAGTCTACTACTAAAGATTTTCAAGAACATAAACTATTCGAATTATTAGTATGCAAATATACACTTCTCAAGAGTGATCATATTTTTGTTGAAAGTGCATTATCTAGTAAAAAGGAAAAAAATGTTAGGCCCCGTAGCCACAAGAGTCGACGATATGATACATAGTTTGAAAAATAAGGTTAAGGTACGTAAGGAGGGTCATGAATCATGCAATGGCAAATGGGCCCCTGATCAATAACAACATGGGCCCCCATATACATGCGTGATCCATAAACACTTTGTCAACTCACTTGCAACAAACTCATGACTTGTTTGTGTATTTGTTTGTTAATAAAGTAGTTTGGTATTAATATCAGTTCTCACTTTTCACAACAACGGTTACTTTATTAACCTTAATCACATCATCAGTTGTTATCATTCAGCCTGCCTCTTCAAACCTAATCTTACAACGTTGCAATAAGACTTCTGTGTTACTTCTGTCTATTTCAAACTTCTGAATTAAAAATTAAAATAAATATGAAATTGGCGGTCACTTTAATTCCTAGTTGTGAATTCAGAGTTAATTAGCACCATTTTTATAATATAAATAAACATTTTAAATTAAATTCTCCCAGGTTACCAAGTCAAACTCACAGATAATTCCATAAATTCACAGACTTGGAAATGATTATATTTATAATAAGATCCGGATCACATGCATCTTACCAGAAAAACTACCAAACTACAACTGCACATGATATTTAAATTTTATATTAAAAAACATGTTACTATCAGTAAAAGAATGACATTATTGTGCAAACGCCCAACTTCGGGCATAAATCCTAAACCTTTTAAGATGAGATGGAAATTAATAGAATTTATCTTACATATGATTACTTGTTCTATTCGAGCTCTCTAAGGGCAAATCTAACATCTAAAGATCCAAATTTGGACCGGTTTCGATCTAAATGACTAGATGAACAGTACCGTCCTAAATTTAGGCCGGCACTATTCACCGGCCTAAATCTTTTTAATAATATAATAATAACTTTTTATATTTTTTATATTTAGTTATTAAATGATTTTGTGTTAATATAATTATTAAATATTTATAAATTATATTTAATATATGTTACATAAATAATCATATATATTATTATGAAATATAATAAAATTAAATAATCTTAAAATAATTCAAATCAACAACACATTAAAATGCTCGATTTCAACAATTTCTTGGATGATATCGAAAAATAAAAAATACACTTCGATATGCGTTAATTGAGTATTTGTGGGAATATATATTAATTCGGAGTAGTATTGAATCTTTGTAAATTTTATTTTAGTTAATTAAATAAAATGTTAAATTTTCTTTGTTTTTCTAATTTAATGAATTTATTGAGTTTAATATTAATATGAAATCTTATATTATTGTTAAAAAGATTAGAATAATAATATAAAAATATTTAGAACAATAAAATATTGATATAGGAATTTAGACCAAAATTTAGGCCAAACTGTTGGAATAGAAATATGATTCGGTCTAAATTTGGACCAAGATTTAGACAAAAAACTGGATTCACTGTTGGAGATGGCCTAAGAAAAGAGGAAAAACCCTCCTCAAAAAAAATACAAAGATACTTAAAATGGATTTCAATTTCTAATAATTTGAATATATTCATTTATCAAAAATCGAATTATAAACCAAAATTATCATTTTAGTTCTATTTCGAATTCTTTTTCTCTCGAGAGTCCGAGAGAATCCTAGGTAAGATGAAAACAAGAGAATTTGTATAATAATATTTATAATAAGATCCGAATCACGTGCGATTTACCAAGAAAACTACCAAATTAAGCAACACATGATATGTTTTAGTTACGTACATGTTCACATATATAGAATATATATTCTCACTTCTTACAATTAAATAAAATTAAAAACTACTCACAATAATATAGAAATTGGTGTGCAGTGAATGGAGGGAGGTGGATGATGTTCAAATTTGAAATGAAAATGCATGCGAATTTAGAGTAGGTAAAGTGTCAACTTTGGTACACTTGGGCCACCTCCCTTATTTTATCACTTAAAACTCTAAATTTAATAACACAACTCCATTAGTATTTGAAGAAACTCTCTAGCATCTCACTCTTCTTTCATAACCCAAAAAGTCTAACCCTGCCAACCTGACACACAAATTATACATACATTTGCACACCCTTGTGAGTTTTAGGAGAAAAGATTAAGGTTTTGGTTGGTAAATAATGAGTGAAAATACAGGTAAAAAAGAGAGAATCTATGAAATATATGCATGCGGACAAATGAAAAGTAACGTACACTAGCTTCTAAATTTTATATTACTTCTTTAACAACAACGATAAAGCTTACGTTTATTTCCTTTACGATTTTGGGAAGTCCAATTATCAGCTTAAACTCCGGTTTGGCTACTTGTGTGTTTTTATACTTGACAACTTGTCAAAAATATTTTTAATCTTTTGAGGATGGAAAGGTTTGGCACGTGAAGAATGTCTGCGAGATTATGGTGGTTGATAGGCGGTCTCCGCCGTAGCGAAGACGGTCTTTGGGAGCATGGTTTGTGCAACTTACAAGAACAAACAAATATCAAGGTTTTGACTTCTAGGACTAACTAATCTATATAATATAGGCTTCATCTTGCCTTAAGATTACGGTATTTCAATAACATTGCAAAAATATATATATTCAAAGATACATAAGATAAGTAGAATAACTCTAGGCATAGTATCTTGTTCAATAATAAATTCATTGTTACCGATTTAGTGATGATTTGTGATTCTTCACGATGTATCATTTTTTTAAATATATAAAATGATAACGAGATCATAAATCATTCATTAAATAATGATATATATTAAATAAGATTGTCTGCTAAGATTTATAGACACAAGGATAGAGTTGATATATTATTTTTTTTTTTTGGCCCAAACACAACTCACATTTAAGTCGCTAAAAACGGGAGTATATTTTCTATTAATATTTGAACAATAATTATGAAGTTTAATATCAATATATAATAAATTGATACATTCTATTATGTAATGTAATTTATTTTATCAAGTAACATATATTTTTATTATTATATAAAATTTAATAATTTAATACATTTTATTTTTAAGCAAATTAATTCTTGAATAATTTAAATAACTCATTAATAGATAAGTTGAACAAATCATCAATTTTTAAGAAATGGTCTTAACCAAATGATACTTCACAGTGCACCCTACCATTTACTTATTAAATGGATTATTAAAATCATATTACTTACTTTAATAACTCCAAAATTTTATTTCTGCAAATTTCCAATTCACCTCTCAAGTAATCAGTATGATGATATATAGCGGCCAAAGCAATCGAATAATTTACTGAATGTTTTACCCAGTGCCTGAGCGAATCATTCAGAACCGATCATTTTACTCAAGTTTTCACCTTCGAATCTTCTTCCAATTATTCCCTTACGCCATCCACTTAACGAATCAGGCTGAAAAAAAATAATTAGTCAGCAAAAAGTAAAAGAGTCTGAACGAATTTAATATTCCCGGACAAATATTTTTTAACCAGATGAGCATATATGCTCACATTTGTTCACGGGCACTGTTTATCTAGTGATGGTCCTTCATGTTCGTCTTCACTAGAAAGAATAGCATGCATTAATTATAGTCAAGATTACCGCAAAAATGTGCCCACAAATGCCCATAAAAAGCTGAATGTGACTGCTGTGAGTGATCAGCATATAATGTGGAAAAGGTGATCAGAGGAAAATGTGTGAATAATCCAATATTTGAGAAAATAATTTGGCACAATTAAGGCTCACATGCATATGTTAGGAGTACATGTATAGTTTGTCATTGAGGTATGTACATATTGGGCCTTTTCCGTTTACTTTTCTTCTCTCTGTTTATAATCTAATTAATAAAATTTAGATAATTCGCATAATGAGTCACGTTCTCACTGTCATGTCTAAAATTTGATTATATATTAATGGACCGGGTTTTTATTACATACATTTTAAGTCCATCTGTACTATATTATAATAAGACAACATGGGTATAATTTGTAATTCAAGTTTTTAATTATATTTTTTGGTTTGGTACTCTCCTTTTGGTACTACAAGTCTACAAATGTGGAGTCTATTATAGTTACATTATTAAACAGTTTCAAATACTAATAACACTAATAACAATACATTATCATATAATATTTCATTAAAAAAATTTTAATGATGTTATAAATATACAATTATGAATATTTTTTTTTAACAAGAACCTTCATATAAGTTTAACTTTAACGTGTTCTATTTCAATATAAACACGAACCATTACATAACTCTTTTCAACTCTAATCTTAAAAGTTACTATTGTCAAAAAAACCAAGATTACAAAATTACGTTAAAATTCGATTGATTAGATTACCGAATCTTTCAAAGGTATTACACGATCGGCTATGTTTGGAAAAGATTTAAATTTTCTGATTTTTTTTTTAAAATCTACGTGTACTAAATTCGGATTAAATGTACTAAAATCCTAATGTGTATATATATTTTTTCGAGTTTGTCTATTTTCAAGTAAACGGGAGAAAATATAGTCAGTTGAATAATATAATTTAATTAAAATTCAATCCATTAATATTAAAATACTAATAAAATGATGTTAAAATTTAAATTATAAATAATAAATTACGAACTATATAATCGCCCGTGCTTCGCACGGGTTAAAGGCTAGTAAAATTAAAAAGATGAAAGAAAAGACGAACACTTTTAAAAGGTAAAGCGTGTTCTTAGAGCTGTTTCAAGACGAGGTCTCTTGAAAATATGATTTTTAAGCATGGACTTATTATTAAATATTATTGGGAATATATAGGAAGAGAATGGGCATTGTCTCTCTAGCACGTCCATTGGAGAGTTGTCTTGTAACTGATTTCTCAAAAAGATGGTGAGATGTGTAGGAAGAGAGGGGGCGCCGTCTCTCTAGCACGTCCATTGGAGAGTTGTCTTGTAACTGATTTCTCAAAAAGATGGTGTGTTCAGGAACATTTTTATCTAGGGAAGATGTAGTCAAGCATGTATAATATTAAAGACTTATCCTTTGAAAATAATTATTGAAGACTTACCCTTCTGAGGATAAATTTGAAGACAATCCCTTCGGGGATAATATCGAAGACTTACTCTTTTGAGGGACATGAAGATCATCGTTGGTCATGTATTATGCCGGATTATCCTCGTGCAGGGGTTTAACATGATCACGTACTTATTTAAGAACCTCCGAGATAGATTGAAAAATGATTGCATATTTTAATTCTATATTCCGATGAGTTATTCTTAACTTGGGATTGAGACGATTAAATGTCATGATAGTTTAGGGGAGACTTTTCCTTGTATTCTGGCGGGTTATCATCACCAGGGGTAAGAATTTGTCCATACATATTATCGGATAGCCATGGCTATACAATAAGCTTCCTTCCAAGACATAAAAAGTAACGGTTAGTGTTAATTATTTCCTACAATTATGGGTGATGCCAAATTCATGACATCTATGAATTAGGAGTGAGAAATTGTGTCTCATGCCTAGATATTGATGGAATTAATATTCCCCAAAATATATCAAAACCGTCTTAGCAGAAATCCGTAGATGACTCGTCCAGGATATGGATTATTACCTGAGCTATGAGCTAAGTATGCTTTCTTGACCTCCAAAGACTAAGTATGATTTGATCTCTTTAGATAAAGAGTACGTATGCTCATTATAAGAATTGAAAAGTGAGAGAGATTAAAAAAATAATCGACATTTCATTTGATTTGAATGCTAATTGTTATCCCTGATTGAGATGAATTTATTCATGTCTATATAGTTTTATTAGAAAACTAGCACTGTAGCCCGTGCGAGGCACGGGCATGTTCTCATATGCGTGATGAATATTGTTATTCTTGTTATTGTTCGACAGTGTCAAAAATAAAGAGTTTAAATTTTAGATCCTTGTTATTACAGTGCAGTGTAAACATATCTTTTATTATTAGAGTGCGATAACTGTTAGGTGTCCTTAAAATAATGTAAGCAAAGTGTCACAATGATATTTCTGTATCAGTAAAGTACAACGTTGATATTCAACTGGTTGTAGTGTATCTTCCTCATTCACCTTCAATATATTTTAATTATTTTTTTTAAAAAAAAATTGACTATTTCGACCAATAATTCACCTAAGAATTTAATTAAACTTATAATATATTGTTTCACTGTTAGTGGAATATCACACTAATACTACTCGACACATGAAATATCACCCTGATAGGTAACTGGTTGTGACGTATCATCATTATAATCCTCTTATAGTAAAAATTTTGTACATATTTAGGGTCCTCCTTAGCAAGGTAACACCTTTATATTCAACTGGTTGTGGCATATCATCCTGATAATACTCTGATATTAGAGTATGTTGTGGGTAGTTAAGGCCCTTTCTAATTGAATATTTACATTTTGATTAAATATAGTTGAAAATTGATTATTTCAGCCGGAAATTTGCCCAAAAATTTAACCAAGTTTATAAATATGTTGCTCCACTCATAGTGGGAAATACACTGATACTCCTCTACCCGTGGATTATAACCTGATACTCAACTGGTTACGATATATCATCATGTTAATCCTCTTGCAATCAAAGCTTTTGCCGGTATTTAGAGCCTTCCTTACTAAATATACTTATTTTGGTTAAATATTGTTGAGTCACGGGCATGCTGGGTATTAAGGGCCCCAACTTACTGAATATTCATATTTTGGTCAAATATTGTTGAAAATTGGGTAGTTTGGCCGAGCATTTACCGAAGAATTCAATTAAGTTTTTATAAATATATAAGTTTCACTCTGAGTAGAATATCACACTGTAGGAGTATCATCCTAATACTCCTATATCATTGGAGTATCATCCTCATACTCAATTAATTGGACGTATCACCATGATAATAATCTTACAGTCAAATATTTTACGCATATTTAGGACTTCTTTACTAAATATTCATAATTTAGTTAAATATTGTTGAGACACGGTCACACGGAAATGTTCTCATACACGTGGATGGATGTTGTTATCTTGACATTGTCCAAGTGTTATGTTTGGGTTCTTGTTATTGCAAGGTGATGCGTTAATCATTAATATGAATTAGATATAGTTGTCCTTATAATAATGCGAGTAAGGCATCACACGGATATTCTTTTACAAGTGGAGTATCATATTGATATTTGACTGGCTGGCCGTATCAACATGATAATACTCTTGCAGTCAAATATTTTGCGAATATTTAGCACTTCTCTACTAAATATTCATAATTTGGTTAAATATTGTTGAGACACGGTCACACGGGAATGTTCTCATGCGCGTGGATGTTGTTATCTTGATGTTGTCCAAGTGTCAGATTTGGGTTCTTGTTATTGTAGGGTGATGCATTAACCATTAATATGAATTAGATATAATTGTCCTTATAATAATGCGAGCAAAGTATCACTGATATTCTTTTTCAAGTGAAGTATCATATTGATATTTAACTGCCTGTCGTGTATATGTTGCAAAACTCCGAATGAAATATCACATTGATATCCAATTGATTGTGACGTATCCTCATAATAATTCTTTTACGGTAAAATATTTTAGAGGTATTTAGGGCCCACATATAATTTAGATAGGCATTCATCCAAGAACTTAATTAAAGTATTTTTATTAAAAATTATGCAAAATTAGATTTTTTGACTATAAATTAGTTAGTGTGGTACATGCTTTGACGATGTAATTAATTACCTACCCATTAATAACTAACATATTATTTACGAATTTAATTATGAATAAATTAATATGTTAGTTAGAATCACACATATTAATTATAAAGAGTTAAGTTCAATGGAGACCACATTTTTTCTGGAGACCTGGAGACCACATATGTATGTTCTGCAAGTAAAATATTTCATAAAAACATTGCAAAACGTATAATTTTACAAATCATGTTCTCCGAAATCATTATCACATTTAAAATCTTGAATATCATATAAGTTTTACATGTGGAACATTATAAAATATTTTGTTCTACGAAATATGTTTAATTTGCAGAACATTTGTTCAACTTGCAGAACATACATTATCTACTTATTAAACATAGATGATCTTCAACAATTTTAATGAATACGTGATATTTGTAGAAAATATTTTACAAAATAATGTATTTTACAGTGTTTTGATTGCAAAACATACGTGGTCTCCGAGGTCTCCGATAAAATAGCGGTCTCCATAGAAGGTATTAATTTAATGTATTAATAAAGAAGGTAAACACATCAATTACATGTCTAATAATGAATTTATTAAAATCTTAGATATAAGTACACGTATTAATTGCAAGTTATTAATTATATGTATTAATGGAAGAGATATTAATTGCAAGTGTATTAATGAAAGAGAGGGTTAAAAGAGTAATTTACATGATGAATAAAATGTGGCATGTTGGTCTATTATATATACTAGCTTATAACCCGTGCAATGCACGGACGGTTAACATATTTGTTATTTTATTGTATATATTTTAAATTTATCTAATTTTGTTGTAAAAAATAAAATTTTGATAAAATAATGTGGTTTAATAAATGTTTTATTTAATGGTGGGATAAATTCTTCACAGTTAAGTTCGTCAAATGGCTAATTAAAAATTAGGTCGAACATATATATTTTAATGAGAATGTTAAAATATTTTCTTTTACATGTTATAATTTAAGGAGGCCCATAATAATTGGTTATATAGATAGGCCCAGAATAATTGATTATATAGATAAGCCCGTATTTTGGCCAAAGTACTGCCCTACCAAACTTTTAATGTTTTGGCTTTAAAAGGATTATTAATTGGTTAGAGCAAGTCCAATAGGTGTGCTAAATCAAGTGTTAAATCCAAAAATAGGGAATATGGGATAAAATTGCACTCCAACACTATTCTAGTGATGTGCTAAATCACTAGCACAAGCCTCCCCTTCCCTATTTTTAGAATATGCTAGCCACTTCTAAACTATTTTTATCATTAAAATATTCATTTCCCTCTCTCCTCCACATCATTTCCCTCTCTCTTTTTTCCCTCTCTCCTCCACTATTTAATATTATTATAATAATAGGGAATGGATATAAGGAATAGTATTGGAGCTCATGTGCTAAATCACTAAGAGTATTATTTTATAATATTTTTAGGGAACCTCTTAGCATAGTGTTGGACTTGCTCTTATATAGATAGGCCCATACTTTGGCTCAAATTAAAAAGAATAATTGGTTATATAGATAGGCACATAATAATTGGTAATATACATAAGCCCGTATTTTGGCCCAAGTACTGCCCTACCAAACTTTTAATGTTCCGGTTTTAAAAGGATTATTAATTGGTTATATAGATAGGCCCGTACTTTGGCCCAAATTAAAAAGAATAATTGCTTATATAAATAGGCCCATAATAATTGGTTATATAGATAGCTCGTATTTTGGCCCAAGTACCGACCGACCAAACTTTTAATGTTTCGGCTTTAATAGAAATTAAAAAGAATAATTATTTATATGAATAGGCCCAGAATAATTGGTTATATAGATAGCCCGTATTTTGGCCCAAGTACCGACCCACCAAACTTTAAGTACCAACCGACCAAATTTTTAATGTTTCGGCTTTAATAGTAAGCCTTTAACCCGTGCGAAGCACGGGCGGGTATATAGTTCGTAATTTATTATTTATAATTTAAATTTTAACATCATTTTATTAGTATTTTAATATTAATAGATTGAATTTTATTAAATTATATTATTCGACTGACTATATTTTCTCCCGATTACTTGAAAATGGACAAACCCATATATATATATATATATAATACATTTAATCCGAATTTAGTACATGTAGATTTAAAAATTAAAAACAAAATCAGAAAATTCGAATCTTTTCCAAACATAGACGATCTTGTAATACATTTGAAAGATTCAGTAATCTAATCAATCGAATTTCAACATAATTCTGTAATCTTGATTTTTTTGACAACAGAAACTTTTAAGATTAGAGTTAGAAAGGGTTATGTAATGTTTGGTGTTTATATTGCTATAGAACACGTTAAAGTTAAAAAGAGTTATATAAAGTGTTTTGTTAAAAAAAATATTCAAAATTATTATTTATAATTTTATTTATAACATCATTATAATTTTTTAATGAAATATTATATGATAAGGTATTGTTAGGAGTGTTTTTAGTATTTGAAACTGTTTAACAATGTAATACTCCACATTTATAGACTTGTAGTACCAAAAGGAAAGTACCAAACCAAAAAATATAACTAAAATTTAGGACTACAAATTATACCCATGTTGGCTTATTATAGTATAGTATAGATAATAGATTAGTAGAACCTGATCCAAGTCATCATTTAATATTTTGTATTTGATCCCTCGATATTTGTTTATGCTATAGATTACTATCAATAAAAATTAAATAAATATATATTTATTTTATTCAGAGATGGATATTGCTAAGAAAGACCTCTAAAATGAAAGATAAAGCATAGATGTCTATATTATTTTCCTTTTCGTAACTAAAGACTTAACTCTAAAAAATGGAATAAATGAAAACTTCCAACAAAAAATAAACAAATATATATAAATATTTATTTCAAAAATTTATATACTCCATATATACATTTCCTGATGGACATAGACCAATTTTTTTCCATCAAACGACCCAAAGGGTGAAATAGGAAATCCATAATGTGAAGGGCCCGACGGATTCCGTTGAGTCCCTCGGTTAAATTATGATGTTGACTCGACAAGTTATACAAAGAACAAGTACAAAGTAACGGCTTCCGTCACCGCTATATATACGGGCTTCTAAAACTATATCTCACTCACTCAGTTCCAGAAAATAAAATCAATCCTTGTTTTAGTTCCAGCAACTACATCCTACATATTTACACACATAAAACATCCTCAAATTTTGTCCATGCTTCAATATGTCCTAATGCTTGTAGTTCAACTCTAGTACTTATATTGCACTGCAGTTTGAGTTGTGGTCTCAGCAATCTAAATATATATCTGAAAACAAAGAGAAATGGGTAAGAAAGATCAACAGCATCATCATTCTAGCCACCAAGACAAAGTGGAAGCTGTTCTCAATCTTCTCAGAAAACAAGCTCCGCTCACTCTCAAACAGGTACTCTCTCAGCACTCTTCTTAGGTAGTTCAATACAAATGAGGTTTTCAATTTTAACCTATACTATTCGTACTCTTCATCTTATCTCGAGTACCCGTATCAGACACGAACTACTCAGACACATATATGAACACTAATACTTATTTTAGACAAAAATTTTATAAAATTTTCAAATTATTGTCAAATCCGACAATCGGACACATGTATTCATTGGCCATTTTTAGCCGAGTCCGAGTTTTAACGGAGCTTGTTTGTCGAAAAAATGGCTGCAGGAGAAGTTTTGCAGCATAGGATGTGTAGAGAGATTCTTGAAAGCAAGAGGAGAGAATGTCAAAAAAGCTGCTAAGCAACTCAGAGCTTGCCTTTCTTGGAGAGATGCCATCTCCATTGGTAACCACACCTCACATTAATTCTTTTCATTTAATTTTTAAATAAACCCTATTTTAGTTTCTCCATTTAGATTCTTTTTCTTGCTCTATTTGGTCACATCCATCCAATATGATTTCCCTTTTTATAATATTTTTCCATAAACAACAACTACATCATTTGAATTGGGCCGAGTCAGTAAAGTACGGAGCAGAAAGGAATAGTAATAGTGGCAATGATTAAAGTGAATAAGGAATAAAATCTCGGAGCTCACTATTTTGCATGTGATTT
This sequence comes from Daucus carota subsp. sativus, assembly GCF_001625215.2. Taxonomy (NCBI): domain Eukaryota; kingdom Viridiplantae; phylum Streptophyta; class Magnoliopsida; order Apiales; family Apiaceae; genus Daucus; species Daucus carota. The sequence goes on from NC_030388.2 coordinate 26,773,942, forward strand.
TTCCTTTTTTTTAGAGAATTTAATAGCCGATGAATTTTCAACTGAGCTTGCCGAGGGATTAGCTTTTGTGTCCGGTTTTGACGATGACTCTAGACCGGTTCTGGTAAGTCTTTTGAACTCTTTCGAAATTTGTATCTGTGTATTTTCATACTGTGGTCTCTGTCAATGCAACTTATTATTCTTTATGTAAAATCACGCAATACCCTTTTTTTGTAATTTCGCACAGATATTCCGAATCAAGCAAGACTACCACAAGTTCCATTCACAGAAACAGTGAGTTATCTCGCCTTGTTTGTGTGTATTCGATGATTTCTTGGGAGACGTGACTAACATGGATTTGGAAAATTTTCAGATTTACTCGGTTGTTGGTGTTTACACTGGAGGTTGCAAGACAAAGCATGGCTAAAGATGTTGACCAATTTGTCCTCCTATTCGATGCTAGTGAGTTTCTTTTGCTACTTTTATACAAAATGTTTCGATTCGTATTATTGAGGAGTTAAAACTTGCTCAGAGTCTCAAAATTTAAAACGCATTATTATTCTTCTAAAAAATTTACTCTTCGATGCTACATATTACTACTAGTACTACTGATTATCGTATGGAGGAGTTAAAGCTTGCTCGGAGTCTTGAAATATAAAATTTTTAATTATTTTTTGAAAAAATAACTCTTTGATGCTACATATTACTACTACTACCACTGATAATCGTATTGAGGAATTAAAGCATGCTCGGAGTCTCGAAATATAAATTTTTTAATTATTTTTCGAAAAAATAATTCTTTGATGCTACATATTACTACTAGTACTACTGATTATCGTATTGAGGAGTTAAAGTTTGCTCGGAGTCTCCAAATATAAAACACTTAATTATTTTTGAAAAAAATTAATTCTCTCATACTAGCATATATTGCTAGTACTGCTATTGATTACCAATCCCAAAACAGTCTGTAGTAGGGTAGTAGTAGCATGTAGTTAAAGTAGTTGTAGTAATGTTGGGAAAAGCAATTAATGGTGATTCTTTGGAGCCATTTTTTAACAGATTGATTCATCAGTGTGACTTTTTAGCTGTGATTTCCTATGTCACTCAATAAATTCGAATCCCACTTAGATTTAATTCAGCTTTGATAGTGATTGTGGTTAAGGAAACACAACACAATAACACTAGGAGTAGCTGCAGAAATTGCCTGCACTGCACTGTGAAGTCATTTTCTTTCATTACTCTCCACACAAACTGCCTTTTCTCATCTTTTGCATTTTCCATGATTTTTATTCAAGAGTTCCAAGAATTCTTCTACTCCCTCCGTCTCAATTTATAGGTTCATTTTGGAATAAACACACATATTAAGAAAAAAGTTGGTTGGATGGAATCTTATCACATGTATCATTAATTAGTGCATTGATAAGTGAGAATATTGTTGAGTTTCAAAAAAATCACAATAAATATAGGGATTTAGTGCATTGAGAAATGAGAATAATGTTGAGTTTCAAAAAAATCACAATTAATATGTAGATAAATTTGTATTGAAAAAAGAGAGGGACAAGTATTTTGGGACAAATTTTTTTTCCAAACTGGACATATAAATTGAGACGGAGGGAGTACTACTCTTCTATTATCCCCAACAGTGTAAAATTCAAATTTGATGACTTTATGGAGAAATGGATTGGTTTGTTGACTAATTAAAAGTGAAATCAGATGGTGGGCTGGGAGAGTATTTTAGTGGGGCTTAATTTAAAATGCTACTCCCTCCGTCCCTATTTATCTGTCCACTTTGGGACTAAAAAGTTGTCCCAATTTATCTGTCCATTTATACAATCAAAGCAAAAAATTTCACTTTTACCCTTGTTTAGGTTTACAATGCGACTCTTAAAAGTTAAACATGTTCAGTTTAATGCTCATAACTAATCTAAAGAACTGGAGAGGTCTTTGACTTTACTATCTTCTAGGAATAAACATTATGGCTATTAATCCCCTACTGATACTCTTTGAGTATATAAACTCTTGTATCACCATTCTTCTACCATCATCGATCCAGAATTTTAGTTCAACTAAGCTAAGTAAGTACTGCAAAAATATGAATAATTTGGATTTAAACAAACTGCCACATGAAAATTTTGATGAAAACCCTCCTCGTGCAGAAGCTGACAACGGTGGGCAACAAAGAGCTGGTTTGGAGTTCGATTTGAACGAGTTGTCGACGCCTGAGATGGACTTGGCTTTAAGCGAATCAGTCTCGGAAATTATATATATTTTCGCGGCTATTTACTTTCCTCTTGTTTTGCCGTATCTTTGATAAGAGAATTTTGCAATATGTAAAGATGTTTTTGTTCTAGCAATGTTATTACAACTCAAATCGGAATGAGACTTTGATCTTAGTTATATAAGTGCTATGAATGATCTTGATTTCGATCTTGTTAGTTTCTTTCTTATTTTTTGATGTACATCTATATGTAGTTCTTTTATTTTTGGTGATATGGTTTTGTCTGTTTTAAGACTCACCGGAAACAGATATTGGTTTCAAGAATTCCACCCCAACAAACCTCCACCAGAGACACTGGTGACGCCGTACAAAGTACATGCGATAGAGAGCATTAGATTTGGAATAGTAAGTTGAAACCTTTCACCGCTAGACAGACATTAGAAATTGGAGAAAGCTGCTTAAACATAGGAAATCAGCCTTGGAGTTGAGTTCGTCTCAGCTTTCATAGTATAGCAGACATCATCTTGGTGCTACTAACAACTGTATAATATGACTCTGGCTTGCTAGTAGTTTTTACGGGCAAACTCACATTACAGCTTGTGTGACACTAATCAGATGTTGAATTACTTCACATTGTCTTGGATCTAAATGCTTTTGAGAATATTTTCTAGCTTCTTTGGTGCATTTAAAAGCATACAAAGTAAAGTGGTAAATAGCAGATGCTAAATTTCTACCTTACCTGCACATGTGATCAGCCAAAATAGCTAGCAGATCAGAAATTCAATAAATGATCCAGATTTATCAAAATTTAGAGAAAATAGTTTTGAAATGACAATCTCTCTGGCATAAACAGTATGCCAATGCGAAGTGCTTAATGGTTTCTTGAGTGATGATATAGAAGTTATACAAGAGGGAATGGAATGACAAGAACTAATATTATCAAAGCATCCTCAACCATGCCTGCAAATACTTGCATCAACTATCAATTTACCAACTTAATAAACATAAGATAAGCATTGCTCTCTATGTCACCACAAGGACAAAATTACATCGCAGATTTTCATTTGAGTTCAGCCATTATGCTGCAGTGTTCTGGAATATTCCCGGTTAGAATATGTGATTTAAGACAACTGTTGCTCGCAAATAAATTCTGAAAAAATCTTGGCAGGCCTGATCACCTTTATAACTTGCCAGGGTTTTGTAGAGGCACAGTCCATCACATCTCAGCCAGTTCTGTTATAACCTGAGTTTGATTTCAATTATCTAGACACCCAAAAATCTCAGAGAGAATATTTTCTAACAGTGACAGAGCATACATAAATAAACTATTCGAGACATACATAAATAAAAACAAGATCATTACACGATCAAGAACAATTACGTCAAGTAAACATCAAAGACAAACATTGATTAAATAAAAAGGTCTAAACTCATATATATTGAATTCTTACTGAGACAAGAAAGCAAGTACAACTACAAAATAAAGAGTGCCCCAGTAGTCTAAAATTTGTTTCAAACATATCAATCCAACAAAACTGGTTTAAAACAGAGCAAGCAAATCTATCTCTTCTTGGAGACTCTAACAATCTTTCCCCTGCGACCAGTAGTCTTAGCAAATCTATCCCAGTAGTGACGGAGACCACGATGGTTCCTGCAACAACAAAATAACAGATTTTAAGAGAAGTTTGCCTACGGTTTGTGCACGTCAATAAGACTAGGAAATACTCCAGATACACATATTAAAGTAAGACGACAGAGGCACAAACCTGATTTCCTATTATGGCTCTGAGTTCAGCCATTCATTTATGTCTTCGATGAGCTTTGCATCACATGGCATTTGAAATGGTAGTCTGCCGTTCCTTTCTAAACCAACCTTATTGATATGAGGAATTTTATAACCGATGGACCCTCTAGTTTTCATTACTTCAATCATACACAATTGCAAACTTAAAAATACATGATTCGATCTGATGGGTGAGTATGCTTCAAATGCTCTCTCAACTGCAGAGATTAACTCCTCAACTGTTCTTGTGGCTTCCTTCTGCTGTAAAGCTTGAATTGCATTGAAAAATCCCAAGTCCAACACGTTCATGTCAGGAGAGTTTGGAGGCTGATTGTACAATTGGATATCCACACCAAGTCTGTTCATAGCTAAACGAAACTCTTCGTCATTAGGATTAATATGAGTCCGAGCATTGTCTTGTTGAATAAATAGAGTAGTGTTATGAACATCATCAGGCCACTTCTCTATAATGGCAGGAACAACTTTGTTGATTAAAAATGATCTCACCGTATCCCTTCCAACAGAAGTCATTGGTTTAGTTACAAGAGTTCCTGCTGGTCTATTTGAACTGCTCCTTTTTGCAGGCTCCTTAGTAATAAACGGAAATATTCCGATCTTTCCAGAGAATAAGACATTACCAGCTTCATCAAACCTTGGGCGTGCTACCGCTGCTAAGAACATGACCTTCGTTAAAAAATTCTTACTTTTACAAGTTCTTTCGGGATCACGTTCCTCCTTGAGAAGATAATATTTTTCAGATTTCTTGCTTAAGTAAAACCACTTCTCATCGATGTGGATCCTATTGTCCATACCAATGAATCTAGGATCATTGCTATCATTATTTTTGTCGATCATAGATAAACAGAACTGCACCCTTGCTTTCTTGTTTGACTCCTTTAGAAAAGGTTTGACAGGATTCGTATGTCGGCGAAGATCATCACCAGTTTGAACATTCCGATGCAAGGCAGATTTACTCACTTTTGCAGCACAAGCTAGTGATCGGATAGTTGTTCTTTTTGAAAGAGGAATTCTCCGAATTTGCTAAAAATCAATTACAATTCTTTTTCTCCCGCAATTCTTTGTTTTACGATGGCTAACATCAACAACAGAACTGTCCAGCATACCTTTTGCTTTTCTCCATATGCGAGAGATAGTACGATTTGATACAGAATATTGTTGAGCAATAAGAGGTATAGTACCATGGCGAAGCTTTCCGTTGACACTTCTATGCAGCAAAGCCAAAAAAACTTCCCGACGTTCAACATTTGACAACGTCTTTAATCTTCTTGTTACAGTCTCATCATGTGATCCGACTTCTTCTCCTTCTCCTGTGAAGCCAAAAGTAGTATTAGAACAAACCTTTTTATAAACTGAATAAATGAACATTGTTCATACAACATTACCGTTTAGAGGAGCTTCATGTGAACTTATATTTCTTGTTATTTCTTCTTGGCTTTGGTCCAGGTCCCGTATATCTTCTTCTGACAAATCTTCTAAGGCTGTATATGTGCCAGACCATGTAAATATCAGTACAATGTTAAAAATGCAGCCATATAAAAACTAAAATATACATACGAATGTTTAGATCAAATAAACCAGCATTGTTCGAGCCTCCTTCCGTAAATGTTTCTTCATTCTCTTCTAATCCCTGTGAAAGATTTAAATCAAAATCATGTAATCCCGGTGAAAGATTTAAATCAAAATCACGTGTGAAACTCATGATGCATCCAATGATTATTTTCTGAATGAAGCTTGTGTTTAGGTTCCATTATATAGACTAAATTGGTGGGAAAATTCAAAATTTTTAACATCATAAAAATCATTGCAGAGGGAAAGCTTGAATTTGCTCTAAAATTTTAAGAGGGAAATTTGATAAACTATGGCTTTGTTTGTGAAATAGGATGGGATGCAGAGAAGACGAAAATAGATTATTGGACTGTGTATTTGATTGAGTGATTATGAGAGTAATTAAATTTGTATGGGATAATGAGTAATCCCATCAGTATTTTACACATTAAATAAGGGCATGGCTGGAAGTTCTTTCTCAAACTTAAATTTTCTTAAGATCCGTGAAGTTTTCAAAATTGGACAGATAAATAGGGACGGAGGGAGTAATTATGTGATTTGTGTCTTGGATTATGGACAGGCTTTCACAGCTCAGCATCAGCTTTTATGAATATGTATTTAGCTACACTCAAGATCATAGCAGACTACTATCCTGCTCAGCTTCACAGAGCTTTTGTCATAGACCCTCCCTCTCTTTTCTCTTATCTTTGGAAGGTATACATTCCTTCTATATACTCTTCTTACTCAATCACTGTTTTTTTCACTGCTTTAACTCTCATTTTGAATTATGTATGTGCCCTCAGTTCACATTTTGTGAAGTTGAAGAAGTTTTGTTATTCTTTTTAGCAGAAGTTTCCTCACTATTGTGACAGATAAGGACAGTAGATAAAAGTTAAAAATGTACCATTTTTGGAGGAAAATGGAGTTGACAAGTTGACATTATTCAATTTATTGTCACAAAGTACAAATATAAATTTGGATTGAATTATTGGATTTTATTTTCAATAACAAGAAGTTGATAATTCGAAACGTCAGGTCGGGAATAACTTATACTACGTGTAGTGCCAGTTTGTTCACAAGAATCTGGAGTTTAGAATTATTTATAAAAATTCTGAGTGTTAGTTATTTTTTCACGACTTTTGTTTTTTTTTCGAAACAATTTAATAACTTTGTTCACATTTCTATTGCACTCCTTTAATTTAATTAAGAAATCAATTTTTTTAAGTTAACTCAACCGATCCCGTAATTTTGCAGGGAGTGAAGGCATTTGTGGAGTTATCACAACTCACAACAATAGTCTCATCACTAGATTTCGAGGAGTCTTTGGAGTGCAATGACTTCACATTCCACCCGCGAGCCTCCTCCCTCCGATTCGATTCCTCTTCAATCCCATCAACGGCCCAGATCGGCGCATGCTCTTCCTCCCGTTTCTCATTCACCGTGGCCCACCACTTCGACTCCGTCAAGCCATGGTACCTCAGCCTGACCGACACGTCAGCCTCCAAAGTCGGCCCCACAAACGCCTCTCTTATCGGTCCCAACGCCAGGTCATTCTCATTCGCATCGCCAGCTGCCAGGACGCCACGTGGCAACATCCCCACCGTTGTCCGAAAGAGCTTCTTTCCATCCACACCGTTGCCTCAGAAGACTCACAAGTTTGACCACTCGAAGATCAAGCAGCCTCGAACACCCAAGCCATCTTTCCTACAATCACCGTTCTTCAGGAAGGAGTGCCACGTCAGCAAGAGTGACAGGTGTCGCGAATCGTTCTTACCGTTTTTAAGATTCTACCGGAGGCCGTACGATGAAATGAGCTACAGGTCGAAGATGAAGCCGCCGCTAGGTGGGCTCATCTCCATCATATCCCCGCGGCTAAAACGTCGACACGTGTCAGTCTCTCAGCGCTTCTGATGACCAGGAAGAGTACATATGTGATATGTCTACATGCAATATTATTTACGAGTACTATAATAACAATTAAAGACTTTAAGTATTATCTAAGTAGCTAGCTTCAATAATTGTCCAATTCATATGATCTAGATTCCAATGGTAAAAAAATAGTGGTAATGTACGTTGTTCTTAATTAAGTGGGTCACAAGTATAGTGCGTGCAATGGGAGATAAGATGCGTTTTGGCTGATTTTGAAGAATGTAAATGTAGAAGACAATGCATGGAAATACGATACCGTGGTCGTCAAGGAGAACATTGCGTTGGAAATTACTACTTTGCATCATATACGTACATGTTTCCTTGATAACTAGCAAGAAAGTATAAAATTAGCTCAGTCCATTTTTCACTCTTCACTTTTGGAAGTCTGTCTCACAGTTTTTTATATTTCGAAAATAATAATTTTTTATTATGTAAAAAACTAATTTCATGAATTATTTTCGTCCACTCCTTTTAATTTACCAAATAAATATTAATATTTATCTTATTCAATTTATCAATTCAATATTAATGAGACATGTCATTTTATCGATTCGCGTTATTATTTGAAATTATATTTATAATAATCTATAACCAATCCCAGAGTAAAGAATTGGTGGGAGGAAGAAGTATTAAGTATGATAATAAAATTGAACTTAAAATAATTGACTCTACAGAAATCATTTAATTGTATACTCCCTCCATCCCTCTCAGAGCATCTCAAAGAGGCTCTTCATTTAGGCTCCTAACTTGAGATTTGAGGAGGGAGAACCAAAATGTTGCTCCAAGAGACTCTTAAGTGGCTCTTAAATCTTAAGAGCCTCTTGTTTCTCTCTCCTTTCTCCTCAAAGTTAAGAGCCACCACATGGCTCCTAACTTATTTTTTCACAATAAAAAAATCCTTCCCTCCAATCAACCTCCATCTTTCCCGCTCTTTTGTTATAGTGGAGCCCAATATATGAATAAAATATGAAATAGAGAAGAGATGTAGAGAGTATTGTTGGAGTTTACACTCTTAACTTTGTCCTAAATTACTAAGAGCCACATTTTTTATATTATATTTAGGAGCCAACAAGGAGGCTCTTGGAGATGCTCTCATTTCTTATCAAATGGGTTGGACACGGAGTTTAAGAAATATGTATAAAGTAGTGGAAAAGAGTAAGAAAAGTGAGTGAAGTGGTGGGACCCATTGATTTTTAATGTATAAAAAGAAAATAGTAGAGTAAAAGTAGTGTGAAAAAGAAAGAAAAGAGTTATTAACCAAAAAACCCAATCAACTTATCATTTTTTTGCCAAAAAACCTTTGAACTTTTATTTTCACTAACAACCCCAATAAACTTTATTAAATTATATAAAAATATAAACCATGGTTAAATTTAAGTATCTTTCCCTTATTTGCATTTCTTTATACATGTATGTGCCACATGTTATCTATTCATTAATAAATATAATTTTTTTCTTTAATATTTTATAATATTATAATTTTATAAACCCACGCTACAAGGAAGATCTAAGTGTTTTCATCGTTTGTACCAAATAATATATTATTTTGACCGTTTTATAATTTATTTAAACGTAATTTATATTAATTATTCTACTTAAGTGTCTAACTTCTACGAGTCATATGTATATATATTCTACTTAAGGATAATTGGTGGATTATGATTTTATAGTATGATATTTTTATAATTTTGATTTAAAAATAATATGAAAATAAGTGAAGATGTACTTGTCACATATCAGATTTTTCACCCCTTTGTTTTTTCTTCTATTATTTGAATTGTTATATTTTGTCAAGTAAGCTATTTAGGTACTGTTTGGGGTTGCTGTTACAGACAGCAACAACAGTTTTTTGCTAAAAAACAGGTGTAAAACTGTTTGTTAAATCTAAAAGCAGCTTTTAGCTGAAAAATTGCTTTTAGAAAAAACAAATCCTCACATGCTTTTGAAAAAAGCTGTTTTCAGCTTTTGCAGGAAGCTGTTATAAATTTCACTATCAAAATTCACCAAAAAAAAATTCTTTTTTTATATTAGAACTCAAAATAAGCAAGTATCAAAAAAATTAGCAAACAATTATCAGATTTATATAACAGCACTTTTTTACCCGCACTTTTTCTGACAGCACATCAATTTTTAACAGCACTCCCAAACAGATGCTTAATCATCATGATTATTTGTTAAAATTCACGGACACGAAAGTTTGTATCAAAATCATAAGGTATATTTATTTTAGATCTTGTAGTTAAATCTTCACAAAAATAATTTTTTTTAGTTTTTTGATTAATTTTAGTCATGTTGCCACATAAGATGTGTTAATCATGATTAATCTATGTAAGAGCATCTCCAACCATCCAAAACCCTTGGCTAAAAGTTGAGTTGGCATACCTAAAATAAAAAAATTTAGCCAACAGCTTCAAAAACTCAACTCCAACCATGCTCAGCTGTTGTCTATAAATTTAGCCAACCTCCTGTGGATGGCTAAATTTGTCGAACCTCTACAGGTCTGTAAGAAAATCTGTAGGAAGATTGTACATCATTTATTACCATGTTGAACTGATATATTCTATTTTAACAATTTAAAATATTACTAGCATACTATTTTTAAATTATAACCAACCAATATAGCCAATACCACTAAAACAAAATGTCTTACAGGTTCAGCAAATTTTACATAATGTCTTACAGGTCCAATTTAGCCAACAATTATAGCCAACGCCGTTGGAGATGCTCTAAAAGATAAGTAACTCCGATTAAATTTTTTCATGAATTTAGTAAAGTTTATTGGGGTTGTTAGTGAAAAGAAAAGTTTAAAGTTTTTTGGCAAAAATATAAAAAGTTGATTGGGTTTTTTGGTTAATAGCTCGAAAGAAAAGTGGAGAAGTGGTGGGACCCATTAACTATTTTTGGTAAGTTTTGAAATGTAAAGAATTGGATGGGACAGCCAAAAAGGAAAGTGTAAAGAAATGGGAGGGACGGAGGGAGTATTATTTTGCTGGATCTGCAGCATATCTCGTCCGTCCTCACTCTTCAATAACCCTAATATCCCTAGACCATGAAGTTTGTAGAAATAGTTGAGAACGATGAAGGGGTAATTAGCTTACCGAAACCCTGAGAATCTCTGGTGTACGACAACATCTTTTCACTCGTCAGCAAGGCTGATCATAAGTCACTTCCGAGTTCCGCATAATAATAAACTATTGTTCATGTTCTAGATTTCACTAACCCCCTGAGCAATAACATATTAAAAAAGCGGTGTTTGAATTTTTCTTTTTGTATATAATATAAAGAAGAATCTTTGACATTTTTTGGCTTCGGCTTATATAATTATTGCTAGGTGAAAAAAATATCAACAAAATTTGAAAACTCACGCAATTTTGTAAACTTGTGTTTGTACTATTGTTCAGTCCATGCACTATTCAACACTAGTTTTCAAGAATCAATGAACAGAGTTGGTAAGAATATGTGTCTCCATGTATTATTGTATAGCAAAGTCAATTGGGGAGCTTCTTCTAACCAATTTTTATTGTGTAACTTCTTTTTTTTTTGAAAAGCATAGATATCATTCATCAAGTCTCAGAATGTCTTACAAATTCCAAAAGGAAGAACCATCTGATCCACAGGAGGATTCAGACCGAAATGAAAAGCAACTACAGCTTACCACTACATAACCACAACATTACACCAAAAGATAAACGAACTACATCAATAAGAAAGAGAGACTGAGACTGTGAAAGCAGCAACACATCGAACATGACCGTCAGAAATCTGAGAGAGTCCCAGACGTGGAAGCACCATCATTAACCATATCCTCCTCAACCATCACAGGGTCAAGCAATTCCAGGACCTGAATCGTTGCCTTATTGTGAGCAGAAATAGTTTCATCTGCCTTGTGGGGTTGTCTTGGAAACTGAGACCATACACAAAAACACACAAATTTGAAAACACAATACATATATAAATGGGTTAAGTAGAAGTATGGTAAAAAATGGAATGAAACTTAATCACATATCTGAGGTTAATTAGATTAATCAAAAATTAAGTGGATGACTAACTGAATAATTAAAATTTTAATCAGTTCAGTGAACTTCGAAACAGAAATTAATCGTGACTAATTAATGACTAATCATTAATTTTTAAAATAATAATTTAAAACCCGTATCTAATTATTATTTATAACATATTTTTTCCATTTATAAACATGACATTGAAAAAATCAATATTTTTACGAAGCTTAATATGTAGCATAAAATGTTTGATGACGAACATCTGTATTCCGTCTGGGGATAAGGAGCCCTCAAGGGATCAAGTGAGATATGGCCGAGCATACAGGAGAATTTGTACTTTAGTTTATGGACAAGGGAGGTGAATTTGTACTAGTAGTAATCTTTTTAATCAAGTGCATTTGGATTGTACTGTTTGGAGCTTGTGCTCATGGGTTTGAAGTTTGTAGCAGGCCCTTACGATTCTTATATTTTATTGTTGGATTTTGACAAGTTCTGGCGAGACATTATGAGTAAAATTGTAGAGGGGATAAAGGTGGTTGTGTGTGGCTCAGAAATCAGAAATTGTAATGGGTGCACTTTGAGTGCTCTCACGTTACTCACACGTAGCTTTAGATTCCAAAACAAATGGGGAGACTCCAAAAAACATTAAGAAGTATTTGATGGCTGAGTTGAAATTGTGAAGTTTGGTTCTCTCAAGGTGAAAAATATGAGATTTGGGTCAGAGATACTGTGGAGTACTAGCTTCTGGAATGCTTGTTTACACGTACTATTGTCATGAATCACAACTTTTTTAAACCTGATAATTGAGCATAAGAAGCAAAAATCTAACTTATAAATTGGATCGGTAAGACATTATGTAAAATTTGCTGAAGTTATGATACATTTTCTTTTGATGATATTGGCTAATATGATAATAAGTGATGTGTCATATTCTTAAAGACCAGTAGTGGATCGACAAATATAATGTCGCTTTTTTAAGATGTTGATTATAATTTTTATTTTTGATATGCCAACTAAGCTTTTAGAGCTCAATATCTATTTATGAATCAAGGTCATATCCTTTGCATATAATTAATTTATTTTTTGTAGACGTGTCCTTAGAATTTATGTGGTGATATTGTAAGTTTGTAACCACCCGTGATCGAATCTCGCCACCACGAGGTTATAAGTATCATTTTCATGTATCGGTGTGACAAGCGAAGTTGCATTAGAATAAATGTCATATATATTCCTTATGTCTTTTACTTCGATGTTTACCACCTTCTGTCATTACTAGCACAGATAATGTCGATCATCGACAAAAGGCCAATACATGATCCTGACATATCACGTAATATATTCCTGATTTTTTAACAAAAATATATTTTCTTTTCCGTATGAAAATGACCCCAAGTTTTGGAATTCATCCCCACAAAGCTTTGGTTTTCACCGGAGATTTGGTCTGAAGAGATTAGCCGCATCTGGGCAGTATTTATAATCAACTGCTCACAAACTACTCACAAATTATGGGGTGTTTCGACTTTTTTATCGTAATTTGAGGTATGTAAAAAAATATATTAATATTATAGTTTTCAATTTTTTTAATAAAAATATAGATGTACTCGGAAAGGATATAGAAATAGCAATTTTAGTGCAGTTTATTTTCAAAATTTTGATTTGTTGAAATTTTTTTGTTTCGACTTATATAGAATTCTAGTTCTATCATCAATAATAATGGATTTTCAATAAATGATATGTATTCCTTGGCGAACAAAGAAACAAAATGTTTTCTCGCAAAAAAGAGGAAGATAAAAATATTATATATGTTGTCGGTTTTTTTTTTTAAAAAAAGATATACGTCGTTCTCTCAAAAAAAAAAAGATATACGTCGTTTAATTTTGGTTTACTTCTTGATATTACAAATCACAATAGATCACGCATTAGACTTGATCTTTTGTTTCTTAAAGGGCCACGGAGAATGTGTATTGAGCCCGGTTTTGTGGACAAGTACATGTACCACCAAAAATCTATTCAGACTTTACCTAGCAAGCCCATACCGTTCAGATTCTATCTTTTAGGCCCAAATACCAAGCTGAATATTTTTTGGTTATACGCACAACTGACCTTGCTAATTTAACTTGCACACCAGAAAATATACTACGAAACAATTTGTATAGACCTTTAAATTTTAACAAGGTAAGAAGCCGCGCGTTGCGGCGGCCTATAAAACTTATATTAATGATTTAATATTAGTATTTTTAGAATAAAATAATTTTGTGGCTGTTTATAAAAAGTATATTAATATTTCAAAGTTAATATTTGTAGGATAAAATAAATTTATATTATAAAAATCTTGATGTAATACCAATACTAATATATAAAATTGCAACATTGGACTATAATTCATGGTGAAAAAATGAAAATAAGTTTATACACGTAATTAACAATTTAAAGTATGACGAATCTTAATTTTATATGTTTTTTTTAATGAAAAGTAATCATGTTCCTACATTGTCACCTTCCTCCAATTTTTTTGGATTGATTGTGCACAAAAACATCTAACTTAAATCTATGAGATAGCGGTCTGTAACTAATAATTTTTTCCTATATACAAAGTAAATTATATAAAAATTAACAACAACAAACATGTCCTATTAACAAAACAAATATTATAAAAGATTAACCAACAAACATACATCACTAATAGTTAATTTATTGATATCAATTACCAATATCATCTCTAAGATTATAGTCTTTTCTTGTGTTTGAATTTGTCGACTCCAATATAACGTTCTATAACTACCTTTGCTTGAAACAACCTTTATTTTTTTAATACTGTATAAACAACCTTCACTTATTGTTGTAGAATAACGGCACATCCGAGTTAGAAATCGAGCAAGAGAAAGGTAGTTTTAATTTTTGATATTTTTCATCCAAAAATTTCAGAAAATTAGAAAAATAAAACGGAGCGATGTGAGAGGCGCCACCTACACGCCCCTCGCTTCTCCTTTAAAAATCGAGTAAGAGAGCTATCACCAGAAATAGGTATGTTTGCGGTATTGAGAGAGGAGATTATGTTTAGATGATCTAAAACCCTACGATTTATACGGGTATTTATAGGTGCAGAGAAACTTGTTTGCTACTCTTCCCCATAATTAAATAATCTGAACAAAATCAGATTAAAATTTTCAAACTACTATATTTCATAAATAATCTGTCTTTTCCATAATTAAATAATTTGAAACAAAATCAGATTAAAACTTTCAAGTTGTTTGCTACCCTTTCCCATAATTAAATAATCTGAACAAAATCAGATTAAAATTTTCAAACTACTATATTCCATAAATAATCTGTCTTTTCCATAATTAAATAATCTGAAACAAAATCAGATTAAAACTTTCAAGCTACCATATTCCATAAATAATCTGAAACAAAATCAAATTCGTGAAACTTGCTTCTAATATACCCAAAACTAAAAAAAGTAGTTCTAGTTTTTGATCGAAGCGATGTGAGAGGCGCCACATACACGCCCCTCGCTTCCCCTTTATATAAGTATATTGATGTTGGAATAAATGAATGAGCGTTTCACTATTATTTAGGCCTCATTTGTTAACAGGGGAATGGTATCAAACTGAACGACACCTGCTATTCAGATCATTTGTCAAACTAATACTTAGCTGGATGACACAAAATTTTACTGGACGACACCAAAATTTAGCTAAATGGCAGGAGCATAGAAAGCAAGTGGATGATCCAGGACAGTCACGAGTGATGCGATGCCCATTAGTTTTTCTTTCCTTGTGCTCAATTTAGAGCTTGAGCATTATTTTTCATTAAAATTTTACTTTAAATTAAATATATAAATACGTGATTTATTTTTTCATTTTTACAACAAGTAATTTTAATCAAAAGAACCTCATAAATATTATCATGGAACTATGTTATTCAATTTCGTTAAATCTTCTTGCAAGAAGTTAATTATAACAAAGGATTTTAATTATAGCATTGCATAACTATTTATTCAATTTCTTAACAAACATAATAATAATTAAATATCACATAATATATCTACATTATCATTCAGAAAATTTTTATCATCTAAAAATTTAATCATTCAGAAACTGTCATTCAGATTTAACAAATGAGCCCTTACTACTCATAATGAACTGAACGAGCGTTTCACTAATATTTACTACTCACAAAAATTATGAAATATAAAAGGACCCGTTTCGACAAAAAAAAATGATCCAGTCGTAATATATTTCATATTAAAAGAATTTCGGGATATATCATGGAGACCAAAATTATTGAAGCAGAGTCCGCCATTGAAGTAGCCACAATTCGATTCTTGCGGCTTCTGTTACTGGTTAAATCAGAGGACTTGTCATGTAAATCTATAATTCTACTTTTGTTGACAAAGTGAAGAAGTGCAAATCTACAAAATTCTGTTGCAAATTTCTTTTTCATTTCAAGCGATCCAAAAATAACATTGCTCATTAAATTACATGGACATCTTGATTTATGTCTGACCATCTATGACGTTCCTCTTGATTTCGAATTCTTATGTCAGCCAATTTGCATTCAATGTAATCTTTCATTCAAGAACAGAATTAAAGTCAAAACTAAACGTTCTAGCCATAGTTTATCCATTACAAGGAAGCAAAATGATTTAATCTTAGTTTTTACGATACTTATTTAATCATTGCAATGATGAGGAGCAGAGCATGGAAAGACAAATGATGTGCGAGATTAGTTGAGAGATGAGGATTCTGCTTATGACTTAACTATAGTACAGTATTTCTATAGAAGTATCAGCCTATATCTCCGTCCCTTCCATTTCTTTACACTTTTTTTTTGGGTCTCTCATCCAATTCTTTATATTTCAAAACTTACCAAATATGGTCAATGGGTCCCACCACTTCTCCACTTTTCTTTCCTTTTCACACTACTTTTACTCCACTATCTCCCTTTTATACATTAAAAATCAGTGGGTCCCACCACTTCACCCACTTTTCTTTCTCTTTTCAACTACTTTATTCATATTTGTTAACCTCCGTGCCCAACCCATTCAATAAGAAATGGGAGGGACGGAGGGAGTATATTGCTAGTGTTATGGACTGTGGAGTGTGGACACTGGACATTGACATATCATTTTTTGTGTTGCACACGGTTCCACATTTTTGTGGAGTATATGCATTGCATGCCATACGGAGGTATAAGGGTCTGTTTGGGAGTGCTGTTAAAAATTGCTGTGCGGTCAGAAAAAGTGCTGGTAAAAAAAGTGCTGTTGTAGATTTCAGATAACTGTTTGGTAATTTTTTTTAATATTTGCTTATTTTGAGTTATGATAAATAATAATAATTTTTTTGATGAGGTTTGATAGTGAAATTTGTAACAACTTCCTGCAAAAGCTGAAAACAGCTTTTTCCAAAAGCATGGAAGGACCTGCTTTTTTTAAAAGCAGCTTTTAAACTAAAAGCTGCTATTCAGAAAAACTGTTTTTAGATTTATCAAACAGTTTTTCACCTGCTTTTCAGCAAAAAGCTGCTGTTGCTGTCTGCAACAGCAACCCCAAACAGTACCTAATTGGCGATATAATTTGTTTTATATTTGTTCGACTCGATTATTTTTGTTGCTCCTATATGTCTTCTTTTTATTGAATTATACGATAGCCTACCAGTTTTCTAGGGAGTCGCATACTTACTCAGATCGTACCTTTCATAGGAGATCTATCCCTATCATTATTCAGTATTGTATTGAGATGGATTTGATTCATTAATAAAATCCTCAGCTTTTCGTAAAAAAAATAAAATTCCTTTCCTTTCAGAAAGTTACAATGTGTTAAATGCCACATAATGTCTGGTGATTATTTAAAGTTTATTTTAAAATCGAATTTGAATTCTTGAAAATGTATGAAAAGAAAATTGGAATCGGATATAATACACGAGTCATCTATTTAAAGAGGGACAGTAGTATTATTCTACGAGTCATTACAGAATGTACGTACTAATGACTATTCATTCTCTCTCCAATCTTGTTGTTCTTGCTGGTCCCCAAAAATTACGCCAAAATTACCCCAAATCGCAAGCATCAGTCTCTGTCTTTGCTTACTAGTCTCCTTTTTCAATTTCAGCCCCTACCCCTTTAAAAACAATCTCCCCATTTCAACCTCTAGTCAATTAACACCTCACAACAAGATCACTTCCCCCTCTTTTCTCAAAATGGGTCTTGTTATTTCTTCCTCCATTGACTCATTCCGGTGAGTTTTCACATACCCTTTTCGCTTTTTTTCATGTTTTGAGGTTTACCTTGGTTTCTTGATATATCTTGATTTTTGGTTAAAATGAGGGACTTTCCATCTTGTTTTGGTGAAAATGGTGTTCAGGTTGCTGATAATTCTTATTCAAGTGTTAGTTTTAGTAAAGCTCCGCAAAATATGGTGACTTGTATATATCAGTGTAGATTACTTGGCAAGTCTTGTTTGATAATACTGTGTTGGAGTAAGAATTTGATGGGGTATTGTCTAGGGGTTGAAATTGATGATTTAGGTGGTCATTGTGTTTGTAGAGTTGATGTTAAGCCTTCTTTGTTTTATAAGAGAAAAGGGTCCAAGTGTTTGCAAGTGAATTCTGCTAAAATTGATATTTATTGGGACCTTTCTTCGGCGAAATATGGGGCTGGTTCACAGCCTGTAGAGGGGTTTTATGTTGGAGTTGTGTGTAAGGGAGAGATGGTTTTGTTGGTTGGAGATATGGTGAAAGAAGCGATTAAGAAAGCTAATGCAGTTCCTTCTTTGTTTGGTTCGACTTTTGTTTCGAAGAGGGAACATATATTTGGGAAGAGGGTGTATAAAAGCAGGGTTCAGTTTTCTGATAATGGGCAAATTCATCACCTTGTGATTGAATGTGAGACCACTGGAATCAGTGACCCGCGCCTTGTTGTTCGTTTAGACAGCAAGATGGTGATGCAGGTAAAGCATCTACGATGGACATTTCGTGGGAACCAGACCATTTTGGTTGATGGGCTGCCTGTTGAAGTTTTCTGGGATGTTTATAATTGGTTATTTGGCACATCTTTAGGGAGTGCAATTTTCATGTTTCAAACTTGTTCGAGGACTGAGAAGCTATGGGCTAGTCAGACGTTGGACCCCTCTGAACCCCCTTGGCCTTGTTTACAGAGTAATAGAGAATCTAAGTCATCTGATCCTGGTTTTGCTCTGACCTTGTATGCTTGGAAAAATGATTAGCAGATCCTCCTTGATAAATGATGTGTTTTTTCTACTCGGCTGATGTGGAGATGGTTGAATTATAGTAGAAATGGTATCATACTATATTACTTTATCAAAATTTTTTGCTTGTTTGCTTCACTTGGCTTATGGAAAACATTACTTTTATACCTATAACTTTTATACAGTTTTTACATATTTCAAGATATATTTACACTCATAATACTTGTGTAATTTGCTTGAGATTGGATCATAAATGAAGACCGATGAATTGTCATTTGGTATCTTACTAGTGCTCTAGGAAAAATCCTAAATGAATTACATATATTGACTGGACAGTCATGACCCTGAAAAATAAAGAAATTCCTATAGATAATTTGTCAGCTGGAAACTTAGATTTCTTCGAGGCAAAGTGGTTCTTATTCAAGTAGATAGATTCTACATTTGTGCCTCCCACTAGTTGTCGGAGCATACACCCTGTTTTTCCTTTTTGCTCAACAAGAGCATCCGCCTTCAATAGTTAATGACATATTATTCTTGTGGTAGAGTTTATGGTGAACTGAATGTTAAGCATTTTATGGTAAAAGGGACTTCAAAATTAGATGATCCCCGGACAATGACACAGTCACTGGCAATCCTTTTTCTATTGTGAATTGTCATGTCCAGACAAGTCAAGTTATTTGACTAATGTAAGATTCTTCACAATACATATGTCATTCTAAGCTGTCTTTGTAAAGTTGTTGCGAACATCTTTGTAAAGGCTAGCACTTTACCTCAACATGTTGGGTTCTTCTCTGAATCTAGTCCTTTTAAAAAAAGCAGTGGCTGGGGCATCAATCTCTAGCTGGAAACTCCATCAATAAAAGCATTGGCTGGGGCATCAATCTCTAGCTGGAAACTCCATCAATGAGCCTGGTTGCCAGTGGTATTCTATGAAACTGTAATGATATTTTTGCTACGTCTTACCTGTTCCTTAATTACAGGGATTATAGCAACTCTTTAATCAGAATTTAAAACTTGTTATTCATTTGTAGAACTAAGAAGGCAGGTTACTAGATTGTTTGTGGCCTAATGTTAAACTTTGACTTTTAATATGGACGAGGGCTTTTGTGGTGACTGTCTGAGATTAAGGATTTAAGGGTTATGTCAATTTCCCATGAAATGCTTGCACCTGATTCATCATGTGCGTGACGAAGATGACCAGGTCAATTTAGTAGATTCTGGAAAATATTTGCTAAGTTGCTGGTGTTTACTTTCATCCTTTCCAGTTTTGTAGGTCATAATTGTAACTAGTTCACTATCCAACTATGTCTTTCAAAAGCGAAGAAATTTTAGAAGGAGACCTTCGCAGTTCTGTTAAGGAATACCACGGAAATGAACAGGTGATCATCGTTGTCACTGCAAGAGGGACTGGCAGACAATTCTTTTTCTTCCTTTGATTAGGCTCTAGTCGCTTAGTATAGAACAATGTTCTAAAGACTGTTCAAATTGCATATATGCCTAATGGGTGGCCTGGAAGCTTCACCTCTTTACCCTGACAGTTGTTCAAAACAATTTCTATATTTTGCTTTGTATTATTCTGCAATATATTCTTCAATTTAATAGCAATTTCTAATATGTTTCAGTATTATTGCATTTCCCAGAGTAGTCCATTTATACATTTCATTGAATTGCTTTATATGTCTAGTCCTCGTCTCATTAAATCGCGTTCGAATACTTCTCCGGGTGAGTGAGAGTCGAATCCGAGTTTCTGAGCTAACGGGAGATAGTATTATGCAAACTCTCAAGTCTCACTCGCTATCCACAGCATATTGATGCTTAAGGGTTCTAAAAAAACTTTAAAAAAAACAAACAAGAGACCATTTGAAAAAATGACTCCCTATAAATGTGAGAAGACATTTTTGTTGTTTAATATATTCATTAATCTCCCAATTAAAAAACAAATTTGTAGACAGAATTTTATTCAAGTACTTTTCAACTATCAAATTTATCTCCCTAAACCAATTTTTTGACAAATCCTCATTGATCTGCTCTCATGAACCCGCTGCTAACTAAGAATCTTTCTTATTTTGGTAAAAGAATCCTTCTTCTTTGGGTAAAGGAATCCTGCTTAGGTTATTAACTAACAATCTAACATTCAAACATGTCTGCAGAGCAAGACAAAAATGTCTATTAGAATATGATTCTACAATCTACATAAACCAATAACATATTCACACTATTCTTATATGAATTACATGAATCCTGTTACACCTCCTACACCTTCGCTGTTCTTGTACTTATTCAATCATGGTCTCTGCTTCTTTCTCTAATTTCTGCCTTGATCATCACCATCTTGTATCTTACCTCAACCTTTCATTGCTCATCCAGGTTGAAGCCACTGTCAGAAATCCAATCTCGGATTCTCGGTCCTTTCCACAGTCTACTATCTCACTATGTTGGCTTACTTGAACCTGTCAGAGCAACAAGTTTCTCTTTATAATCAGCAAACCATCAGTTTTAGAACCCCCTTTGCTGATCCTTCGTTGCCCGAATTGATCAGGAAACTCATGATCATCTTAGCTATCCACGCACACTGATTCATGTCAGAGAAAATACTCCATTGTCATGAATAAGCTTTTATGTACTTGAGAGGGATGAAGTACTAACACTCTAACAGGTTGATAGAAGTCATGGAACTGCGATTACGTACTTGGAGTCTAATAGCCTTTTAAGGGTGTGACTACTACTGCTCATCTTGATTGCAATGAATATCACATTCAGGTACTATTATCATACTAACACCTAATATCAGTGACATGTAGTGAGGGAAATTGTATTGTAGTAATTTGGTAATGATACGGGACAAAAATATTACTAAGAAATGACTTCTAGTAGTGTTTTTAATGTTAATATGTACATCACATATTATATTGTGGCGAAAAAGATAATAGTAAGTAGCAACATATATCTTATGTAATGTAGGTGGCCTAACTGGGAGTTTCATTTCATCTACTAGCTTCGACACAAGAGCTTGTCCATTGAAATCTTTAGCAACAGTTTTTGATGTGTCGTCGTTTATTAAGGATCTGTATGAGAGTTCTTTGCGCCTTGCATGGATATAAGTGATGAATGGTTTAGAGGACTTCCCTGGATGCTTAGGAGAAGGGGTTCAGTCTCTGTGAGTGTCACTTGTACCACTAATCGATGTATAGGAAATGCAACAATCAGCGGTGGTTATTACACTGGACTCAGTAAGATACCTGTAGAACATCACGCGTAGTTTGTGTTAATGAGCGTCACAGAGAAGCAGAGACATCATGTGCAGAATCTTCAATGCTGGGAACAGGTACATTTCTTAATATCGGTCAAAGGTAAAAATGAGTGATCAAAACCAGTTTTTTACATTTTGGCTCTGAGTTTGGATATGTCTAATGGTCAAGATAAGTGGATTAATCAAATGACCATAACTATTTATCATATCAGTAATTTCTCATATTAAGCACATGCCTGTTCATTATTTAATCTTATCATTAGATCAGACGGATTTCTTAATGCAGTTAGCTTGATTTCATTAGCATGAAATTCTAGGAGAATCTAGTGATACACTTATGACCTCTAGGCCATATGTACTCTGACATTAGAATCTGGATGAGTTTTATTTTGTGAAACAGGTTTTTCGTATGTTTCTTGTCATGTAAGCAATTCTTGATTTACGCAAGCTATAACGTGAAGCACGATGAACATTGATCTAAATCTTCAAATTGCAGGTTTGGCTAATTTACCCTATTGATCTTAATGTGGCTGGTGATACCAACTTTTTTGTGCCGGCTAACTACTAACTGTACAAGCAAAATCTCCCCAAGAAAAAGGACTATTTGAATGTTGTTTGGAGAACAGCTAGTTCTACATCTGATCTCAACACGAAATCAAAGGTGGGGTATATAGAGCTGGGTCTTTTACTCTGTTATTAGATGGTGATTCAAGAATGGGGACCCTTCTCTGAATATAATCTGTGGGTGACAGTCACTGGAGTCTGAAGGTTGGGTAGCTGAGTTATTTGCTGATCAGATTCCAGACTTGAAGAGCTGACCACCTTGCTACATGGACCCTCAGGTACCATAGCAAATAAATTCTTTTGACTTTGATAAAATACAAGAAATGCATTTAGAAATAGAGCATACTAATACTATACATTAGCTGACTAATAAACAATAAGTATACTTAGCCGACTTTTAGCTGTGGAGAGTTGATGAGATCATTAAAACTGTGTTTGACAAATTCAGTGGTTGTATCTTGTGACAATTGGCCATTAGCATGACCAACTCTTTGTTTAATTAGTCAACGCAATAGCGGCAGAAATAGGAAGTTTGAGAAGGACATCTTGTTTATAGTACACTTTTGTTTATATCATGGTCTTATCAAGAAGATTCTGCAATCATGCACACATCAAGTGGCGCATTCGAGCTGCTGCTGGCAAGTCATTTTCTTGGTTGAGCAAAATTCAGGGCTCAAAGTATGGCCTTTTCTTTGTGTGAAGAGGGCAGATAGTTTAAAACATATAAATTCATGACTTGGTTGATTTGTATTAGTAAACTTGCAAGTTGGGGTTTTGACCTGCTCCTTAATGCTTGAAGCATGAATGTACACAGAAACCAAGCCATGTACATTATTTCTGGAAAAGTAGAATTTAAGAGAAGATAGAACTGGTCTTGAATACTTAAAAGTATTGGTAAATTTGTGACCCAACTGGGTCTAAATTAAATTTATGATGTTTGGTCCATAGAATTGCAGCAATAAAGGGTCTCTGCAGTTGATGTAAAGAGTACTAAAGGCACAGAACTGGCAAGAAATCTGTGATTACAAGGCAAGCTAAGGGCTTAAAATATAGTAACCAACTTAAATTTTTTAAAGTTTGATAGGCTGTAATTGACTCATTCAGAAGCAAAACTTGTAAGAATGGGTAATATGGGAAGCCCAAGTTTATTGTTAATAGAAGCATTCATGATCATGTGCAGAAGTCTGATACAATATATATTTTCGAACAGTTTTTGGAATCACAGCTTTTGTATCTTTCTACTTTGATATTACAGGTTTGATGAAAATACCATTCCTATATTTAGTGGTGTTACTGCAATTCTTTTTAACTTCTTATGGCCTTAACCATCCTCTGGATCCTCTCACCCCTACAGAAATTAACCAAGTGAGGCTAGTTATTCAAAAGTCTCATCTTGCTCCTTACTTCCCCAACATAACATTTCATTTCTTAGATCTTGATGAACCAGAGAAACATGATGTCCTCAAATGGATGTCTTCTCGAAAAGGGAATGAGACTTTTCCTCATCGTCGAGCTAAGGTTGTGGTTCGCGCTAAAGGTGAGACTCATGAACTCATTGTAGACTTGGGCACTAGTTCACTTACATCAGACCATGTTTATACTGGTCATGGTTACCCTCCATGGACTGCTATTGAGCTTTTCCAAGCAGCCAGATTACCCTCAAAGTATCCGAAATTTAAAGATTCAATTTCAAGAAGAGGATTAAATTTGTCTGAAGTCACATGTCTTCCCTTTACAATTGGTTGGTTTGGTGAGCATGTAAGAAGCAGAGCTGTCAAAGTCTCATGTTTTTATCGCGGAGGAACTACTAGCATATTTGCCAGGCCTATTGGAGGATTGACTATCTTAGTAGGTATGGAGCCATTGCAAATTACTCAATATGTAGATAGATACAGAACGCCTCTACCAAAAGCAGAAGGCACAGATTTTCGAGCATCAGGTCAAGGGTCTACTTCTGTACCATGCAATGCAACAGATGCTGGCTTCACTATCAATGAACACGAGGTTAGATGGGCTAACTGGAAATTCCATGTTGGATTTAATGCTCGCGCAGGGCTAATTATATCAACAGCTTCAATACTTGATCTTGAAACGAAGAAATTCAGAAATGTGCTCTATAGAGGTCATGTTTCTGAGACCTTTGTTCCATACATGGATCCAACAATTGAATGGTATTACAGGACATTTATGGATATTGGCGAGTTCGGGTTTGGAAGATCTGCTTCTAGCCTAATTCCACTGACAGATTGTCCAAGCAATGCAGTGTATATGGATGGTTACATGGCTGGAGGAGATGGACTGCCACAACAAGTCCCAAATGCAATATGCATTTTCCAGCGTTATGCTGGTGATATCGCCTGGAGACATACTGAAATCGGTGTTCCAGGAAAAGTGGTAAAAATAAGCTGTTAGAAGCTCCTTTAAAGTTTCAATAGTTTGTTATTTTTGCAGAGTCTTGATATTAAATTCTGGCTTTGCAGATAACAAGTGGCCAACCAGAAGTTACTTTAGTCGTTAGAATGGTGGCTACTGTTGGAAATTATGATTATATTCTTGATTGGGAGTTCAAACAAAATGGTGCTATAAAACTCAATGTAAGTGTCTCCAACTAAGACTTTTTGATGATTGAGGCAGTTCTAGATATTTTATTACAATTTTAAGTTTTTTACGGAACAATCAAATAATAGGAATGTGTACTTGGATTCTTTCTGCGATGGTTAACAGGTAGGCCTATCAGGTGTGGTAGAAATGAAAGGTGTGCCATACACAAATCAAAATCAGATATTTGAGGAGATCTATGGTAACCTTGTCGCAGACAACACGATAGCAAACAACCATGATCACTTTCTGACTTACTATCTTGACCTTGATATCGATGGAAGTAAAAATTCATTTGTCAAAGGCAATTTAAAAAGGATGAGGGCAAAGCATTCTCCTAGGAAGAGTTACTGGAGGGTTGTGACAGAAACCGCGAAAACTGAGGCAGAGGCCAGGATCAACCTCGGATCACATCCAACTGAATTTGCGATAGTGAATCCAAATAAGAAAACCAAGCTGGGAAACAATGTAGGCTATGGCCTGATCACAGGACAGCCAGCAGCCTCACTACTTTCCGATGATGACTATCCGCAGATTCGTGCTGCTTATACGAAGTATCAAATTTGGGTTACTAGCTATAACAAATCTGAGAGATGGGCTGGTGGTTTTTATGCTGATCGGAGCCAGGGCGACGATGGATTAGCAGCTTGGAGCAGCAAGTAAGTTTTCTTGTTCAAAAAACACTTGTATTTAGCTGAACTTTTCTGTTCTTTTTTATTTTACTTGGATTTAGATTGTTAAAATAGTACCAGTAGTAAAGGACCCGGGGACTAGTATATTTTCATATAAAAATTTCTATCGATTTTCAAATGTAAGTCGAGACTGAAGTCTATGCTAATACCCTTGTTTCTCAAGATAGGATGATTTAGTCGGGACTGAAGTCTAGGTCAGTACCCTTGTTTTTTTAAGATAGGATGATTTAGTCGGGACTGAAGTCTATGTCAGTACCCTTGTTACTCGCGGTAGGACGATTTAGTACTAACCGGAGTCATGGTTGTGAATGTTGTGCAGGGACAGAAAGATAACAAATGAAGACATAGTGTTGTGGTACACTATAGGGCTACATCACAGTCCAGTTCAAGAAGATTTTCCGGTGATGTCAACTCTGAACAGTGGATTCGAGCTCCGACCTGCGAATTTTTTCGAGCGAAACCCAATGCACAAACAATAGCTAATACATTCGACATTGATTTGTATTTAATCTGTGAATTTCTAGTTACATAACATAGGAAATTTGTGTGACAGTCAAGTGAAATGACTCGATTGATATTGGATTTATACATACAAAATAATGTGATTCTTTATTACAAGAATATAGGGTTAATTATCAAGTTGGTCATTGAGATGGGCTTAATATATCAAGTTGATCACTGAACTCTAAACGGTATCAAAATGGTCACTAAAGTGGCGATAAATATCAAACAAGCACATTGAAATATGAGTTCAAGCAATAAAAATATTATTTATAAAGTTTTACACATTATTTTTAAATGTTACCACAACCAACTAAAAGGTTATGATTTCTAGTATTTAAAATAATATATTTATATTTTATCAAATTTATTTATTATTTATATTTTATTATATAGTTATTTCTTTGTTTTAATTAAAATTAAATAATAAATAAACTTGAAAAAATCTAAATATATTATCATAAATATTAGAAGTCATAACATTTTACTTGGTTTTGGTAACATTCAAAAATAATGTGTAAAATTTTATAAATAATATTTATACTGCTTGAACTTATATTTCAAGTACTTGTTTGATATTTATAGTCACTTCAGTGACTATCTTGATACCGCTTTGAGTTCAGTGAACAACTTGATACATTAAGCCCACTTCAGTGACCAACTTGATAATTAACCCCAAGAATATATACTACATGAGCTGTTGTATCCACCACAGAGCACCCCCTAGCAGCCGCATTGATTAAGCAAACATGCGTCAACTACATCTAATGAAAAACAGCGTAGATTTGGAATTCAGTGATTTGGAATGGAATATACAACGACTAAAATAAGCCACGTTTTCCTAGTAAATAACTATTGGGTTACTGTGTGCCCATGAACACATGCTAAATACATCAAATTTAGATCTTAGCATGTGAGCACACACAAGCCAAACCTGATAATTATTACTTTCTCATTCCGCTCGTTTGTTTATTATTTCATAAATTCTAAATTATTTAAAATAATTTATATGATTATATTTTATAAATTTTTTAAAATAATTCTCTATGCCGAATGTAAACAACCTGGAACAGATGGAATAGTTTTTTTGTGAATAAAAGCTCCCGAGAGTTGGTTGTAAAAGTTTGTGAAAAGAAAAGAGGCCGATGAAAATGAGGTAACGATTGTCTAACAAATTCTTTAGTCGACCATACGCTTCTAAGAGACTTGGCACTTTCTTTGTATGTAAAGTGGTTTACACATTGGTCTTAGATTCTCGGCAATGACAAGTTGAGAACGGTTTGACATTACAACGTTTGCTTCTGCGGGACGTAGGGGATGGGCGGCAGGTGTGACTATCACCCCAAACTCTGGATCCAACACAAAATTAGTTATAAATTCTATATATTTTGTTGAAAATTTGATATTTAAAAATATATTGTAATTAAATATTTTAACTTTAATCCCTCAAAAATATAAATATAAATATATTATGAAAAAGTGCTAAAATCAGTGATGTGCTTAAAATTTTTATGAATTTAAAAATCTAATTATATTCATTTGCTTATGATTATTATGTTTTTAAATTAATACAATTACATAAATAGAAATTCAAAAAATTATATACATTTATTAAATAAGAGTTAAATTCTATGGTGTACATAAAAACATTGGAGTATCATAAATAATATCTCTGATTATCCAAATTTATATATAATTTATCATTTATAAATAATATTAAACATAATTATCAATTAATCATTAATATCTTTATTGTTCTGCTTATAAACCTGGCTCGGTCCCTAGTTCCGCACGATTCTTTTCTTTTCTCAAGGAAGCTTATATCTGCTTATAAGTTATAACAGGAACTTTATATGTTATAGCACGAACTTTATATGTTCTTTTGTTTCCAGAACTCTATATGCTCTTTATATAACAAAAAATCTTAGAATATTAATTAGAAGATAAAATAAAGAGGATGATTCGTTTTATAAATGCAGACAAGAGGGAGTGAACAACTTATTGTTTGTTGATCTACCGACTAAAGTAGAATGCACACGCTTTTATACGCCAAAATCAGTCAACGACTCAACCAGCCAAACTGCTCTACAGTCTACCTCAAGTTTGAGCTTAAAATTACTTCACTTCCAGAATGTATGGAACTTCGGCTCTCGCTGGGACATTTGATTTTAATAACTGAATATATATATTTCATAGATGATATTTCTCTTGAAAATAATAGTCCAGAAAATTTTTTCCCAAAACTATTTTATAATGAAACAAATTTTAAGCAAGAAACGTTTCCCGAAGAAATTTTATAGATGATATTTCTCACGAAGAATTTTTGACAAACTATTATTTGGGAAAGAATTGTCTGTGATTCGAAATTTATGCCTGGTATCAAATAATTGATAATTATACTGATTTTTATATATGTTTATTATCACTTAACCTGGTTATCAACTGAGTGAAGCAAGTCTTCTGACATAAGATAAAATTGTTGGTGACACTTTGTTACCCCTTCATACAGACGTGGAGCACCGGCGAGCGGTCTCTTGTGACTCGGCGCCTTGAGTCGTGCAGAAGAGTTCTGAAATATTAGGATCCCTTTCATTTATAACCAATACGTTCAATCACTTTCAAAAACAATCGGTTTTTTTTCGAGTTTTCCAGCTTAATTGATTTGAAAACAGACTACCCAAACAGAAAAAAATTCTCAGCCAGGGACGCCACACACTCAGGCGACCCAAACCAAAAATTTCCCCCTAGGGGTCGCCCCTACTCCGGGCGTCCTGTAAGTCGCAGGTGTATGAATTGGGCACCCTTTGCATGCAACTTTAACCCTGTCCTTTTGTCTGCATCCCTCTGCCCTCGGTTGTACAAGATCTACCAGCTAACTTTTGATTTTAGATTCAATCTAAAGCACAAATGCACAATATTGATTGTTTTTGAAGTTTTTTTTTTTTTTTTTTTGGATTCTACATCGTTGTAAGACGTAATATAGTTTATATATTATAATAATATATAACACATCTTGAATGTTTAAAATTTGGGAAATTACCTTGTATACCGTTTTTTCAATTTTATTTTCAAAAATACTACCTTCTCTAATATGGTTGCATATGCGATCACCGTATTTTTGAAAATATTATGGAGAAAGTAGTATTTTTAAAAATAAGATCGGAGAAAATAGTATTTTTGAAAATAAGATTGAAAATTTGATTATGAATAAAAAAAGTCCTTAAAATTTTCACTTAGACATGGGATTAATAATTTCACATTCCTAGTGAAATTGGCATGCGTAGACATGAACTGAGAAAGTATACTTTTTTAATAAATATGAATTATATCTCGTATATGCAAAGGGCCCCGTAAGAATCTGTTTTGACATATTCTATATAAATATTATATTCGAATTAAAATATAAATATAAAATTGGAATTAATATATATAAATTATATTCGAATTAATATATAAAAATTGATATTTAATCTCATTATATATATATATATTATTAATTACCTTTTAGATTATACTTCGATATAAGCTTAAATATTTAAATATTACAATCTATAATATTATATTTTATAATATAATATCATTATATATTATAATATTATAAAATATAGTAATATAAATCATAAATGTTAGACAGAGCACGGGCGCCCCTGCTCAATGTTCCAACAATATTTAATTGAGATGTCATGAGAGAACCAATTGTAGTGGTTAGTAATGAAAAATATTTGTGATTTAAAATGTTCGGAATATATATCAAAAAATATTTGTGATTTAAAATGCTTTAGCTATTTAATTGCAAAAATATTTTTTAATTATATTTTATTTTGTTTCGTACGAATATAATATCTTCTTATATTTTATATTTTATTTATATTTATTTTTCAAATGTAGTATCGAATATTAAATAACTTTGGAATCAATGTTAGATTTAAAATATTAAATTAAAAACTAAATTTGAAAAAAAAAGAATAATGTTTGAAATTAATAAAATTTAGACTGTAAACTAATCAAATAATTCGGAATTACAAATTTTGAAAATGAAAAACTAATTTTGGAAATACAAAATTATTTAATATTCGATATTACGTTTGAAAGATAAATATAAATAAAATATAAAATATAAGAAGATATTATTTCGAAAATAATGTATTGAGATATTATATTCATACGAAACAAAATGAAGTACAACTAAAAAATATTTTTGCAGATAAAAAATTAATATTCAGAATTAATACTTATTTAATATTGAATATTACATTTGAAATCACAAAAGCTAAAGCAACAATTGGAAAGATACAGTTTTGCCTTGCTTCGCTGATTCTGTGGGTGGGCAGTTGGGGTCGCCCAGAGAAGGGGCGGCCTGCCTTCCTTCTCCACACACTGCACGGTCGTCGATTTTCAAATCAATTAAACTGGTTAGTTTTGAAAAGTCAGAAAAAAAAAATGGTTGTTTGGAAAGTGGTTGAACATGATGATTTTTGAAAGGGAGCCGAAATATTAGCTAGAATATCAGTAGACTCTCTTTTAGCTTGAGCAAATGCAATTTATATTATATTTGTTATTACGTTCTTTTTTTTTTTTTTTGATAAAAGAGCTAATTCAATAATAAAAAGTCATACGACATCTACATAAACAGTCGCGTCGAACAAACAAAATACAGAAACAATCACTGATTAATCCATTCTTCTTGGAGATAAAATCACGTGATTTGTTGAAGATGATATATACACATGCTTTGCCACTTTCGCTTCCGCCATAACCAGTTTGAGCTATCGACTGAGAATGCAATCGCCTAACAACTTTTAATACTAAATCAAGCACCATACTCACACAAACGGTGAGAAAATAACAAAACTCACACAAACGGTGAGACAACAAGAAAACTAAAATCAATCGTGACAAACTAGCAACCATAGACTTGCAATTACGAAAATAAAATACCAGCTAAACCAAGGCAATCCTTAGATCTGGGGAACAAACCCACAAAAAAAGATAACTCAGGGCTCTTTCGAGAATAAAATCACCAAGAAGAACGAGAAATCCGTAACTCCGTGGAATTGAGATCTCAGAAAAAAATGCCAGATCGGAAAAAACTTTAAATCCTTAGATCCGAAGAAACAAACTAAAGTCAAAAACTTAAGGAAAAAAAGTTAATCTTACCCAATAAGAAAGATTTTAGGAGGATCAATAAGTTTTATTGAAAGAATGAAAACAGTAAAATAAAAGGTTTTGGGGTTTTCCACCGGTAGAAATCCGGTGGAAGCCCCGACACTGCTGAGAAGAAAGAAGAGCGGCTCTGAAATTGGGTTTGAGGAGAGAAGACGGCTTGATTGTTATTACGTTCTGATTACTATTTTCTTTGAGCACGAGCTGAGAGTTCAAGTTTGTTATTTTCGATTTTTTTTTTTTGGTTTTTTACTACTACTAGAGAACACGACGATATCTCCACTAAATTTATTTTCCTAAAAAAATAGAAGGACCTCCGTATGTAATGAGATGGCATGACACTCTTTAAACGTTTCACAATTTTTTTTTTTAGTATATAGTCATCGAAAAACCTCTTATCGACAAATATGAAAAAAAAACAAGCATGCCTTTTTATTGTATAGACTAGTTGAAAAGCCGCGCGTTGCGGCGGCTATAAAAATTATATATTTTTTATATATTGATGATTCAATATTAATATTTGTAGAATGCAACAATTTTGTGGCTGTCTACAAAAAGTATATTAACGATTAAAAATTAACAACAACAAACATGTTCGATGAACAAAACAAATATTATAAAAAAAATAATCAACAAAGATAGATCACTAATAGTTAATTTATTGATATCATTTATCAATATAATGTCAAGACTATATTCTTCTCCAGTGTTTGGATTTGTCAACTCCCACATAGCGGGTCTATAACTACCTTTGCTTCTAATAATCTTTATATTTTTAATAC
Source organism: Daucus carota subsp. sativus (assembly GCF_001625215.2). Taxonomy (NCBI): domain Eukaryota; kingdom Viridiplantae; phylum Streptophyta; class Magnoliopsida; order Apiales; family Apiaceae; genus Daucus; species Daucus carota. The sequence continues at coordinate 26,806,175 of NC_030388.2, forward strand.
CGTATAAACAGTCTTCAATTATCGTTGCAGAAGAACGACACCACCGAGTTAGAAATCGAGCAAAAGAACTATCACCAGAGAGAGACAGCGTTGTGGTATTGAGAGAGTAGACCGTGTTTAGATAATACAAAACCCTACAACCTATAGGGGTATTTATAGGTGCTGAGAGACTTGCGTACTACTTTTTCCCATAATTAAATAATCTGAAACAAAATCAGATTAAAACTTTCAAACTGTTATATTCGATAAATACTATGAAACAAAATCAGATTCTGAAACTTGCTTCAAATATATCCGAAACTAAAAAAAGTAGTTCTAATTTTTGATATTTTTAATCCGAAAATTCCAGAAAATTAGAAAAATAGAACGGAGCGATGTGGGAGGCGCCACCTACACGCCCCTCGCTTCTCCTTTATATAGAAACAAATCTTTCCTATAATTAAATAATCTGAAACAAAATCGGATTAAAACGTTCAAGTTACTATATTCCATAAATAATTTGAAAAAAAATCAATTCTGAAACTTGCTTCTAATATACCCGAAACTATAAAAGGTAGTTCTAATTTTTGATTTTTTTAATCCAAAAATTACAGAAAATTAGAAAAATATTGAAGCGATGTGAGAGGCGCCACCTACACGCCCCTCGCTTCTCCTTTGTATAAGTATATTGATGATTGTGGTTGTATTGGCTGCAAGCATAAGGTAGATGTTTAGCAATCCATTTTTGTCGAGACTAATCTCATTTTCATACGTCACAAAAGTGAAATAAGCGGGCGAGATTACTTGATGCTATTCTGATAATCCCTCATATGCATTTAGTATAATCCACCCTACAATTAAGAGAAAAGTTCATCATTTTGGAACAAAGAAGATCCAGTTAAAATAATAAAAGTTACTCTCCCCGTCTCAATGTATAGGTCTTTTTTAAGAAAAAAAATTTATCCCAAAATACTTGTCCTTCTTTTTTTTTAATACAAATTTCTTTATATTAATTATGATTTTTTTTTGAACTCAACATTATTCTTATTTCTCAATGCACTAAATCTCTATATTTATTGTGATTTTTTTGAAACTCAACTCTTTTCTTCCTTATCCATGTACAAATTAATGATACATGAGATAAAATTTTATCGAACCAACTATTTTCTTAATATGCGTGTTTATTTTAAAAAAGACTTATAAATTGAGATGGAGGGAGTATATTATAATACATAGGGGCCGTTTGGCTAAGATTAAAAGAAGTGACTTCTTGCTTAAAAGAAGTAAGTGGAGTAGAAGTGAGAAGCAGAAGTAAAAATTTAGTGTTTGGCTACTTAGACTTATAAGTTTTTTTTAGTGTTTGGATGATTTGATTTTTAAGTTCATGCAGTGTTTGGTACATTACAATATTATTTTTAAAAGAGTGTAAATTGATAATAGATAAACTTGCTTAGAAATTTAAATACAAAATACTAAACACAAATAATTTAAATAAAAATAATGTAACAATTAAGGATCATTTTTACTGTGTAAAACCAACAAAATTATATTAATTTCACATTAAATATGACTTATAAATTAAATAAATCCAGCAGAGATACAGAGAGAGTGAAATTTTTGTTAAAATAAATGTTAACGAATCAGGTGCTAAATAACCACAAAATTTAAAGTTATTAGGCGTAATTTATGTTCTTCAAACTTTTGCTAAACATTATAATCTTCAGCAACATATTCTTGGTATAAATCATTCAAGACAACTTTTAAATGGGCATGCTGTTTTTCACTTTCACCCTCAAGCGGATAAATAATAGGAAAGCAAAAGCTAATAAGTTTCATCTTGAATCTCGGATCCATCACAGCCCCTATAGACATCATGAGATTACTTTCCCCCCAGTATTTATCGAACTTCTCTTGCATTGTACCTGCCATTTCTCTCATGTAGGAATTTGAATTAACTACTTTTTTATCTAGCAATTCTTTCACCCTTTTAAGTTCTGAGAGAAATAAGTTAGAGGTGGGGTACTCGCTTCCTGAAACTATTCTAGTAGCATCATCAAACACCCTTAACAAAGAACAAACATGACCTACTTTCACCCAATCTTCTTCACTTGGAACATATTCCCTAAATGATTTGTCCCAAACAGCATATCTAGGAAAGACTTGTTTAAATTGCAGACCACAATATAACATGTGATAAGTAGTGTTCCACCTCGTAGAAACATCTAAAATCAGCTTTTTTGGCTTAATTTGCAGCAACTCAGAAATTTCAGCCCACTTTTTTCTTCGACCTTCTGAAAAACCAATATATTTGATCCCATCCCTCACTCTACTAACAATGGACATAATAGGTTTAAGCCCATCTTGAACGCAAAGATTTAGTATGTGTGCACTACAACGCACATGGAATAATTGACCTTCAACTGGTAATGATGGTTTCCTAATGATAAAAGAATCTTTTAAATTTCTTATAGCTACATCATTCGCCTTTGCATTATCCACCGTTACTGTCCCAATTTAATCTTGAATTTTCCAATCAACCAAACATTTATATAAAGAATCAGAAATAACATCGCCAGAATGAGGTGGGGGAACATTGCAAAAGTTTATAATCGTCGAATTTAATTTCCATTTTTCATCAATCCAATGGGCAGTGATAACCATGTAGCCAAGCTTTTGACAACTAGACGTCCACATATCAGTTGTGATATTGATTCTCCGGGCAGACCTAAACAACTCTATTAATTTCTTTTTTTCAATTTCATATGTACTCCTACAATCACCTTTTAATGTTCCTCGATTTATTTTTTGATAAAAAGGTGTTGCAGTCTTCATTACCTCATTCCACATAAAGCTTTCTACATGTAAAAATGGTAACTCATTTATCATGACATAATGAGATACTTTTTCCCTCATTAAGGCATGATCATATTTAAATGCAGAAACTTGTACCTCATCGCCAAAACCTCGTCGAACTTGAAGTTGTGGTTGCAGAGTACCACTGTGTGCCTTCACACATTTTTCAAGATGTCTTTTCATTGAGGAAGTTGAAGAAGTCTTACTTTTCAGAAAGAGTTTAGAACAGAGCGTGCACTTGTATCTTTCGACACCTTTAACATTAATCGTATCCATATACTCCCAAACACCCGAGGTCTTCTTCTTAGGTTTTTTCTGAAAAGGCTGGTCACTGGTTTCCGGCACCGGTACAGACCCATCTTTTTCGCTTCCAATTTCAGGTTCTTCCGAATTCCTATTTTCATTTGCAGCCACATCTTGGACATCCCTTTTACGTTTCGTTGATAATTTTGAGACTTCTTCTTGTTCAACATCTTCGTCGGAAAATGATTCATCCGCAAAGCTTCTAACTGTGATATGACTATCATCCATATATGGTGCGTTCTCTGGTATTATCTCAATATTAAGAGCATTCGTTTTCTTTTTGTTTTTTGACGAATCCATTTCCCTGGATCAAATAAATGGGCAGACAAGTTAATCTCAAGTCTCAATTATAGTAATATACACTTCACACAAGTACACAACTTACACTAGATTACTAGAAGCATCAATGGATTCAATTTAATCAGAGTCATTTTTTCAAGAATATAAACAAACACCTTGTTTACATATACCCAATGACAACAAGATATTAACAAGATAAAGATATATGATTGTATTTGTATAAATATGCAATTTAGTAACTTACTTCATGAGTCGAAGCATTTGAAACTCTCACTCGCACCCGCCGTAGTAGTCGACAATCGGATTAGGGATTTGTGTGTCTAAACTCAAGTGTATTCGCCTTGCTGATGAGTTGCTGCCTTGCTGGGTTAGGCACTTGGGCTGTTAGGGGTATTATGTTAACGGGTTATCATTTGTTTTTGGGCCCGGGCATATGAATTATTATGGACAGGGCAGTTTTAACAAGTGAGTTAAACGAGTTACCCAAACCCGGCTCGTACGAACCCGACTTGTTAAACTCGCGAGTAAGCTCGACCCGGCTCGTGAAAAAAACGAGTCGGTTTCGGACACAATTTTCAGCTCGTATAACATTTTCGCCCGGCTCGGCTCGTTTATATTAAACCCGAACTCGAACTCGAATAACCTAAACCCGGCTCGACCCGGCTCGAATTACAGCCCTATGTACGCCTGTACGGTATAAATATAATTACATCTTCAATCAATATTTTTATACAAATATACTCGATAATACTCTCCGTAAAGTTCTTTATTTTGATTTTGTGCACGCTAGTAAGATACTCCCTCCGTCCTTTTTCGGTTGTCATTTTTGATATTGTGCAAGTCAAATTGACCAAAGTTTGCCTGAAATTTATTTATATTTTATCAATTGAAAAAATAAAAAAATATGTTATCGGAAATAACTTTTAATTTAGTAATTTTCAGTTTTCTAAAATAATGAAAAAATGGTTTATAATCTTTGGTCAAAAATTAGTCAATTTAACCAACAAAAATAGAAATGTGACAACTAAAATGTGACAGACAAAATATTTGGTTTAACTTTTGTCTTTGTAATTTGGCCAAATTTATGGAGGCTCGTATAGTTTCAATGGCATCTAGAGAATTGTGTCCCCTTTTATTCTAGATCAATAGAATGCGCAAGTGAAGAATGCAAATGTATCATTTTACAGTGAGTAGGCATTGGTGCACCTGCAGGCTGCAAGGTGCATTAACAAAAGAAACGGGGGATAGCAATGAAAAGCATGATAACTTTCCAAAAATAACAGGAATCAGGCCTGGTGGGTGAATGAAAATCATCATCATCACTCCCCTTCAGAACCCTAAAAAGATAAAGAAATTATTAGCAGTAATATTATTATTACCACCATCATTCTCCTTTATTTGTATTCATAGTTGGCCTGCGAACATAAACATCGACACAACCAACTAATGTATGGACCTCAATGTGCCCTTGTCCCCGTCTTATGGGTCCCACTCCTTCGCACGTCAAGCTGATGCTAATTTCACATCACACCTTTCTTCTTTATTCCTGGGCCCTACGCGAGGAGATCATCACTTGACACGTGGATTTTGTACAGACATCAACTATGCTAATCTCTCCCTTTGACTAAAATTGACCATCTTTTAGTAAATGCTAGACGGGTTACATAGTACTGTTCTCCCGATCATCGTTCGGTTCGGTTCGGTTCAAACAGAATCAAAGGACTTTAATTAGCAAAATAAAAAATAAAAAAAATCAAAGGACTTTTGGTATAAAATTGATATCATTCTTGAGAGTATAGTCAAATATAATATTGTCGTACAATATTCTTTGATTATTAAAGTTTTAGATGAATGAGTTATATAGTATGGGACTGTGGTTCTAGCAAAATAAGAACTTCAGATATAAAATTCGATATTGTCTTTAGAACATACTTACATATTTTGATATAAAATTCAAAATTGTCTTATACAACCAATTGTCATATTACATTTTTAACACTAAAATTGTTATATTATGCTTGGATTTTGATTGTCATATTACATTCCTTAACAAATTGTCATATTACATTCCTTAACACTAAAATTTCAAATGAAGAACTTATATAATATCGTTTAACCGATTTTCGGGATAACAGTTTTAACAAAATTAAGAACTTTCGATATAAAATTCCATATAATCCTTGGGAGCATAATCTGATACAAGACCATCTAAAATTTCAAACTCATGGTACTAATAAATAAGTATAGGATAAAATGGAGTTTAGTTTGGCATGGGAATCTACTTATATATTCGTGTCAAGCCTCCCTCCTGAGCAAATAAATTACCTAGCTCCGAACCTGAGCCTAACTCCGAACCTAACTCCTCCTCATACATATAAAAAAAATGTTATTATTGGGACTCGAACCCAAGCCCTCTTGATTACAATTACACCACTGAAACCACTTGAGCTACACATGCAATTAATTTTTTTATTCAAAAGTATTAAACTCATACATTAAAACTGTTATATTTATATTTTTTTCAATATCTTATCTATTTGAGATAAGTTATTATTTTAGGTAAACCTCATATGTTTTTTACATGATAGATTAATATCCATAAATTAATTACTTACGTAATAAATTTAAATTTGAAAAAGAATTTGAACAATTGGGCTCGAGCCATGTTTCAGACTTCAAAAAAATGGATATAATTCATTTTGAATAAAATTGGACGAATTCAAATCTAACTTAATACTTTAAACGAGTACCGATACAATATTAGAGAAATTTAAGCCATGAATGTGAGAAATAAGCACAGAAACTAAGATTTCGGTGAGCATCTTTGAAAGGAAAAATTGATGGACTTTCAACATGGACTATGTCATGTTTTTTTTTTAATTACAAAAGGTGACTTACAAAGAGATTACAATATTTTTAAGAAAATGAAATAAGATAACTGAAAGAATATTTTTGTTTAAAATATTTTTTATTTTAAACTTATGAATTCAGGATTCGACGTGTAATCAAATCTTTTCAAAAAAAATTTTATAGATATAAGAATAGTGACAAAGAACATCAAATTTGGTGTTATTGAGTTATAAATTTTATTCGCTTAAAATAAAATAACACAGAGAAATAAGTTATATATATATATATATATATATATATATATATATATATATATATATTAAAGTATTAAAACTATAATTTTAATATGCCATACATCAATGTATAACATACGAGTTAAATAAAATGATTCAAACTATAATTAAATTAATTATTCACTTACAAATTAAACTAATAAAATATAATTAATTCTGGAATGGATAATCCGACGCGATAAGATGAAAACTAATATCTGATTAGACGGGAATAGAACAAGAATAGTTTTCCATAATCCAGAATATCGAGCACTTGATTTGATCTTTAACCATTGAACATGATATGCTACATTGCTCACCCCTATGAAATAAGAGTATCAAAATATTTAAAAATGTGAGTTTGCACAAAGCTAAAAAAATAACTATACGACTAATTAAACTAAATATTTTTTATTTTTATGAACTCCATGGTGCCTAACTAACATCTACACTATTTTTGCTATTTGAGATCTGGTTTATAAAGATTACATGAAAAATATTAAAAGTCTTAGTCAACAAGCTCAGAAAACTAATGATAAAAAATTAATATTTTATAACAACACAATATTATAACACGCGGTATCAAAGTAATAATCATCTAATATTTTAAATTAACAAAAAAAATATATAAGGCATTGAAGTACTATATAATTGGAAAATTAAAAGGGTAAGCCACATCAAACGTGTCAGAATTTTTCGGGTACAATTATAAGGTTAGTAGTTCAATTAATGCTTTTATAATAAAGTAAGGTAGGTCTTTTACATATGTTTCAATTATTATTTATACAAAATGTGTGCAACATATAATAAAAAAGAATGTGTTGATGGTCTGTCCATCATATATCACTTAACTATTACACAAACCTATGCTAAAAAAAGAGAAATAAATATAAAACAACGCGGGCCACACATCTTCATCTAATCATGATTGAGCATATCGTAATTCACATATCAAAAACAAGTTTTCATATTTGACGGAATAATTTAATAATTTTCAGTAATAAATTACAGATATTTTTAATGAGGTATATTATATTTAAATTCTAAAAGTTTCAGTATTAATTTCGAATATAATTTTGAACATGTAGATAATATGATAATGGCCTCTATATCCTAACGAATTTGAATATAGAAAAATCAGTTCAAATGTTGTTTTTGATCCATAATTTTTTTTTAAATACAGTACATATTATTACTATCAATGCTATTAGATTGCAAATGTTACATTTCATATTTACATATTCTGTTAAAAAAATAAGACGTAATAGTTATGCTCGAAATAATATGATGACGTACGAATATTATTTAAAACACAAAAAAACTAGGCTTTTATGCTAGTTTATAAGATAAAACTGAAGTTGGTAATTGAAGATGTAAGTAAGTACTGATGGCGTGGTTGAAAACTGAGAAGATATTTGTTTGTTTTTGTGCTTGGGCTGAGAAGATGGATTAATGGCATCTGTGATGGTGATGATCATGAGTGCACTTGGCTTGGCACGCTCATTCATCTTTTGAACCAACAGAATATACATACATATGCAAGAATATGAATATGCATTCTCAATGATGGTTCTCACAGCACGCCCCCTCTCTCTTCATCATCTTATTGGTTGAGTTTCTGAGGTTTTTTGTAAAAGAGAATAACCCTAATTTCTGGTTTTTGTCACCCTTCACCATCATCATCTTTTATCCTTTTCTTTCCCCTTCTCTGTTTCCAGATTTTAACGCTCATTACATGTATCACCATGATGTTCACATGCCTCAACCCTTCCACCATCTTGGATGTATTTCATATCTTTTTCGACTTTGGTGAGATAACGTTAAAATATAACATAAGATTCATTTGGGTCTTTCTCTAACATCTTACGGTTTTAGATGGACCGATTCTTAATATGGTATCAGAGGTTTGACGGAAGTCTCACGTCCATCTTAATATTATATTTGTCGAACCAAAAAAATTATTTAACGAAAAGAATTTCAACATCTTGTATGATATTTCTTCTGACATTTGGTAAGAAACATGTTAGTATGAAGTTAAATAATTTGAAAGTGAAATTTATCTAGACCATAATTGCAAGTTAAAGCAATGACTATAAGGAGAAGCCACGCGGGAAGATCAACCTCAGAAACCACAACTTGGATATACAAAGTGATGTACAATGTATAATAAGATGTGCACTTTGAACTTTATTGCTCCAGTTAGATTTAGATATGAGTTGGTTTCGAAAATCCATGAGGATTTTCTGTCCACTGCATTGAGAACCCCCACTACTGCTACTCCTTGGATTTTTTAGATAGACAAAAGATACATATCTTTAGCTTTCTTCTTTTTCATTTTATCTTTTTAAGTATTTTCATGCAATTTTTTTTTGTAGTCTTTTGATACCATATTGCTGGCCTCTTGTATATATACTCTGCTTCACTCTTCACTTCTCTTCATCCTTCATTTGCTCTCTCTTCTTCTATTCTTCTGAATTCTCTCCCACTCTCGAAAGATATGGGTGACATATCATACTCTAACAACAGTGGTATTAGCAATGGGAATGGGTGCACTAATGGAAATGGCCATGCAAATGGGATGCTGGTTCAGAGGAAGAGTTGTTGGTACGAAGAAGAGATCGAAGAGAATCTCAGATGGTGCTTTGCTCTCAACAGGTACCGAAATTTGTTCAAATTCATGGAGTCACATATAAGTTACACGTAGAACTGACACGGAAATCGTGTTGTGTACAAAATTGCCAGGTTTAGGCCGGACCAATTAAATACTCTGATTTTATCCTTGTCTTTGCTGTGTTATTCTTAAATAGGGATGTTCAGTGTATATCATATGCCTGAACTTTGAAGCCAGTTTTTTTTTTTTTTTTTGCCAGAACTTTGAAGCCAGTTTTAATTGTAATATATTTGTATTTTAAATATGTGGGGGATATTAGATATATATGATGAATAGTGTTGGGATAAAATCATAGATTGGAAAAGGGTGGGGGTAAAAGTACTAGGTTAGAAATGGTGGCTTTTAGAAAGGCAAAATAAGCACTTATCTGGGACAAAAAAGATGAAGTTGTCTGCTTCGTGGTTTCCATGAATGATTTCATTGTTTCACATCTATAGTTAACTACCTTATATTGGATAAAATTACACAAATTATTAAGTATTTTAAAATATGTAATGGAATCATATATAGTTTCACTGTGATCATATGTAACAAAGTTCAGCCAATGTTAGTAGAACTAAATTTTCTGATTTTTCGTCGTTTTTCCTGCAGTATATTGCATACTGGAGCATCTCAATACCAGGATATTCAACTCCTGGACACAAAACCATTCGGAAAGGTAGACGACTTGAGTTTAAGGAGTTATAATTAAAAGCTTGATGAAAAAACTATATATGACACGGTAATGATCATGATGAGTTAACGACGACTGAATTCTGTTTAAACAGGCTCTGGTCATTGATGGGAAGCTTCAAAGTGCAGAGATTGATGAATTTATTTACCATGAATCTCTTGTCCATCCTGCACTTCTTCATCACCAAAAGTAACACGCTTTACTGGAGTTTTGTTTTTGTGTGTGTGATTTTGACACTATTTATTAAGGTTAAATTACTAGATTATGTAACCATCACCTTTGGTTTTAGTCCTACGAACGTATTCATCATGGGAGGAGGCGAGGGCTCGACTGCAAGGGAACTACTTCGGCACAATACTATAGAGAAGGTGGTCATGTGTGACATTGATCAGGTAACCATTGTCAGTGAAAAATTGTAGCTTATATAATATGATGGTCTGGATTATTGATAATAGACGTTGACTCTTGACAGGAGGTGGTTGATTTTTGCAAATCTTACTTGGTTGTTAATAGAGTTGCTTTTTGTGATCCCAGACTTGAGCTCATTATCAATGATGCAAGGTATATACAATTCTCTCCATGCCAAGCCTAATAGTATTTCTGCATACAAGTATGTAAACTAAAATGCTTTTGTGTGTGTGACAGGGCTGAGCTTGAGAGAAGAGAAGAAAGTTATGATGTGATCATAGGGGATCTGGCAGACCCGATTGAAGGAGGGCCGTGTTACCAGCTCTACACCAAAACATTCTATGAACTTACTGTTAAGCCCAGGCTTAACAAGGGTGGCATTTTTGTCACTCAGGTAAGCATCATGATTAAGAGTGTGCAGAGCAGCAAGTTAAGAATTTGACATTTCACTCGTTGCAGGCAGGACCAGCTGGAGTTTTCAGCCATGCCGAGGTTTTCTCTTGCATTTACAACACTTTAAGACAGGTTTTCAAGTGTAAGTTGCACAAGGGAAGCTAAAGAACTTGTAACTTCGCATTGTTATTATTAAGAAACATATTTATCTGTAAAGTGTATTCGCTTCATATACATGTTCCTCGTGTCCTTTTCATGTACAGATGTTGTACCTTATTCCGCTCATATTCCCTCCTATGCTGATATCTGGGGATGGGTCATGGTATACAATCATTTCAACTTTGTGAATTTTTCCCCACCATACTTTGTCATTAAAAAGCTTGTGCTTGAAAAAAATGTGCTATACGAAACAAAAACTAAGACAGGTTCTTGTAAAAACACAGGCATCAGATACACCATTTGTGCTGGGAGCTGATGATCTGGACCTGAGGATGAAACTTAGAATTAAAGGAGAAAATAGATATCTTGATGGAAAAACATTCACGTCTGCCTCAACCTTGAGCAAAGCTGTTAGGAAATCGTACGTTTAGCTATTTAAAGTTCTTATTCATAACTTTCTCTCTTTTTCTAGCTTTTAACTCCATGCATCAGTTTACTTATCAGAAATTTGTGTAATGTGGACAGATTGGACAATGAGACTCATGTTTACACCGAAGGAACAGCAAGGTTCATATACGGGCATGGCCATAATTCTGCAACTAAGCATAACTAAGGTCGATCAGGACTTGATGTGATTGGCTACTATGAACACTACAGAGGAGCATAAGAACATGGAAGAGAGACTCGGAAGAACGCATTTTCAAAACAATTATTTCTTGCTCCTTAATATGGGTTGTTTTCATTTTCTTATTGTGCTACTCTTTATTTTATCTTAACTTTGTTTATTCTATCATTTGCTAATGTAATCAGGTCTCATAAGGAATGATAATATTAAACAGTATTCTACCCTTTTATATTGTGCTGTCTTAGCTCTAATAGATAATTAATCAGATTGAATGAAACAATTTAGTTTCAAGTAAAATTGGTTTCTAATTCAGTATAGTAAAGGTAAAAAGTACAAACTGAGGACTCAAGACTGGGACTGTGAAGGCATCAAAATTAGATTTGATTCCATACTTGCGAGGTCCTCGCCACTTCTCAATCCATATAAAAGAATTTGAATACATGATAATGAACAGTAGACTTCAGAATAAATCTCCTGAGAGGATTAAATAACAAAAACGGAAGGGTTGTTGGAGGCGACGAAAGAAGAACCGAATGGAATCCTTTGGTAACGTCCCATGATCCTTGGAGTTTGGCCTGATGCAGACAGTGGCAACATCTTACAGCTCTCAGTGATGAAGGGGTGTTTCAGAAGCTGATCAGCCGTCCATCTTTCTTCTATATTTCTCGTCAAGCACTTTCTCAAAAAATCCTTAGCATTGGCGGACAAATCATCAGATAATACCAAACCTCCGTCCTGATAGCCAGCAATTAGATCACCCAAAACTCTGGCACTGAGACCGCGATAATTAGACCAGAGACCATTCCCCGTAAGCATCTCAAACACTATGCATCCCAGTGACCATATATCCATCGCTGCTTCATGCTCTCCAAACGCCACGGATTCTGGTGAACTATACAACAACGTTCCTCGGTTCTTATGGCCACTACACGGATCCACAAACGCACAACTTATTTCTCCACCCTTTTTAGCCGACCCAAAATCCGCTAATTTCAGCGAATACTTAACCAGCCCACCAGCATTCTTCGAGGGAAAGACAAGAATATTACCTGGTTTCATATCACAATGAACAAACCCCTTTCGATGCACATGACAAAATCCTTTGACCAACATCCTGGTATAACAACTAGCTTCCAACTCTGATATTCTTCCGCCTCGAAATCGAAGAAATTGTTCCAAGCTTCCACCCGGGGCATACTCAAGAACCAGATCAAAATACTCTGCACCATTCTCAACACTCACACCAGAACCAAAACACTTGACGATCCCATCACAGCCTCCGAGTTCACGAAACACGTCTCTCTCGAGTTGCAGAGATGATGATCGACTTGCTAAACAAGATTTCAGGGCAACAAAGGGAACCAGAGCCGGTGAGTTGTTGTAAGATAATAATGCCGCGGATTGTGCTAAGAAAACTTTGCCATACGAGCCGTTTCCAAGAAACTTGCGCTTCACCCACGGAGAAGCCATGTTGTAATTGCTAATTTTTTCCAAACGCTATCAAATTGTTTTGGAAATTTGTCAGAGCAGCATGAATATATAGGGTTTTTAGATAACACGTGGAATGTTACTTGGATCCGAAGTACTTAGATTATCAGTAGAAACAAGTTTTCTGTTTCCTAATCTGACGAGTACAATTAATATTCGTAAGTGGGCAAGAGAAACAGCTTGGAAGTGCCTTTTTTCTCCTTTGGCAACATACTGCGCCAGAGATTATGTTGCAAAGTGAGTGAAAATTTATTTTTAATTTATATATTTAAAAAAAATTTAAAAATTTACAATTTAGTCGTAATAAAATGATAATATAATAATACATTATTATAAATATACTTCAAAGCATCTCCAACCCATCAAAACCCTTGGCTAAAATTCATTAAATCATACCATAAATAAAAAGTATAGATAATGTGTGAAATTTGGTCCACTCCAACCACACATAACCTTGTCTAAAAATATAGCCAACCAATTGATGTTGATTGTTGGCTATATTTGACCAACCACTCAGTCCTATAGCAATATCTGTTGCAAGATTTCGTATCATTTGTTACCATATGATAATATACATTCTACTTATAATAACTTGAAAGAATAATAACTTACTACTCCCTCCGTCCTAATTTATCCGTCTTGTTTGACTTTTGGTGATCAAATTGATCAAACTTTAATTGGTATTAGTAACTATTCCTACATTATCTTGAAAATCAAAAAAAATACATCTTAAAGTAGAATAGATGTAGATTTCAGTAATATATTTTTCATAGTTTTTCCTGATTATTTTATATATATAAATTTCAGTCAAAATTTGATTAATGGACCTTAAGAAGTCAAACAAGACAAATAAATTGGGACGGAGGGAGTATTTCTGAAATATAGCCAACCAATATAGTCATTACCGTCGAAGCAAAATGACATACTGCTTCGACAAATTTTATCTAATGTCTAACAAGTCCAATTTAGCCGACCACTTTTAGCCGACAAATTATACATAATGTCTTAAAAGTCCAATTTAGCCGACCACTTTTAACCAACAGCGTTAGAGATGCTCTCGCAGTGATCAATTTTCATGGCGTGGTTGTAAGTTCGAACAATTACGCAGCAATAAGCTTCTCCAAATAAGAAGTAGAAAAATAATTAATATATTGAGTTAATTCCACACATTTTCGAAGTTACAAATTTATATAAGAAGAAAGAACATAAAAACATTTGAACTTGTATAATTTAATAGGTAAGTAGAAAGTAGCAACTCATTACATTCGAAGTACTTTAAAATTTTATAACAATTTGAGTAACAAAATGTCATAGCTAGCACTGCAACAACAAGCTTATTCAAACAAAACCACCCAACAATAAACCATTTCCAACATCATATATATTACACCCCCTTTAAGGCTACTGATTTTTAGTAAAGTACATAGTGTACCATTATTTTCTTTATCATCAATCAGGGATACTTTCACTCATCCCAGTCCGATGAATCTTTGTCCCATGAATCTTGTGACCTTGAGGATGAAGCAGCCCACTTTATTCGTTTAAATCCTTCAAGTGAAACAGGCTCTTTCCATACTTGAAAAATCGATGGGATTTCAAATAAGGATATATAGAGAATTCTGTGATTACTATCTCATCAAGATCATACAAAATCCGTCTACCGTCTTTCTCAATTACTAAAAACTGAGCACTGCTGAAAATGAACTGAACAAGGTTTAGTGGCGCACCTAGATCAATAACATGCACTTTACTCCACGATGCTTTAACCCCACGACCACCAAGACAATCCTTATCGTCTAATGTCCACATGTCAATCTTACCATCATTAATGGAGATGATATAGGCAATAGTATCCTTAAATTCAGTAACACAAGTTTGAGTACCAAACAAACTACTCCTATTAGCAAAAGAAACAACGGGTTTTGATACGACAGGGAGGTCAATCCCACAATGAAACACCTCCTTATTTAAATCAAAGGTCAACATACTACTTCTATCTTTTAAGGCAATCAAAAATCCCTTAAAGCAAAATTCGGAACTGATCCTCGGGGGAACATAAGTAGACTTGAGGTGAATCTCTCGCCAATTATTCTTGCTTGAAGAATAGACCTCGACAGAGCGAGAGCGAGAGCCAGATACGACTCTAACCACTTTAAAATCCAAATCAATGTGATCGAAACCAAAGCCTAAAGAGACCGTTTTAGTATAATCATCATTGATCATATTAGGCAGGGGAAGCCTTTTGGAGTGTCTAGTAGCAGGATTCCAAAGATATATATCCGTTCTATAAGCATTCGATTCGAAGACGATAAACCGGACACAAACAATACCACAATCAGAACCAATAAGTTCAGAGTATTCAGGCGGATCTAGATACTCACCTTGCGAGTAAGGAAATTTCAGATTTATTCTAGGGCAGCCCAAATCGAGATGGAAAAGGGAGAAAGCGTCGTCGTCGTCTTCGGAATGACCAAATGAACGTTGCACGATGTGGAGCTTGTCATCTTTAGGAGCCATTGCGAGGTGTGATTTGGCGAATTGATGACTAGAAATAATGGAACATCAGGATTTTGAAACTGATTTGAATCGAAGCAATGGCTTTATGGGAAGGAGTAAGAGAATCCGAGTCCACAAATCATCTGTGAAGCTATTCATCAACGTTTCCCAGGATTTTGATGTTCTCTTACTCTTGTTATTAATTGCATCCCTGTTTAAGGAACTCATATTGCAGAGCAAAATCAGGGTTCGAAGATTCGCAAGATCAGGGTTTAAAGATTCGGAAAATGGGGGTTTTAAGTTGTAAGGTGACGGAGACGGGTTTTAAGTTTGACCTTTTGCACGTAGTTTGTGAATTGTGAATTAGGATTTTGACCCTTAATGAGATAGTAAAAATATTAATAAAACTCATGTACTAAATAATTTAATTAGTAACTTGATAATATACGTGGCATCCATCTTAATTTTAACTTAACCATGGTTATGATTGGGTTTTTAAAATAATTTTTTTTAAAGTTACTTGCATTATTCTGCAACAAATATACTATTGTGGTTAAATTGAAAAAAACATGATAGTTATATAGTTTTTTTGGTAATTAAATCTATTATTTTTCATATTTTCTTTTTTTTTTTCTGTTAAAAAAGTCAAAGTGACACTTAATTTAGGACAAAGGTCATGTTTAACATTGAGGCTAAACTATTTTTTTCATCTCAAATCACGTGAAAAAAATCAAAGTGACACTTAAAGGACCTGACCTTGAGGTTGAAGCAATTTTGGTCAGGAGCTATTAAATTTATTATTCATAAGTTTCTGTGTTTTTTTTTCTGGGTACTATGCACAGATAGGACACTGACACGCGTGTTTACCCGGAAGGAACGGCAAGGTTCATATATGGGGATGGCCATAATTCTGCAGCTAAGCATAAATAAGCTTGATCAGCACTTGATGTGAATGGCTACTGTCATCACTACAAAGGAGCACATAAGACTCCTACAAATTATAATATAGGTTTATTGGTTTTCATATTGTCCTCTATATTTTATCAACATTATTCCTATATCAACATTCATATAATAATAAGAAGAAGAAACCAGAATAGTCTTAAAACATTACAAATAACAAAATATCACATCAAGCAGTACATCAAATAGCAGAATCTAAACAAATTCAACAAAACACTAAACCATCACTTCCACCTCCCTTGCGGCTACTACTTTCCACCATTAACATCAATCCGAAATACTTTCATTCATCCTATCTCAATTCCCATTCTGCAGATTCCTGCAACCTCTACGATGGAGCAGCCCACTTGATTCGTTTGAATCCTGTGAGTGAAAACAAGCTCTTCGTATACTTAAAAAATTCACAAGTTGCAATGTTAGGATAGCCAGGGACTTCTGTGCTTGATTTGTTGTTCGAGTTATACAATAACCGATCACCACCTACACCAAATAGTAAGAATTGAGTATTGTTAAAAAGGCCCTCAACAAAGAGAAACGGCACACCTACATCAAGTATGAGCACTTTAGTCCATGATGCCTCAACTCCACCGCCAGAAAGACATGCCTCATTGTCTAATGTCCACAAGTTAATCTTGCCGTCCATGATACTATCAGAATGAATGAAGGCAATACTATCCTTGTATTGAGCAATTTCACTAGAACTACCAAATTCAAAAGAACTAACAGGGACATTAATACGACAAATAAACACCTCCTTGTTTAGATCAAAAGCCACCATACCTTTGCTACCACTATAGTGTTGAAGGGCACACAAAAAACCGTGAAAGCATATATGAAACTTAATGGGGCCATCAGATATCTTTTGCTTAATCTTATGCCAATTATTCATGTTTGAAGAATAAACCTCGGCAGAACGAGTACAGGATATAACTCTAACAACTTTAAAGTCCAAATCAATGTGATCAAAGCCAAAGCCTAAAGCAGCATCAGACATATGATAACCGTGTAGAGCATACGGGGGAATGAGTTTGGACTGCTTGGTGGCAGGATTCCAAAGATATAAATCATAATTATTTTTGGCAGCCTTCCAATCGGAGACACAAACCGAAACACAAGCAATACCACATTCCGAACCAATAAGTTCAGAGTCCTCTGGCTTAAAGGGATACTCACCTTGCGAGTAAGGAAAATTCAAATTCTCTAAAATGCGCCTCGAATCGAGATGATAGAATGAGAAATGGCCGTCCTCTCCGTCTTCGGGGTAGCCTTTTTCATGGTGAACGATGAGGATTTGATCATCTTTAGGAGCAATTGCGAGATGTGATATGGCGAAACGATGACTGGAGATAATGGAGAACCATGTTTTGGAGACCGATTTGAATCGGAGTAACGACTCGAATGGAAGGCGGAGGAAAATCTCAGTCCACAGATCATCAGTGAAATTACTCATCACCAGTTTCCAGGCTTCTGATGCTCTCTTAGTCTTGTAATTTCCATACATATTCGAAGAGCTGTGTCGCAAAATAGGGTTTGAAAATACGATAAAAACAAGGTGGATGAGTGTTTTCTTACTTTAGAGACCCGGGTATAAAGACTACGAAGCTAAAGGAGTACATGTGATTGGAATTTTAAAGCATTTTTTTGCATTTATGAGATCCGAGAATATTCGTTTGAGATTGTTTGAAATCCATTAAAATCCTTGAGATATTCAATTGGGATTTTAAATTATGCTACAAAATTTAGTGGTATTCAATTAGTATTTTAAATTATGCTTTAAAATCCGATGGTATTCAATTGGGATTGTTTAAAATCCATTAAAATATGATGGTATTCAAATGTTGATAGATTTTTTTGCATTTCATAAAATAATGGATTTTGTGGTATTTTTCAGTGTATTTCAAGCTTTTTGAAATCTCATCAAAATCAATGGGATTTTAAAGTATTGTGTTTAAATCCTATCAATTCTGCGATATTTTATCAAGAATCCGCACAAAATCAAAATCACATACAATCCATTAAAATCCATGGACTAAAAACAATCCATTAAAATCCCAATCGAATACATTCCCTAAAAGAGAGCAGCGAAGCGGCTCGGAATATAAACAGGCATACAAGAAATTCTTAAATCCTTTTGACATTATCCCTAATTTTTTTGATACTCGTCCGGATTTGATTGTATTTAATTTTATTAATTGTTTAATGTAACTAGTAAACAGGAGTGTATTGGATTTTAAAGATTTTTTTTTCATTCATGAAATAATGGATATATTTTGTGACATTGTATTTTAAGTTTGTGAAATCCCACCAAAATCTATGAGATTTTTAAGCGGTATGTTTAAATTCAAAAAAAATCTATATCAATTTTGTGAAATTTTATCGAGATTTCCACGCAAAATCAAAATCACATAAAATCTATTAAAATACACATATTGAAAACAATCCATTAAAATTTCAATCGAATACACCTTCCAATATTTAATTTGAAGCTAAAATTAACAAATTGTCCAACACTTAGAATAAAAAAAATATGATTACATCAAAATTGAATTGATCAGTATATTTGAAAAATAAAAATAAAACTAATTAAATCAAAATTTAAAATTATTAAATAGAATAATATATATTGTCGACTTCTTTCATTTATGTCTATTTTTTAATATTGCTAATGTAGTATTATGATTATTTATTATTATTTGTCATAATCGCCAATACATTAAACTCATGCCATAGCCCATAGTATGAACTATTTTCGGATGTGATGTAATTTTAATATTTTATTGATTAATTTGTTTTTGTGTATATCTTTATCACTCTGTCATTCTCTCAACATGTTGATATAAATTACATTGTTTATGTGAACCGTTTTTGTTACCGTATTTGTCTTTACTATTTGAGTAATACTGCATGCACATAAACGAATACATAAATTTTATACAGAATGATGTGGCAGCGCCACCTCTCCATAACATTAATTACTCTTGTCTGCCACTATACCTATACACCTACTTTCTTTTTCATTGTGTTATATAGATATTCAGATTGACTTGGTGTCTCAGTTCACCTATAAAATATTATTTTTAGTTTTTATCTTTCCATTTTTTTATTATTCAAATCCTTTTATATTTAATACTTTTATAGCTTTTTATATTATTTATTTTTCATTATTTTTTACCTTTTACATTTAATTCTTATATAACTTTTATATCTAATTTTTTATATCAATTTCTAGGAGAAAACTAGAAGCTATTTGATGTTTAGTTCACTGACAAAAAAAATTATTTTTATTTTTTCAACTTCTTACACTTTTCACTTTTCTTATTACATGTAATATTAGTTATAACTTTTTATGCTAATTTTTTATATCAAATTCTCAAAAAAAAATTACTCTTGTCGGCTACTATATTTGTATCTTTTATTTTTGTTTTGTTATCCAAACACTGAAAATGATTTGACGTTTTGTTCACTTATGAAAAAATTATTTTTGTGTTTTAACTTCTTACACTTTTCACTTTTTCTATTATTTGTATCTTTTTTTTTATTATCATCACTACTAGATAAGTGATGCTAACTAGTATTACAAGTAAAAATAAATAATATAAGAAAAAATATAAATAATAAAAAAAGTGAAAAGTATAAAAAGGTGAAAGCACAAAAATATTTTTTTTTCATAAGTGAACTAAACGTCGAATCAATTTCAATCTTTGGATAACAAAATGAAAATAAAAAATAGGTATACAAATATAGTGATCGATACGGGTAAAAAATTATTTTTTTTAAGAATTTGATATAAAAAATTAGACTTAAAATGTTAAAACTAGTATGACATTTAAAAAAATAACAAAAAGTAAGAAAGATAAAAATAATAAAAAAGTGAAAAGTGTAAGAAGTAGAAGAAATAATTTTTTTAAGTGAACTAAACATCAAATAGTTTTAATTTTTAAATAAGAGAAGAAAAATAAAAAGTATAAAAAGTTAATTTTTGTAAGTGAAGTAAATATCAAATAGTTTCAAGTTTTCTCTTGATAAGTTGATATAAATAGTTAAACATAAAAATTATACAAGTATTAAATGTAAAAAGTGAAAAATACTAGTGAAAAATTAATAATATAAAAAATTGTACAAGTATTAAATATAAAAGGATATGAATAATAGAAAAAGTGAAAAGAGCAAGAAAAGTTAAAAGTTAAAATAATATTTTATAAGTGAACTCAAAAATCAAATCGATTTCAATATCTAGATGAGAAAATGAAAAAGAAAGTAGGTGTATTAGGTATAGTGGCAGACAAGAGTAATTAATGTTATGTAGAGGTGGCGCTGCCACATCATTCTGTATAAAATTTCTTAATCCGTTTCTGTATCCGTTCATGTGCATGTAGCATTACTCTTACTATTTTTATCATCTTTTTACACAATGATAGTCATATTTTTTATCTCTTTATAATCCTTATCTCTATCATCTTTATATCTCTTTAGAAAAGATACATAGCTTTTAGCTTTCTTCTTTTTCATTTAATGCAATTTTTGTAGTCTTCTGATACCATATTGCTGTCCTCTTGTATATATACTCTGCTTCACTCTTCACTTCTCTTCATCCTTCATCTGCTCTCTCTTCTTTTTACCTTCTGAATTCTCTCCCACTCTCGAAAGATATGGGTGACATATCATACTCTAACAATAGTGGTATTAGCAATGGAAATAGCCATGCAAATGCTATGCTAGTTCAGAGGAAGGGTTGTTGGTACGAAGAAGAGATCGAAGAGAATCTCAGGTGGTGCTTCGCTCTCAACAGGTGCGTAAATTTTTTAAACTCATGCAGTTATACTCGACACACATATATTTAAGTTACACGTGGAACTGACATGAGAATCGTGTCGTTTACAAAATTACCGGGCCTACTAGGGAACTTGTAGTTGTAGAACACAGTCCAAACTTTGTTGTGTTATTCAGGAATAGGGATGTTCACTGTGTATCATATGCCTGAACTCTGAAACCAGTTTTAATTGTAATATATTTATATTTTAAATATGTGGGGATATTAGATAATAATAATGAATAGTGTTCGGATAAAATCATAGATTGGGAAGGGGTAAAAGTACTATGTTAAAAATGGTGGCTTTTAAAAAGTCAAAATAAGCACTTATTTGGGACAAAAAAGTTGAAGTTTTCTGCTTCGTGTTTCCATGAAAGATTTCATTGTTACACAACTAAATTTTAAATTTTCTGTCGTGTTTCCTGCAGTATATTGCATACTGGAGCATCTCAATACCAGGATATTCAACTCCTGGACACAAAACCAT
Source organism: Daucus carota subsp. sativus (assembly GCF_001625215.2). Lineage (NCBI taxonomy): Eukaryota > Viridiplantae > Streptophyta > Magnoliopsida > Apiales > Apiaceae > Daucus > Daucus carota. Next base: position 26,827,905 of record NC_030388.2, read on the forward strand.
TCGGAAAGGTAGACAATTTGAGTTTAAGGAGTTAAAATTAAAACCTTGATAAAACTACTATATATGACACAATAATGATGATGAGTTAACGACGACTAAGTTCTGTTTAAACAGGCTCTCGTCATTGATGGGAAGCTTCAAAGTGCAGAGACTGATGAATTTATTTACCATGAATGTCTTGTCCATCCCGCACTTGTTCATCACCAAAAGTAACACTCTTTACTGGTGTTTTGTTTTTGACACTATTTATTAACGTAAATTACTAAATTATGTAACCATTACCTTTGTTCTTAGTCCTACGAACGTATTCATCATGGGAGGAGGCGAGGGTTCTACTGCAAGGGAACTACTTCGACACAATACTATAGCGAAGGTGGTCATGTGTGATATTGATCAGGTACCATGGTTTCATTTCACCTAATAAAATTCATACACATTATGTTTATCTAACAGCTGAAATGTTGAATACAGTTCTGTTCTACTTTTCTAGTACTTGTGTTTATTAAAAAAAGTTCCTTAGTACATTTCATTATATGAAACAATGCAAATCAACTCTTGACAGGAGGTGGTGGATTTTTGCAAATCTTACTTGGTTGTTAATAGAGTGGCTTTCTGTGATCCCAGACTTGAGCTCGTTATCAATGATGCCAGGTATATACAATTCTCTCCTTGTTGAGCCTTAGTATTTATGCATACATGAATGTAATTTAAATTGCGTTGTGTGTGTGACAGGGCTGAGCTCGAGAGAAGAGAAGAAAGTTATGATGTGATCATAGGGGATCTGGCAGACCCGATTGAAGGAGGGCCGTGTTACAAGCTCTACACTAAAACATTTTATGAACTTACTGTTAAGCCCAGGCTTAACAAGGGTGGCATTTTTGTCACTCAGGTAAGCATCATGATTAAGAGTGTGCAGAGCTGCAAGTTAAGAATTTAACATTGCACTCGTTGCAGGCTGGACCAGCTGGAGTTTTCAGCCATGCCGAGGTTTTCTCTTGCATATACAACACTTTAAGACAGGTTTTCAAGTGTAAGTTTCACAAGTGAACCTAAAGAACTTGTAACTTAGCATACATGTATTCACTTCATATACATGTTCATCGTGTCCTTTTGCAGATGTTGTACCTTATTCTGCTCATATTCCCTCCTATGCTGATATCTGGGGATGGGTCATGGTATACAATCATTTCAACTTTGTGCATTTTTCCCCACCATACTTTGTCACTTATTTTAATTCAGAGCGTGGAAAAAAAAAAAGCTGGTGCTTGAAAACAATGTGCTATACGAAACAGAAATAAGACAGGGTCTTGTAAAAATACAGGCATCAGATACGCCATTTGTTCTGGGAGCTGATGATTTGGACCTGAGGATGAAACATAGAATTAAAGGAGAAAATAGATATCTTGATGGAAAAACATTCACATCTGCCTCAACCTTCTGCAAAGCTGTTCGGAAATCGTACGTTTAGCTATTTAAAGTTTTTATGCATAACTTTCTCTCTTTTTCAGCTCAACTACTCCATGCTTCAGTTTATCATGAAATTTGTGTAATGTGGACAGATTGGACAATGAGACCCATGTTTACACCGAAGGAACAGCTAGGTTCATATACGGGCACGGCCATGGCCATAATTCTGCAACTAAGCATAACTAAACTCGATCAGGACTTGATGTGATTGGCTACTATGAACACTACAGAGGAGCATAAGAACATGGAAGAGTGACACCGAAGAAAGCATTTTCAAAACAATTAATACGGTTGTCTTCATTAAGCATTGTCCTACTCTTTGTTTTATCTTAACTTTGTTTATTCTATCATTTGCTAATGTAATCAGGTTTCAAAAGGAATGATAATATTAAAAAGTATTGTACCCTTTGATATTGTGCTGTCTGAGCTCTATTAAACAATCAATGAGATGAAATGAAACCAATTTAGTTTTAAGTAAAATTGGTTTCTAATTCAGTATTGTAAAGCTAAAAAGTACAAACTGAGGATACAAGACCAGCTCCAGAGGTCGACTGGGACTGTGAAGGCATCAAAAGATCAAATGACCTATATCTTTTTTCTACAGCTTCAAATTCTTGCTGTAATTTCCCTTCCATTTGACTCTATAGTACTTTTTAGGAAATTGGGAGATAACACAGAAGTTTCAACATTAATACTATATCAACATTCATATAATTATAAGAAGAAGAAACCAGAAGAGTCTTAAAACATTACAAATAACAAAATGTCAAGCCAAGCAGGACATCAACTAGCAGAATGTAAAGAAATTCAACAAAACACTAAATTTCCACCTCCCTTGTGGCTACTACTTTCCACCATTAACATCAATCGGAAATACTTTCATTATCCATTCCCAATTCCCATTCTGAAGATTCCTGCGACCTCGATGATGAAGCAGCCCACTTGATTCGTTTGAATCCTGTGAGTGAAAACAAGCTCTTCGTATACTTTAAAACTTCATGAGGTGCAACGTTAAAATACCTAGGGACTTCTGTGGTTAATTTGTTCTTCGAGTTATACAATAACCGATCACCATCTACACCATGTAGTAAGAATTGAATATTGTTAAAAAGGCCCTCAACAAAGAGAAACGGCACATCTAAATCAAGGCTGAGCACTTTAGTCCATAATGCCTCAACTCCACAGCCAGAAAGACATGCCTCATTGTCTAGTGTCCACAATTTAATCACATTGTTGTCCCCGTTACTATCATAAAAAATGAAGGCAATAGTATCCTTGTATTGAGCAATGTGTATTCCACTAGAATTCTCAACATCATCAAAAGGACCAACAGGGAGCTTAATATCACAAATAAACACCTCCTTGTTTAAATCAAAAGCAATCATACCTTTGATACCACTATAGTATCCGGTTGCTAACAGAAATCCGTGAAAGCATACATTAAATACAATGTGTCCGGAGATATTAATAAGCCCGTGCTTAATCTTTCGCCAATCATTCCTGTTTGAAGAATAGACCTCCGCAAAAAGAGGTCCAGATACAACTCTAACAACTTTAAAATCCAAGTCAATGTGATCAAAGCCAAAGCCTAAAGCAACACCAAACATAGTATCATTGGGTATAGTATAAGGGGGAATGAGCTTGGACTGCTTAGTGGCAGGATTCCAAAGATATAAATCTTCTTTATTTTTGGCAGCAGGCCACTTGGAGACCGAAACCAAAACACAAACAATACCACATTCCGAACCAATAAGTAGAGATTCAGGCTCACAGGGACAGTTGGGATACTCAAAGGGATACTCACCTTGCGAGTAAGGAAAATTCAAATCCTCTGTAATGTCACTCGAATCGAGATGATAGAGTGAAAAACTGCCGTCATCTCCTACTTCGGGTTGGAGTGAATCATGGTGAACGATGAGGATTTGATCATCTTTAGGAGCAATTGCGAGATGTGATAAAGCGAAACGATGACTCGAAATAATGGACAACCAAGTTTTGGACACCGATTTGAATCGGAGTAACGACTCCAACGGAAGGCGGAGGAAAATCTCAGTCCACAGATCATCAGTGAAATTACTCATCACCAGTTCCCAGCGTTTTGAAGCTCTCTTAGTCCTGCTATTTTCTTCCATATTCAAAGAGCTTTGCCGCTAAATTAGGGTTTGGAAAAAAAATTCGAGATGAATGAGTGTTTTCTTATGGGTTCGGAAAATGTTTTGGGGCACGTAATTCACAGGAGTAATTATGTAAAAAAACATGTACATAGTGGATTTTAAATGGAATGAGTATCCTGCATTTACATCAACAACTCCAATTAAAATCTATCCCATCATTTGCCACATAATTTTACATACACAATTATCTAAACAACATAACTATGTAGTTACAAAAATATATAGCTATAAATATATATTTATGTGATCACCCTAGCTATGTTAATTTATAAATTCCCAAATTATTTTAATAAATAATAAAGACAATTATGAAAGTACTCGAACTGATTTTGTAGTAAAATGTTTAACGGTTAAGTTTTGATAAATACTTAAATAAAGAGGTATGAATATTGATGTGTGTAAAATGATATCTGTTTGATTTACGGTGACTTAAATGAGTTTCTGATGAGATGGGTGCATCAAACGAGATATTTTGACATAATGGTGGCAAGTTTAATATATATAAACCCCGTTTTCTTATGGGTTAATTATCTAGTTGGTCACTGAAGTGGGCTTAATGTATCAAGTTGGTCACTGAACTCAAAACGGTATCAAGATAGTCACTGAAGTGGCTATAAATATCAAACAAGTACCTTGAAACATGAGTTCAAGTAATAAAAATATTATTTATAAAGTTTCACACATCATTTTTCAATGTTATCACAACCAACTGAAAGGTTATGACTTCTAGTATTTATCATAATATATTTAGATTTTATCAAGTTTATTTATTATTTATTTTTATTATATAGTTATTTTCTTTGTTTTAATTAAAAAAATTATAAATAAATTTGATAAAATCTAAATATATTATCATAAATAATAGAAGTCATAACCTTTCAGTTGATTGTGATAACATTCAAAGATGATGTGTAAAACTCTATAAATAATATTTTTATTACTTGAACTCATATTTCAAGATACCTGTTTGATATTTATGGTGACTTTAGTGACCATCTTGATACCGTTTTCAGTTCAGTGACCAACTTGATACATTAAGCCCACTTCAGTGACCAACTCGATAATTAACCCGTTTTCTTTGACAATGCAGGCTTATATACCTTAAGCATTAATATCTGTTCTAATAATTCTCAGCATGAGCCAGAGGCGAACCCGAGTGTCCCGGGACAACAGAGGATAAGCCCACCACTGGGCTATCCGTTTTCTTATTAAGCTTATTAGGTATACTTTCTTTCACTGTAGAGACACAACATCAGTCATCAGAAACTGGGAAGCCAAAACAGGAGAGAAGCGAAGCGGCTGGGAATATAAAAAGCCATCCAATAAACTAGAAACGCTTGTTGCTGAGATTATGATTTAACCGTCACTTGCGATTTAACGTGACTTATAATTTAGCGTGATTTTTTTTATATGACAAGTTGAGAGCTTAAAATCTCTAATTTTAACTTATTAATAATTTATGAGTTATTAAAAATATAATAATAAAAGTAAAAATGATTTATGAGTAATTTATAATTTAGAAGTACTATTTATAAAAAAAAGTCAAAAGAAAATTAGTCACCGTAAAAGGTACTTCAAACTAATTTATAATAAAGCCTTGAGAACTTATGATCTCTCCCTGGTGTTCCTCAACCTAAAAATCTTAGGAAATTGGGAGATAACATAGAAATATCAACATTATTACTATATCAACATTCATATGATAATAAGAAGAAGAAACCAGAAGAGTCTTAAAACATTACAAATAACAAAATATCACACCAAGCAATACATCAACCAGAATAATCTAAACAAATTCAACAAAACACTAAAGCATCACTTCCACCTCCCTTGTGGCTACTACTTCCCACCATTATCATTAACTGGATAATACTTTCATTCATCCATTTCCAATTCCCATTCTGAAGATTCATGCGACCTCAAAGATGATGCAGCCCACTTGATTCGTTTGAATCCTGTGAGTGAAACCAAGCTTTTCGTATACCTTAAAAATGTGGAAGGTGCATAGTTAGGATAACTAGGGACTTTTGTGGTTAATTTCTTGTTCGAGTTATACAATAACCGCTCATCACCAAACAGTAAGAATTGAATATTGTTAAAAAGACCCTCAACATTGTCAAACGACACACCTACATCAAGACCGAGCACTTTAGTCCATGATGCCTCAAGTCCACCGCCAGAAAGACATGCCTCATTGTCTAATGTCCACAAGTTAATCTTCTCGCTGCCCCTAATATTATCATAAGAAATGAAGGCAATAGTATCCTTGTATTGAGCGATGTGCGTTCCACGACAACTCTTAACATCATCAGAACCAACAGGGAGCTTAATATCACAAATAAACACCTCTTTGTTTAAATCAAAAGCAATCATACCTTTGATATAGTATCCCGTTGCTAACAGAAATCCGTGAAAGCATACATGAAATTCAACATGTCCGGAGATATTAATAAGCTCGTGCTTAATCTTTCGCCAATCATTTCTGTTTGAAGAATAGACCTCGGCACATCCAGATATAACTTTAACAACTTTAAAATCCAAGTCAATGTTATCAAACCCAAAGCCTGAAGCAACACCATATATAGTATCATCGGGTATAGTATAAAGGGGAATGAGCTTGGACTGCTTAGTGGCAGGATTCCAAAGATAGAAATCATAATTATTTTTGGCAGCACGCCATCTGTAGACACAAACCGAAACACAAACAATACCACATTCCGAACCAATAAGTTGAGAGTAGGCTGGCTTAAAGGGATACTCACCTTGCGAGTAAGGGAAATGCAAATTCTCTAAAATGCGACTCGAATCGAGGTGATAGAGTGAGAATTGGCCGTCCTCTTCGTCGTCGGGGTCGCCTGATTCATGGTGAACGATGAGGATTTGATCATCTTTAGGAGCAATTGCGAGATATGATAAGGCGAAACGATGACTGGAAATAATGGACAACCATGTTTTGGACACCGATTTGAATCGGAGTAACGACTCCAACGGAAGGCGGAGGAAAATCTCAGTCCACAGATCATCAGTGAAATTACTCATAACCAGTTCCCAGGGTTTTGATGCTCCCTTACTCCTGTTATTTTCATCCATATTCAAAGAGCTTTGCCGCAAAATTAGGGTTTAGAAATAAAAGAATCGAGATGAAGGAGTGTTTTCTGATTATAGAGACACAGGTACAAGAATTGGGATGCTAAAAGAGGCCAGAAGCCAAGCGGCTGGGAAGATCATAATGGGCCGGGTTGTGATTTAAATTTAAATATTGTTTTTAAATCAATTCTGAATTTAAACGGATTTTTGGTTGGTGGACTTTAATTGGTTATATATATTGAGTGGAGTTTTTTGGGGGACAAAAAATTGTGGAGTCTTGGAGACCACCCTTATAGCCATTGGATGGAAACAAAATCCAACGATCCACCTTATATCCGCGCTCATAGATTTTTTGATACTTTTTAAAAATAAAAAAAGAAAACACATAATGGGTGTATACAGTTCTGCAGTTCCGATTTGAGCGGTTATCAAAATCCCGCAAACAGCTCTCTTGTGGAAATCCGCCGTTACGGAGCAAGCGAGGCACAAAATCTGGATACTCTCTTTCTTATTCAAAGCGATTTCTTTGTTCTTCAGAGAACATTGACTTGTCCTGTACAAACAAGTGCGGCACCGGTGAGTACCGAGTCGAAATATAGTCTAGGTACTGCACTTTTGCCTTGTCCTAGATTATCTTGTAACTGTGTTCTGCATGTCAATTTTAAGGTATTATATGTTTATGACATGGGTCTTTTTATCTCTCACTGCGTTTTCGATTAGCATTCGGCGATTTGATTAGAGGCGATTGTGTTTTTTTTTATTGGACAAAGAAGGGGTTGCATATCAGTGTTTGATGCTAATTCTTTGTTGTTAATGTATATTTTATTAATTTTGCGGAACAAAAGTTTGTGGTACATCACTGATTCAATTCAATTTGATAAATGTTCTGCATTTCGAGTGTCGCGAAGCTTATGACCAAATTGGGGTTTTAAGAAAATGTTGGTACTATGTATGACTGATGAGTTTGTGACGGTCTATAATCTTTCAAGTCTTGCACTGGGGAAATTGTTTTTAAAGTATTATTTTTTTTGGGTGGGGGACTATGTGATGAGTTTACAACAGGGCGATTAGTAGCGTGCTGCAAAGGATTGCATTTTATTTTGAGTATCATATGATAAAGATGTTTTGTTCTGAAGTCATTAAGCAGGTCAAGTGATGCACTTTGTGTTGGAGTAATTCGAATGTATTTCTTAAGTCCTGCAATGATTCAAATTTTTGTAAGTTGTTGTTTTAATTTGTAGCTTCCTTTAATTTGTATGTTTGTACCGCTTGATATTCTATGTTGTTTGGCACGTATCCCGTTCTCTAAATTTTATTTTACATATCGATGCTGGATTGCAGATTATCAATTTCCATCGGCTTAGGTTTGCATGACTAATCTTTTTCCTTTCACATGTAGAATATTTCTCTTAAACAAAGTTGTTACTTGAGGGTGCATTTATCCATTTATTATTATGAATCCATCGGTGTGTGCAAATGTTAGGGGTAGGATCCAATCAAATTCTGCGCATTAAAACAAAGAAGCTTGTCAGGATATAGGCTGCTTTTTACCTACATATTCCGTGTTGTATTTATATAATTGAGATTCTTTATAAAAGCAATTGCACATACACATGTATCCAGTATTTAATGGAATGTCATTGTCTTTCAGAAGCTTGTAGGTTCTTTTAGGTGTCCATTATACAGGCTTATATATACTCTCTTGAAATCTTGTTTTAGCTGATGACATGTAGAAAATGCAGGACACGTGTTATTTCTACTAATCCCAGGGGAAGAGTTTTTTGAATGATGACACTCCATGTTTTTGTCTTGGTGCAGGGAGAAAGCGCAGCAGCAGGCTTATTGGAAGCCCTTGAGTGTTTAATTGGCTGAAGAAGCAGCCCGTCTTTGTTAATCTAGTTGAAGATCAAAATGTTAACAATACAACTAAGGTGGACGGAAAAACCAAGTCCGGGAAAAATAGGGGAAGTTTGGGAGTACCATCTCCTTATGGTGACGAGTGCCTTAGAAGATTGGAGACGAGCGAGGAAGATGACGTTGAAAACTCGAAATAGTGTGAATACATGATTTGGAACTTAATTTTTTATTGTGTAATTTTTAGACAGGTAGAAAGTAGCAGAATATTGTCCCTTCACAGGTTTTGCTTAATGTCCCTTTCATATCTGAATATACTTCTGCGCCAAGTAAACTATAAGTTTTGGCTTCTGTTTCCATTGTTCGATGATCTGAATAGATTTTTTTTGGAATACTGAGTGAGGACGGCTTGACTACTAATACAATACCTCTTGGCCAAATTACATTGAAAGAACTAGCAATTCTGATCCCCAATAAAGTATCTGCAAAAGCAACAAATTTTTTTTCACGTTACTTGCTACGCCCTTGCATATACCTGACTGAAATATATAAGCATGCCTAAGCCAAACTAGAATATAGGAACAATGTTGGAAAATCACTCAGTGTGTTACATGCTTTGGTTGTCTTCAGAGGATTTTTTTTCTTACACTGGAAGAACATTCTTCTTATAGGATGCCATGAATTTATATGTCATCTTCATGCTATTCTTCTGTCCACATTCTTCTCTACAAATTATTATTTGTTGTGGCTGAAGTTTTTAGAAGTAAAATTATTTGGTATCCTCTCGGTCCTATTACTTAGTAGTACAAGGAAGCAAGTTCTGCTACCTTGTTATTGTCATATGTCTTACTGTGGCAGACTTGTCATATTTTCCTGCAACTAATTTCAAGTCGGTTAGAGTTGAAAGAGAATTTTTTTTAATTAAAAAACAATATAATTTCTAGTCGTTACAAACATTTTTGTATATAAAGCAGAGCAGGATCAGCTAGGCCTTTTCTTGACTCTGTTTGGTACAGTGCAGTGAGTTGGAGAAGGTTCCACCGGTCCTGTCCCTCAAAGGAAGCAATTAAAAAAATGCAACAACTCCATTTCAGTCAAGCAGTAAAATTTTAAAATTCACTATGTTGATATTTATAGCCAGGCCTTGAGATCAACCACATTAGCTTATGGTTTAGTAATATACAGTCTTGTTTCTTATCCTTCAGCTCTGCCTATCACTTCGCCCCCAGCACCAGAAAACCAAAAGATCAGGCACCTTTATTGTCCCCCAGTAGTACTCTTACACCATCGCAGCCAAGTAAATTTTCTTTTCCCACAACTTCTCCCTGCATCGTTCCATATGTCCCACCAAGTGCTTCTCAGGGACAGCCACCGCCTACTAAAGACCCTGAACTGGCTCCCGAAGATCCAGGTAAACAGTTGAATAATAATTAACCAGACTTTAGCACCACCAGGAGTGACAACTACTTTGGGGCCAGAACTTTGGGGTATATAGATTCACCTACATCAACAATATCATCTATGCTCTCCTCATCAATCTCACCACTTTCATCATTAGAATCTCTAAATGAATGCTCGGAATCGGAACTCTCAATATGAGTGACATCCGGAGCACCTAAAAAGAAAACACTTTCAAAATTAAATCCTAAACCAATTTAGTGAACACATGTCATGTCGTGCAAAACAACAGAACAAGGAACTGAACAGCGAACGAACAGGGAGATGTTTAAAAAAAATGAAAGCCGAACATAAGATTACTAATAGAACAAAAGACAAACACCTACAACACGTATTACACACAAAAATTTACAGTATTAAAAACTCTAGGAACTGAATCAATGAAAGTAAAACAACAAATTACTATGAATTACTTACTCCCATCTGGATTCTGATTAGACATTATAATTACGTGCAACAAATGAATGATTTTATCGTCGCTTTAAACACAGAGACGAAAGGGTGAAGAGAGATTATAAAATGATAGGAAGAATGCAGGACACCATTGCAGGCTCTACTCCTGAACTTGCTCATGTTGTTGTAACTGCCGCATGACTCACGATGCGGGCTGAGACAATACAAAGAATCTTTGCGCGGCTGATTGTATCAAATTACAAATAAAATATTTGTTTTAAAAAACAAAACAGTAATACTCCCGTCCGTTGGATCATCACTAAATGGAGGGCCTAGATTTGGACTCCAAGACTCCAAACAATTATAGGACTCCAAATAACTTTTGTCTATATATATTTATATAAATCTCTTGAGTTATAGATATTTTTTTATCTTTATCTGAGTATAGTTAAATATTTACTCAATTTTAATATTTTCAGCAAAATCCTTTTCATTTAAAAGACTGTCAAATTTAATTTAGATTTAAAAAATATTTTAGTCACTTAGTTTGAAATAAAATACTCCTTTTGTCCCATAATAAAAGTCGTTTTGAATTTTTACATGTAACTTGAGGTGTAAAAAACATAACTCTACATATTATTTTTTAAAATTTCTTTTTATAAGTAAAAATTTAATATCTAAATTTTTATTCAGGGAAAAAATTGAAAAATAATATGTAGAGATTTGTTGTTTTTACATATCAATATATTTGTGAAAAGTTAAAGCGACTCTTATTATGGAACCGAAGGAATATCTCTTTTATAATCATAAAAACACGCTTTCAAGGAACCTGTAAAATATTTCATCATTTTTAATTTCATTTAAATTGTTATATTAGATCAAATAATTAGAATAATTATTATTAATTATTTTATAATGATTTATTTTGTCGACTAAATTTATAATTTCAAAGATATAAATATATTTAAAATTAATTTTATCAAATAAAATCTCATGCAATTTGTGATTGAGTAATTAGTTCAAAATAAGATGATAAATATTTAACATTTAAAGAAATATGAACTTTTATATAGATGCATTATTTTCATCCAAAATAGATTACTCAAGTTCAAAATAAGATGATATATATTTTAATATTTAAAAAAAATGAATTTTATATAGATGTCTTATGTTAATACAAACTAGTGTCAAATATATTTCTAAAAAGTTTGAAATGGAATAATATGCGTTCAAATACATGTCATATTGATCACTCATTTTTTTCGTCTTTTTTATTCTTTCAATTAAGGGTTTACAAAATAAATAAAATTATTAATATTTTCTGTTTAGAATATATTTCATTTCAAGATATATATTATTAGTAGACCTGATAAACAGTTCGGGTCATGTACTTTCATGTTTTCATGTATTCCACAACAAACCTGAACCCGAACTGTTTCGGTTTCGTGTACCAATTCTGGGACACGCACACGAACTGAATTATTTCGTATTAACACGAACCGTACACGTTAAATACACGAAACGTCTCGTGTACGTTCCATGTACCACGAACGGTCCGGATGAAATGTACACGAAATACACATTTGCACACGAAAATACACCAATTTCACAATAAATCTATTATTTTTACAATTTTTCTGTGACAAACAATAGATTAGACATATAATAAATTCATAAGATAACAGAAATAAAATAACATAATTGAAATTAATTATTGAATATATAAGTTCACGTAGTTTGCAGGCTATTACGTGAGCTCGTGGGTTTACCCAATGCGCATCCGAAGGATAGCGGCTGCGGTTCCTCCGTTAAAAAAAAAAGTATAATATATTTTTTAATTTATATTTATTTATTTAGTTCGTGTACCTGTATTAAAAACCGAACCTGGCACTAATTGTAACATGTATTTTTTGTGTTCGTGTATTTTCGTATTCGTGTATCGAATATTGAAAACCAAATCCAAACTTTTCGTGTCGTGTTTCGTGTACCGAATTGTCAGGTCTAATTATTAGTATGATTTCTATTATTTTAGAAAAAATTAAATTATTTTTGTTATTTCTTGTTTGATAAATGAGTTAATTTAATAATAAAAAATCATACGGTATCTACACAAACAGTCGTTTCGAACAAACAAAACACAGAAACAATCACTGATTAATCCATTCTTCTCGAAGATAAAATCACATTCTTCTTTGGAGATAAAATCACGTGATTTGTTTTTTTTTTTTTTTTTTTTTTTGAGAATCACGTGATTTGTTATTTTATATTTTATTTATAATGTAAAATTGGAAATTTGTAATATGTTACCTGAGTTAATTCCTCCAATAGCACGGTCAAGATCATTTATCCTCTTTAACGACAGGGTCTTGTAATATACAGGCATCACATACACAAGTTGTGATGGCTGCTGATGATTAGGACCTGAGAATGAAAAAATAGATACTAGTATCTTGGTGGCAACACATACACAACAGCCTTTACATTGTGCAAAGCTGTTCAGAAACCGTACAATTAGTGTCGCTGTCTAATAGCAAATTCTTATTATTAGCAGATCTGAATGGCACCGTTTACTTATCCAACTTAGTATCTGACAAAGCTACAAAATGCAATATTGATGCTTGCAGTTAGTACTTGATTCATTCGTTTGGATAAGACATGAATTTACAATTAGGTTTCTCTAGTGTGTGCCCATGGGCACATGCTAGAAAAACCGTTTACAATTACATCATAATTAGATGAAATAATTCATAGCTTTTCTGACTGAAAGATATGAATTATCAAAATATATCTTTGTTTAATGAAATAACTTTAATCCTGGCTTTCAGCTACTGACATTAACGCTGGTGATTATCACAGGATTCAAATTAATTAAAACTCTGCTTAGTTATTCAACATATTACATTTATATCTCCTATATATGTGTATACTCATTCAATTCAACTGATAAGTGATCACCTTGTTTTTCTTAGCAGTACTGTACATAGAAAGTTGTCATATATTTTGATCAGACCAGATGCACTCTGAAACCCTTTGTGAAGGGTCAGTACATGCAAATATATAATTAAAACAACAAAATATCGCATTAAGCAATACATTAACTAGTAGAATCTAAACAAATTCAACAAAACACTAAAGCAAAAATTCCAACTCCCTTGTGGCTACTCTTTCCACCATTAACATCAATCGGAAATACCTTCACTCATCCATTCTCAACTCCCATCCTGAAGAATCCTGCAACCTCAAAGATTAAGCAGCCCACTTGATTCGTTTGAATCCCGTGAGTGAAAACAAGCTCTTCGTATACTTAAGAGATTCACAGTGTGCAAACTTAGGATAACTAGGGACTTTCGTGGTTAATTTGTTATTCGAGTTATACAATAACCCATCACCTCTTACGTCAGATAGTAAAAATTGAATATTGTTAAAAAGGCCCTCAACAAAGTTAAACGACACACCTACTTCAAGACTGAGCACTTTAGTCCATTATGCCTCAACTCCACCGCCAGAAAGACATGCCTCATTGTCTAATGTCCACAATTTAATCTTATTGTCCCAAATACTATCATAAGAAATGAAGGCAATAGTATCCTTGAATTCAGCGATGTGCGTTCCACGACAACTCTTAACATCATCAGAAGAACCAACAGGGAGCTTAATATCACAAATAAACACCTCCTTGTTTAAATCAAAAGCAATCATAGCTTTGATACCACTGATACCACTATAGTATCCCATTGCTAACAAAAATCCGTGAAAGCATACATGAAATTCGATGTATCCGGAGATATGAATAAGCTCGTGCTTAATCTTTCGCCAAGCATTCCTGTTTGAAGAATAGACCTCGGCAGAAAGACTTCCATATATAACTCTAAGCCTAAAGCAGCACCAAACATAGTAGCATTGGGTATAGTATAAGGGGGAATGAGCTTGGACTGCTTACTGGCGGGATTCCAAAGATATAAATCATCATTCCTCGGCTTGGAGACACAAACCGAGACAAAGAATCCCACATTCCGAACCAATAAGTAGAGAGTAGTCTGGCTCAAAGGGATACTCACCTCGCGAGTAAGGAAAATTCAAATTCTCTAAAATGCGCTTCAAATCGAGATGATAGAGTGAGAAATGGCCGTCATCTCCTACTTCGAGATGATAGCCTCTTTTATGGTGAACGATGAGGATTTGATCATCTTTAGGAGATGTGATAAGGCGAAACGATGACTCGAAATAACGGAGAACCATGATTTGGACACCGATTTGAATCAGAGTAACGACTCGAATGGAAGGCGGAGGAAAATCTCAGTCCACAGATCATCAGTGAAATAACTCATAACTAGTTCCCAGTGTTTTGGAGTTCTCTTGGTCTCGCTATTTTCATCCATATTCAAAGAGCTTTGCCGCCAAATTAGGGTTTGGGAATAAAAGAATCGAGATTGATGATTGTTTTCTTATTAAGCTAATTCTCTTTTTACTTTAGGACAGAACCGTGGGAAGCTAGGAGTCGGACAGGAGAGTAAAGAAGCGGAGGACTTCAATGGGTCGGGTTTTGATTGGGCTGAGCTTAATTCAAATTTAAATATATAAAGTTTTAAACTAAACTCTTTTTTTTTTAGCAAAGTTTTAAACTAAACTTAAGTTTATGGGACTCTTAATTGGGTGGAATTTTGTTTGTTATTTAAATTCATATATAATGTAGTTCAAATATATTTCTAATTTTATATTTATTTGAATATAGTTTATGTATTTATTCAACTTTAAAATTTCAAGTATATTAGTAAAAAAAAGGGCTTTTTTTATTTATAACCACGTTTTCAATCTTATTTTCAAAAATACCACCTTCTCCAATCTTATTTTCAAAAATACTACCTTCTCTAAAATATTTTCAAAAATACTGTGGTTGCATATGCAACCATATATGCAACTGAATTCCTGATTTCAAGTTCCAGTTTTCAAATGTCATTTTCGACCTCATATTTGGAATCCATATATTAGATTGCAATAAAATCAACTGAATGCAACCTCATATGCAACTAAATGCAACCTCATATGCAACTAAATGCAACTGAAAACTGTAAGTTACAACTGATGTATGGCTGCCCCTGGCAGGGCCATTAGATTGCAATAGAATCAACTGAATGCAACCTCATATGCAACTGAAAACTGTAAGTTACAACGGATGTATGGTGTGCCCCTGGCGGGGCCATTAGATTACAATAGAATCAACTGAATGCAACCATATGCAACTGAATACAACCATATGCAACCATATATGCAACTACAATTCCTGATTTCAAGTTTCAGTTTTCAAATGTCATTTTCGACCTCATCTTTGGAGTCGATATATATTTTTGAAAATATTTTAGAGAAAGTAGTACTTTTGAAAATAAGATTGGAGAAGGTAGTATTTTTGAAAATAAGATTGAAAAAACAGTATACAAGATAATTCCCCTAAAAAAAATTCAAGTAAAATACTTTTCCTTTAAAAATAGTAATATCTTATCAAAAAATTTTAATTATTTAATTTAAATAAAACACTTAATTTAGATATAATATAAATTTAAAATTATTTTAATAAATTTATATAAATTATCAGGCGATTTGACCGCGATTAACTAGTTCCAAATAAGGTGATAAATACTTTAATGCTTATAGAATAATGAAATAAATTTTGTCATAAAATAAATATGGTTATTAATCTTTCTATTTGAAATATATTTCCTTCTCATCATCAAATATAAAAAAATTCCTATTTTTAATAAATCATATTTATATACTTCTAGGATATACACTCCTCAATTAAGAAAGTCATGTCAATTATTTATTTCATTACATCAAGATAATTTTCACTTAACGAACTAATCATTTTATATCTAAAAATATTTTCCCATAACTTAGACCTTATTTTTGGTTCATCATCTACATATAATTATTGTTAAGAAATATATTAGTATCCTTTACAAGTAGTACTATTTATTTTATGCACGTGTAAAACGACTCTGTTCTGACAAAAAAAAGGTCTGACTGTTGATATATTTAAGGGGCTTCTCATTCTCATAATTGTCTCTTATGAATTCTCAGTTGTCTTATCATGTCATATAAACACCTATTGCTTTCAGGCAATAATTTTCGAGTCTCTAGAAATATGAATGAAAAAAACAAGAGGAAGAGAAGTTGGGAAACAGTGCTGAGTGAATTTACAGATGATCTGTGGACTGAGATTCTCCTGCGACTTCCAATAAAAACATTACTTCAGTTCAAATCAGTTTCTAAATCATGGTTTTCCATTATTTCTAGTCATCGTTTCGCCACATCTCACCTTGCAATGGCTGCCAAAGATGATCAGATTCTCATCGCACACCATGATGTAGGTGATTATGAAATGGAAGACGAGAACTCCTTTTCACTCTTCCATCTCGGTTCAGGTCGCATATTAAAGAATCTCGGATTTCCTTTTTCTCAAGGTGAGTATCCTTCAACCGAAGAATTTTCTAGGCTTATAGGTTCAGATTGTGGCATTGTTTGTGTTTACGTCTCCGTCTCAGCCTGGCGTGCTACTAAACAAGATGTTGATATATATCTTTGGAATCCTGCAACTAAACACTCCAAGATTCTTCCCCCACACACTACTGTACTTGATCATAGGTCAAATATGGCTTTAGGGTTTGGTTTTGATCATGTAGACTTGGATTTTAAACTTGTTAGAGTTGTACCTTGTGATCTATCTGCCCCGGTCCATTCGACTGAGGCCAATTTGGCTGAGATCTATTCTTCAAACAGGAATGCTTGGCGAAAGATTGAGCCTAAGCCTAGTGATGTTCCCAACGAAAGTCGTTTCCGCCTATGCTTGCCCGGATTTTTGTTTGCCATAGGATATAATGGTCTGATCGTTTTTGATATTAACAAGGAGGTGTTAATTTGTGATATTAAACTCCCTTTTAGTTCTTCTGAAAAAAATTATTATCCTCAAGAAACTCATGTCAGGGACTTTAAGGATACTATTGCTGTGATTCTCTCTATTATGTATAAAAGAAAGATAAGCCTTTGGACATTAGACGACAAGGCGTGTCTTGCTGGTGTTGGAGTTGAGGCATCATGGACTAAACTGCACGTTATTGATGTAGGTGTTCGAGTAGTACTATTTGAGGGCCTTTTTAACGGTGTTCAGTTGTTACTAAGTGATGAAGATGATAACAGGTTGTTGTATGATTTGAATAACAAAGCCACCACAAATGTCCATATTCCTGATTTTTTTGTTATTGGTGGTTTTTTCAAGCATACGAATAGCTTGTTTTCACTAGAAGGATTCAAACGAATCAAGTGGGCTGTTGAACATTCAGAGATACAGATGAATGAAAATATCGCCGACTGATGAAGAGTAGTAGGTGGAAGTGATGCTGGAGATGATTTAGTTTTTGTTGGCCGGGTGCCAGTTGATGCCATGCTAGTTTGAAATATTGTTACCTATGTATGTTTTAACTTTTAAGAGTTCTCATATTATTTTTCTATTAATTTTACTAGTATTAATGCTTTTGGGTTATATTCCAAATTCTTGTTAATTAAATTTCTTAAGCTGCTCTCAAACCTCAGACGCTATCATCACTGCCATCAACATTGTACTTTTTTAAAAGCCTATCATCACTGCTATCTATCTTCAATCCTCTGTTTTCCCATTTAATTTATGTATATGTAATTTTATAAGAGCCTATTACATGGCAAACAAAAATCCGTGCATTACATGGATTTCATTGTACGAAATATTACAAGTTTGTAGCTGAATCATTCCCCATTTTTTCTTATTACTAGAATACAACTCGGCGGAGGGATTGTCTTGTCTGGTGCAACTCTCACAACTTTAAAATCTAAACGAGATCATCTTTGGGAGCAATTGCGAGGTGTGATTTGGCGAAACAATGGCATGAAATAATGGAAACCATGATTTGGAAACCAATTTGAATCCAAGTAACAACTTTATCGGAAGGCACAGCAGAATCACAGTCCACAAATCATCTGTAAAGGTATTCATCAACGTTTCCCAAGTTTTTGCTGTTCTCTTGTTCTTGACTGATTCATCTATATTCAAAGAGCTCATATAGCAAAGCAAAGACAGGGCTTAAAAATGCTCAACGTAATCAGATTTCAGAATGATTATTTAACACGATTCCTTCTCTCTGTTCTACTCTATCATTAGCGGTTGATTTTCTTCTTCAGCTCAAATTTCAGCTAGCTAGCTCTACACCCGGCTACCACTATCTATAGACTCTTTCTGCGATTCCTTCTCTCTGTTTAACTCTATTCTCTTCAGTCTGTGACGCTTCTTTTCTTCTTTTCTTTTCTTTTGGTCAGAAGTCCTTGCCACCTCTGAATCTAAACATACACACGGCTGATATCATAGTTACAAATTGTTCTTAGTTACAATTTCCCTTAATTACTCGGATCCGAGCTAAAACTAACGACTGAAATGATTACATGCGTATTGACCTGTTGTTAGTCACAACTTTGTTATGATCACAGAGCAAAATTTTGCAAATTCTTCACTATAATTTCGCCTGTGACATGAAGCAGATTTGGACGACGCCCTTTACATATCCAAGTTGGTATTTAGCAAAGCTACAAAATGCAATATTGATGCTTAGCTGTTAGTACTTGATTCATTCGTTTGGACCCAGACATGAATTTACAATTTTTTTTATAGTTGGATGAAAGAATTGATAACTTTTCTGATTGAAAGATATAGATTACCAATATAAATCTTTGTTTAATTAAATAAGGCCTTGAGAACTTAGACCAACTCCAAGGCAATAGACCTGTCAGGTAAAACTGCTTATATGGCACCTACATGGCATCTATGTGGCACATTTTAGATAATAGGTAAAAATTCAACACTCCAACCATTACCACTTAGCAAAAAGAATATAGATAACTAAAATTGGGGTAACTACATTTGTAAAACCTCTAAAGCTATTATGTATAATTTTAGATAATTATACATAACACTTTTGGAGTGAAGATAGAACCTCTTAGCTATAATTTAGATTATTATCCCTATATTATATTATAGCTAACAAATATACATAACACCTTTGGAGATGCTCTTAAGAGTCTTAAAACATTACAAATAACAAAATATCACACCAAGCAACACATCAACTAGCAAAATCTAAACAAATTCAACAAAACACTAAATCATCACAAATTCAACAAAACACTAAACCATCACTTCCACCTCCCTTGTGGCTACTACTTTCACCATTATCATCAATCGGAAATACTTACATTCATCCTATCTCAATTCCCATCCTGCTGATTCCTGCAACCTCTACGATGGAGAAGCCCACTTGATTCGTTTGAATCCTGTGAGTGAAAACAAGCTCTTCGTATACTTAAAAATTGCACAAGGTGCAATGTTAGGATAACCAGGGACTTCTGTGGTTAATTTGTCATTCGAGTTATACAATAACCGACCACCACTTACACCATATAGTAAGAATTGAGTATCGTTAAAAAGGCCCTCAACAAAGTTAAACGGCACACCTACATCAAGACTGAGCACTTTAGTCCATGATGCCTCAACTCCACCGCCAGAAAGACATGCCTCATTGTCTAATGTCCACAAGTTAATTTTCGCGCTGTCCGCGATACTATAAGAAACAATGAAGGCAATAGTATCCTTGTATTGAGCAATTTCACTAGAACTACTACCATAGTCAAAAGAGCCAACAGGGAGATTAATATCACGAATAAACACCTCCTTGTTTAAATCAAAAGCCACCATACCTTTGCTACCAGTACTAAAATAGTGTTGAAGGGCAAACAAAAAACCATGAAAGCATGTATGAAACGAAATGTAGCCAGAAATATCAGATAGCTTTTGCTTAATCTTACGCCAATTATTTATGTTTGAAGAATAAACCTCAGCAGAACGAGTACGGAATATAAATCTAACAAGTTTAAAATCCAAATCAATGTGATCAAAGCCAAAGCCTAAAGCAGCATCAGTCGGATTATCATCGGGTAGAGTATACGGGGGAATGAGTTTGGACTGCTTAGTTGCAGGATTCCACAGATATAAATCATTATCATTTTTGGCAGCACGCCACTTGGAGACCCACACCGAAACACAAACAATACCACATTCTGAACCAATAAGTTGAGAGTAGGCTGGCTTAAAGGGATACTCATCTTGCGAGTAAGGAAAATGCAAATTCTCTAAAATGCGACTCGAATCGAGGTGATAGAGTGAGAAATGGCCGTCATCCCCTTCTTCGGGTTGGAGTGAATCATGGTGAACGATGAGGATTTGATCATCTTTAGGAGCAATTGCGAGATATGATAAGGCGAAACGATGACTGGAAATAATGGACAACCATGTTTTGGACACCGATTTGAATCGGAGTAACGACTCCAACGGAAAGCGGAGGAAAATCTCAGTCCACAGATCATCAGTGAAATTACTCATAACCATTTCCCAGGGTTTTGATGCTCTCTTACTCTTGTTGCTTTCATCCATATTCAAAGAGCTTTGATGCAAAATTAGGGTTTGGAAATAAAAGAATGGAGATAAAAGAAACTCAAAACCCTTTTCGCATTGTCCACAAATCTTTTGTGACTCGTAAAGTGAAAGAGGAGGACGGTAATAGGTCGGGTTTTGATTGTATTTAATTTAATTTAATTAATTGTTTAATGTAATTAGTAAATTAAATGTTTCTCTCAAAAAAAAAAGTAAATTAAATGTTTAATTTCAAAATTGTTTCGGGAAAAAAGTTTATTTTCAAAACACTTAGAATAAAAAAAATATAAAATTATGTGCATTTTGTTGTGAAATAAAATAATATAAAAGACTAGAATAGAGAAATGGTAAGTTCAAAGAGTAAGAGTTAAAGAGTTAGGAATACAAGAAGTCATCCATATAATTGTTCATAACACTCCCTCTTGAAGAATATGGATCATATTATTCCCTTTTTCTCTTTTTAGTTGTTCACTTTGCAAAAAACACACATATCAGAGCTAATAAAAGCATGGTAGAACCATGGTAGGACTAGGAATAAAAAATACAACCCAAGATACTACCTAGCAATACCAAAACATAGATACCTTATAAAGCTAGCTAATAACTTATCATAGAATATATGAATATGATAACTCATTCCTCATTCCTCTTTTTTTTTTTTCAATCCTTTTTAGTTAAGATGCAACAAAATAAATACTATTATTTTTTTTTCTATTTAAAATATATATTTCATCTCATCATATATGTATATAAAAAAATTCAATTTAAATAGATCGTCTTTGTATATTTCTATCCTTTTTTTTGTTAAAGAATTGTATATTTCTATCAGAAACACTCCTCAATTAGGAAAGTCATATGAACTACTCATTTTATTATGTCAAAATAATATATTACTATAATAAAATAACATTTCTATATAAAAAGATTTTTTTATGATCAAATAAGGTTTAAATCTTATCTTCGGTCGAGTTCTTCGTATATATTTATATAATTATTATTAAGAAAAATATTAAGAAAATAAAAATATTTCTATCGTAGATACAATCTCAATCTGCAAGTAAACAGTTTATTTTATGCATGTGTAAAACGACTCTTTTATGAGATAAAAAAATCTGCCTGTTGATATATTTAAACGTCTTTCTCATTCTCATATAGAGCGCCAGTTTGTTTTACGAAAGTGAAGGTGTTTTGATTTTCCACTTTTAAGAAGTCAGTAATGTAACTTCTCTCTCACATTTCTGATTTTTTTCAAATATTTTATTAACTTATTTATTTCTCACTTGTAATTCATTTCATTACTTTGCCCAAACGGTGCCGTAGTCTCTCATGACTTCTCAGTTCCGAGACTTCTCGGTAGTCGGTTCCCATATCATGTCATATAAACGCCTGTTCATGCATGATTTGTGTGCTTTCGGGCAATAATTTTCGAGTCTCAAAATATATGGATGAAAAAAACCAGAGGAAGAGAACTTGGGAAAGAGTGCTGAGTGAATTTACAGATGATCTATGGACTGAGATTCTCCTGCGACTTCCAATAAAGACCTTACTTCAGTTCAAATCCGTTTCCAAATCATGGTTTTCCATTATTTCTAGTCATCGTTTCGCCACATCTCACCTTGCAAATGCTGCTAAAGACGATCAGATTCTCATCGTACGCTATGATATAGATGATTATGAACTGGAAGATGAAGAAGACTATTTTTCACTCTTCCACCTCGGTTCAGGCTGTACATTAGAGAGTCTTAGATTTCCTTACTCTCAAGGTGAGTATCCCCCGCATATACCATATTGTAGGCTTATAGGCTCAGAATGTGGCATTGTTTGTGTTGAGGTCTCTGTCTCTCGCTGGCGTGCCACTAAAAAAGACGTTGATATATATCTCTGGAATCCTGCAACAAAGCACTCCAAGATCATTCCCCCGCATACTGTAGTCGATCAAAGGTCACAAATGGCTTTCGGGTTTGGATTTGATCATGTAGACTTGGATTTTAAAGTTGTTAGAATGGTAGCAGCTCCTCTATCCCCCACGGTCTATTTGGCTGAGGTCTATTCTTCAAACAGGAATACTTGGCGAAAGATTGAGCCCACGCCTACTGATTATCCGAACTACAATCATTTTGATGCATCCTTGCACGGATTTTTGTTTACCATAGGATATTGTGGTATGATTGCTTTTGACATAAATAAGGAGGTTTTCATTTCTGATATCAACCTCCCTTATTCTCTTGGCGATTATGCTTATTTTGAAACTCGAGTTACTGAATTTAAGGATAGTGTTGCTACCATTGTCTCTGTTATGTACAAAAGAAAGATAAAGTTGTGGACATTGGATGATGAGGCATGTCTTTGTGGAAGTGGTGGAGTTGAGGCATCATGGACTATAATGCAGGTTGTCCATGTAGGTGTGAGAATACAATTCGTTGAGGGCCATTTTAACGATGTTCAGTTCTTAATACTCGATGAAGATGATGACAGGTTTTTGTATGATTCGGATAAGAAAGCCACAAATGTCCGTATTCCTCCTTATTTTTCAGGTCATAATTTTTTCAAGTACAGGAAGAGCTTGTTTTCACTCGTAGGATTCAAACGAATCAAGTGGGATGTTTCATATTCAAGGCAGCACGATTCATCCGACTCGGATGTAGAAATAGATGAATGAAAATGATCCGATTGATGATAATATGATAATGGGACACCATCTCTTTCCCAGGAAAGTGGTTACCACAAGGGAATGATATTTTACTTAATGAGGATGAAGTTTTAGTTCCAGACAAGGAAATAATTATCCAATTGCTAATATGTGAGATTCAAGTTTCTGATATATATATCAGTTATTGTCCTATTTGTAGATGAGTCCTAATTTGGGTCTCTAGATAAATTTTTTGATTTGAAGAAGATGGTAATGGATGAGAGACACCACCACAGTATTAATGAAACAGGGATATTCTTAGCATGCTGCACTGTGTCAAAGTGTACACAACTAGGAGTGTGAAAAATAATCAACTGAAGTTACATAATGCAAGCATATATTGTCGTGTTTGATCTGGCAAATGGTAATCTACTCATAGTGTTGCACAAGACATAACATTATTAACAAAACCTACATTGTTTAACAACGATGATTTAAAATCTGCGGTGTTGAGGAAAAGGAAAGTCTAGGGCACCTTGACATGGCCCCTTAAATTCGAAGATTCGCCATTTTCTCTCATAGTTGTTCCTGCACACTATCCTGTTTTATACCTCTGCCAGCATTGTTTCAAACTTGCTGAATGCCTCCAGTGGTTCCACATCTGATGTCCACTCTGGACTGTCTCCCTGATCAAGATAGATATTATTTGTAGAATTTCTATTGTTTTAGGAAATATAATTTACTTTTATTGTTTCTAATTCTGAACTCCCCTGTATATTTTATTTATCATGTAAAAATTGGAAAATTGTAATATGTTACCTGAGTCAAATCACCACATTGTACAGTCAAGATCATTTTCTCCCCCATTCTGCACATTCCTCTCTACCCTGTTTTCTGACAGTCAAGATCATTTTCTCCCCCATTCTGCACATTCCTCTCTACCCTGTTTTCTGGTCATTTTTTCTCCGACACTCTCCTTGCCATCAGCAAGTCAACAAAATGCAAGTTATCCAAGCTGGTATTTGACAAAGCTACAAAATGCAGTATTGATGCTTGGCAGTTAGTACTTGATTCATTCGTTTGGGTTAGACATGAATTTACAATTATATCAAAATTAGATGAAATAATTCATAGCATTTCTGATTGAAAGATATGAATTATCAAAATAAAGCTTTGTTTAATGAAATAACTTTAATCCTGGCTTTCGGCTACTGACATTAACGCTGGTGATTATCACAGGATTCAAATTAATTAAAACTCTGCTTAGTTATGCAACATATTACATTTATATCTCCTATATATGTTTATACTCATTCAATTAAACTGACAAGGGATCACCTTGTTTTGCTTAGCAGTACTGTACATAGAAAGTTGTCATATAATTTGATCAGACCAGATGCACTCTGAAACCCTTTGTGAAGCATTAGTACATGCAAATATATACTTAAAACAACAAAATATCACACTAAGCAATACATTAACTAGCAGAATCTAAGCAAATTCAACAAAACACTAAAGCAAAAATTCCAACTCCCTTGCGGCTACTCTTTCCACCATTAATATCAATTGGAAATGCCTTCATTCATCCATTCTCAACTCCCATTCTGAAGAATCCTGCAACCTGAAAGATTAAGCAGCCCACTTGATTCGTCTGAATCCCGTGAGTGAAAACAAGCTCTTCGTATACTTAAGAGATTCACAAGGTGCAAAGGGAGGATAACTAGGGACTTCCGTGGTTAATTTGTTATTCGAGTTATACAATAACCGATCACCACTTACATCAAATAGTAAGAATTGAATGTTGTTAAAAAGGCCCTCAACAAAGTTAAACGGCACACCTACTTCAAGACTGAGCACTTTAGTCCATGATGCCTCAACTCCACCGCCAGAAAGACATGCCTCATTGTCTAATGTCCACAATTTAATCTTATTGTTGTCCCGAATACTATCATAAGAAATGAAGGCAATAGTATCCTTGAATTCAGCGATGTGCGTTCCAATAGAACTCTTAACATCATAAGAAGAACCAACAGGGAGCTGAATATCACAAATAAACACCTCCTTGTTTAAATCAAAAGCAATCATATCTCTGATACCACTATAGTATCCCATTGCTATCAAAAATCCGTGAAAGCATACATAAAATTCAATGTGTCCGTAGATATTAATAAGCTCATGCTTAATCTTTCGCCAACCATTCCTGTTCGAAGAATAGACCTCGGCCAAAAGACCTCCATATATAACTCTAACAACTTTAAAATCCAAGTCAATGTGATCAAAGCCAAAGCCTAAAGCAACACCAAACATAGTATCATTGGGTATAGTATAAGGCGGAATGAGCTTGGACTGCTTAGTGGCGGGATTCCAAAGATATAAATCATCATTATTTGTGGCAGCCCTCCACTTGGAGACACAAACCGAAACACAAACAATACCACATTCCGAACCAACAAGTAGAGAGTAGTCTGGCTCAAAGGGATACTCACCTTGCGAGTAAGGAAAATTCAAATTCTCTAAAATGCGACTAGAATCGAGATGATAGAGTGAGAAATGGCCGTCCACTCCTTCTTCGGGTTCGCCTGATTCATGGTGAACGATGAGGATTTGATCATCTTTAGGAGCAATTGCGAGATGTGATAAGGCGAAACGATGGCTCGAAATAATGGAGAACCATGATTTGGACACCGATTTGAATCGGAGTAACGACTCCAACGGAAGGCGGAGGAAAATCTCAGTCCACAGATCATCAGTGAAATTACTCATAACCATTTCCCAGGAATTTGATGCTCTCTTACTCTTGCTATTTTCATCCATATTCAAAGAGCTCGGCCGCAAAATTAGGGTTTGAAAATAAAAAAAATCGAGATGAATGAGTGTTTTCACGTTAAGCTAATTAGGTCTACTCTCTTTCAATTTAGATACACAGCTATGACTATAAGAACTGGGGAGCTAAAAGAGGAGAGGCTAGCGGCTGAGAATATAAACAGGCATCCAAGAAACATGAAACACCTTGTTGTCCCTAAATGTTTTGCATTCAGTCGGGAGAGGATGATGATGGGTCGGGTTTTGTTTGATATAGTTAAATATAAATTTAACATTTTCGGTTTCAAAATCAAGTATGAATTCACATAATTTCAAAAAGAAAAAAAAAGTATGAATTCACATATAATCTAATATGATATTTGATTAGGTGAATTTCTATTAATTATTTAAAATTGAATACTTTCTTTTACCCAAAAATATATTATCTTTATCTGAGTGGTTTAACTAATTATTCAATTTTAAAATTTTAAGCAAAATCTTTCCGTTTAAACAATTGGTACATTTTATCGAAACTAAAAATATATATATAATCATTTGATCTAAAATAAAACACCTCATTTAGAATCAAGGAATTCTATTTAAAGGGACTTATTAATAATATATGTAAAATATTCCATCATCAATTTTAGTGTGTTTAAATTTTTAGTTTAGATCGAGTAACTAAATATTTTTTATAATTATTTTTTTAATAATTTAATTTTATCGACTAAATTTGTAATTTTAAAAATTGATAACAAATAAATCCGAAATTAATTTAAAATAAAATATATAGATAAAACATCAAACAGTTTGTCCATTATTAACAAGTTCAAAAAAAGTTGATGTATATTTTAATATTTATAGAAAATGAATCTCGCCATCTTGAGGATGAAGCAACTAGCTACTTTTCTTTTCTTTTTTTAAGGAAAGCAACTAGCTACTTTTTTTTTTGTCATAGAAGCAACTAGCTACTTGATTCCTTTAAACCCTAGAAATGAAATTTAGAGATTTCTGTGATTTCTTCTATCATTTAACTCTATTTCTTTCGTCATTTGCTAATGTGAAAAGATTTCAGAAGAAATGATAATATTAAAATTAAACAGTGATGTACCCTTTCATATTTTGCCATTTTAATTATAATGTTTAATTAGTTTAAAGTAACTAATTATTCTTATCCTTTTCTAATTAGTTGTAACTAATTATTTCCACATGACTTTTTTCCAAATATTTGTATTTTAAAATTTTATTTATTCCGGTATATTTGCTGGATAAGGTTGAAACGAGAGATTACTCTCAGGATCTGATACGTTTTAGACAATAAACTAGTTTTATAGCCCGTCATGGTGAAGATACACAAACATGAAATTATAAAAATTTAACAGTGTACAATAATGATGAATGTAATTTACTTTGTAGAAATCTTTTAGTTGGGTTAAGAAATGAAATTTGTTCAACAATTTTTTCTCAAAGAATTCTAGTGGTTGTAAAAATGAAATCGAGATCATAAATATTCTATCTTTCTAGGGTACCATCTTGAAAATAAACATTTATTAAAACTCTGTAAAATACAAAAATAGCGTAGCAGATGCAAATATATTGATTAACCATCTATTGACTAAAATTAAATCATAATGTGACTATAATTCCCAACCACTTGTTCATGTATATATTATGTGGCTCCATTCCTGTTTCAAATTATCAATCCACACCATGTTATTATTTTCTGGTCATATCAGATTTTAGAGATTGTTTCTCTTGCACACTAGCACCAAAAAGTATGAGACTCCACTTTTGTAGTAGTCCCACTTTGATAGGTATCATATTTAAATAATAACCCATCAGTATTAGTATCAGGTATGCATTACCATAGTAATTATAGTGTTATCATAGATAACCTGGTCATATTTACGAAGCATGCAGAATGGAAGAGGGTGCATTCTAAATTCTTAGATGACATGCTAATTATGTTTCTTCATTTGTTGAATGATTTCACAAAAAAGAAATTTAAGAAATAACACTTTAAACAGTGACACTTTTAAGGTATCTTAAAGGCAATGCAATCATAATTTCTAAGAAGAATTCTACTCACCGGATAATTTATTAAATCTCGTCCTTGTCCTCATGTGGTGCAACTTTCTAAGAAGAACATGATTCATATATCTCTACGCACAGAAAGCAATGAGTTTTGCACATGCAAATAACATTAAAATATATATGTGACCACCAGCGAAGATATACAAGAGAATTATAGCAGGGAAAAGTATGTTTTGATAGGTAACCTGAATTACATATGGTTGTATAATATTTGTGGCTGCTCGATGAAGTTATTTTGACTAATAAGAAGAGTTATGAATTTATGACTGATTACATAAGAAAATGCAGATATAGAGTCTGTAACCTAGAGGAGCTGATGAAGAATTGTAACACAGAAGATCAGAATTGCAAAGGCCTATGTATGAAGATATAAAATATATCATAATTGGACATTTTCTTGCGTGGCTGATGAATGGACTGTATCATATATATAATAGATGTATGTGTTGCCATCTTTATCTAGGAAACCAAAGGTCATATAATTCAGAATGTGCAAGTCAGCTAGAAATAAAAAGTAACCAATAGGAAAATTGTTGGCCAGCATCAGCTATTCAGTGACAAACAATGAAGTATAAGATTGAGAAACTAAGGCAGAGAATAAAGGAAATATAAGATTACAGCCCCAATCCAATGTTGAAGAGCCAAAATATGTGTTTTGGCACACATACTTATTCGAGCCTTTTAACCATTCTCTAGCAGAATAATACAAATGGCTTGCAGATATTCAAGGAATTAAGGAACTGGCTAGCTAATAGTACAACCACACACCGGGGTTTTAGTCGTAAACATACGGGCCTCCAGCTAATGTTCTTATCTCTCCGCTTCCTAAGTTAGTAGATCACTATCACCTCTACCTGTTTCGGCCTATCACCTGGATCAAGTACCTGGAACTGAAAAGTAAACACTTCGCAAACACACTCATGAGAAATCAGTATATACCTCAAGTCTTGCTTTCTTTCGAAGTTTTAGCCGTTCTCAATGAGATCAGCTCGGATGTTTGCGGCACTTAGTTTATGCAAATAACGAATCGCCCTCTTTCCAATGTTTGCCATGTCTATGACCTGCGAAGAAACAAAGTTTCACACAGTCAGCAAACCTGAACGAAGAAAAGCAAATCCAAAACTATATAAGCTCTTTATACGTGGGAAAAACTTTAGGAAGCTTAATACTTCATTCTAAAGGCCTATAATCCTAACAGCTTCATGTAAAAGTGCCTATATTAAGTAATTAGCACCAAGGCTTCAAACATAAATTCCATTCTGAACACCAGTAAATCATGTCATAACATTAAAATTGGTTTGGTACCTGAGCAGCTAAATCTACTGATTTTGACTCCGATAGGATTATACTTCCTAAGTACCTATCACCACAAAAGAATATGATAAACCTAGAAAGAATTACCCAATTACAACAGAAAATCATCCGAAAGAACCGCGGAAGGAAAAAAATAATAAGGGGACTCAAATTCACCTTGAAATAGAAGTCTTTGGCTTGGAATAATTGAAGAAACAACTGTGATTCAGCCTTCAAAATTAGTTTGTGTAATGAATCCAAAGTCTATCAAGACAATTTATCAAACTGGTAAGCGTTGAGAAGGGGAGGACTAAGCGTCTGTGTGCCCTCACCTCTGACGACGAGCATTGCGTTGCTGTGTAGCCAGTCGTCGAGCTTCAGCTACCTCTTCTGTCACAGCAATTCTAGGCCTCCTTCTCTTGCGTGGCGGCACTGCCATCTCCCGAGAAACAGATGATGTGGAGGAAAGGAAGCACGATGATAAAGGAAGGGTCCACAGAATGCCTAGTCAGCCACCTATCTGCAGCACTTTATTTACCGTTATTGTCATTGTCTTTTCCTTTCTCTAGCTGATATGTTATTTTGTTTGGACTCTGGTTTTTTATGCCATCTGTTAAAGGCAATTATGGTAGTAGTAGTAGTACAAGGTTGTTAGGGAAAGATTCCATCCTATCAGCATATAGCTGAGGAGTATGCATTGTAGTTATTCAGAATGAAAACAATATGCTTTGAGCAAAAGAGTGTGGAAAGTTGTCTTGTGTTTCATCACCGTATTCATCTTTTTCATTTAATCATCACACGATAACATGAGGAGATGTGCGTGGCAGAGTCGCATAAAAAAACTGAAACCTGGGGTGATGAACAATGCAACGGAAGTGAACAGGCATAAGCAATCGGACCAGGTCTAAGGGGTTCTCCATGGGCATATAAGTAATTACACACAATTTAATTGGCTCCTCAAAGCTCAAACCCCCTGTTGCAGTATACGATATATAATAGATTCAAACTCAAACCTTTTTCAAGCTATTTGCTCCCATGATATTCCTGCTGGCTGCTGCTCTCAAACATCAACGTCGTCATTTATCTATCAGTAGCCTATCTATCTTGAATCCTCTGTTTTTCCATTTTATTTATGGATATATAATTATTAAGAACCTAAAGATTAGGAAGAAAATAATTGTATTGATGACAGTGTGAGAAACATTGCGGCTGGCAAGCTGTCGGGCTTCTTACAGTTTATTTGTTATTTTTCTGTAAGTTATTGTTGTTACTCTTCCGTCCCATTTTAGTTGTCACCGTTTGTGCCGGTCAAATTGACCAAAGTTTAACTCAAATTCATTAATATTTTATCAAGTGAAAAAATAAAAAAAATATGTCACTGGAAATAACTTTTAATCTACTTTAAGATGTAATTTTTAGTTTTTTAAAATAATGAAAGAGTGATTTATAATCTTTGGTCAAAAATTAGTCAATTTGACCAACAAAAATAAAAATGTGACAACTAAAATGGGATGAAAGGAGTATTATTTGAACTGATCATATTTTGAAAGAAGTTAGTATGATTCAACTTTAAAGACTTAGGTGGTATTTGGCAACTGCTTATAAGCCCGACTTCTGGGTTATAAGTTAGAAGCACTAATTTGTACCGTTTGTGTAAAAAGTCGAGAACCACTTAAAAGAAGTTAGGATTACAATCTTTTGTTTCACGACTTCTACTTCTCTCCCAAACAGTTTAATCACTTATAAGTTTTAACTTGTTTCTGACTTCTATTTCACTTTTTTACGTTAAGCAAAAAACACTTTTATTTTAAACTCTCCAAAAGGCCCTTTAATGTAATTAAAAAAATACGACACATCATTATCAAATATAAGACAGAAAAACATGAATACAAATCAATATACTTATATAAAGGAGAAGCGAGGGGCGTGTAGGTGGCGCCTCTCAAATCGCTCCGTTTTATTTTTCTAATTTTTTGGAATTTTTGGAAGAAAAATATCAAAAACTAGAAATACCTTTTTTAGTTTCGGATATATTAGAAACAAGTGTCAGAATCTGATTTTGTTTCAAATTATTTATGGAATATAGTAGCTTAAAAGTTAATCTGGTTTTGTTTCTATATAAAGAAGAAGCGATAGAACTACCTTTTTTTTAGTTTCGGATATATTAGAAGCAAGTTTCTTGAAAATTTTAATCTGATTTCATTTCTATGTAAAGGAGTAGCGAGGGGCGTGTAGGTGGCGCCTCTCACATCGCTCTGTTATATTTTTCTAATTTTCTGGAATTTTCGGATGAAAAATATCAAAAATTAGAACTACCTTTTTTAGTTTCGGATATATTAGAAGTAAGTTTCAGAATGTGATTTTGTTTCAGATTATTTATGGAATATAGCAGTTTGAAAGTTTTGGCGCCTCTCAAATCGCTCCGTTTTATTTTTCTAATTTTTTGGAATTTTTGGAAGAAAAATATCAAAAACTAGAAATACCTTTTTTAGTTTCGGATATATTAGAAGCACGTTTCAGAATCTGATTTTGTTTCAAATTATCTATGGAATATAGTAGCTTAAAAGTTAATCTGGTTTTGTTTCTATATAAAGAAGAAGCGATATAACTACCTTTTTTTAGTTTCGGATATATTAGAAGCAAGTTTCTTGAAAATTTTAATCTGATTTCATTTCTATATAAAGGAGTAGCGAGGGGCGTGTAGGTGGCGCCTCTCACATCGCTCTGTTATATTTTTCTAATTTTCTGGAATTTTCGGATGAAAAATATCAAAAATTAGAACCACCTTTTTTAGTTTCGGATATATTAGAAGTAAGTTTCAGAATCTGATTTTGTTTCAGATTATTTATGGAATATAGCAGTTTGAAAGTTTTAATCTGATTTTGTTTCAGATTATTTAATTATGGGAAAGAGTAGCACACAAGTCTCTCTACACCTATAAATACTCCTATAGGTTGTAGGGTTTTGGATCATCTAAACACAACCTACTCTCTCATACCACAGTCCTACCTCTCTCTCTGGTGATAATTCTCTTACTCGATTTTTAACTCAGTGGTGCCATTCTTCTGCAACGATAAGTGAAGGCTGTTTATACGGTATTAAAAAATATAAAGGTTGTTGCAAGTAAAAAACCGCTAGGTGGGAGTCGACAAATCCAAACACGGGAGAAGAATATAATATTGACATGATATTGATGGATGATATCAATAAATTAACTATTAGTGATGTATGTTTGTTGATTATTCTTTTATAATACATGTTTTGTTCATCGGACATGTTTGTTGTTGTTTATTTTTATATGATTTGCTTTGTATACAGGAAAATATTATTCATGCATTATCTGTTTGCTCCGTTCAAGTAACTTTTAAGTGAAGGCTATTTATACAGTATTAAAAAATAAAGGCTGTTACACGCAAGGGTAGTTATATAGACTGCTATCTCACGGATTTAAGTTAGATGTTTTTGTGCACGATCAATCCAAAAAAATTGGAGGAAGGTGACAATGTAAGAACATGATAACTTTTCAAAAAAAAAAAAACACGTATAAAATTAAGATTTGTTGTGCTTTAAATTGTTAATTACGTGTAGAAAGATATTTTCATCTTTTCACCATGAATTATAGTCCAAATTTTGCAATTTTATATATTAGTATTGGTATTACATCAAGATTTTTATAATATAAAATTTATTTTATCCTACAAATATTAATTTTTAAGCATTAATATACTTTTTTATAGACAGCCACAAAATTATTGTATTCTGCAAAATATTAATATTGAATAATTAATATAATTTTTATAGGCCGCCGCAACGCGCGGCTTCTCAACTAGTTTTATTATAAAATAAAAACATGAACAGCAATAACGAATAAGGGTAGATGAGATCCGAATCCGTGTGGGAAGATCTCAAATTCTTTACTCACCGGTACCAAGTACTATTCTAATACAGAAGATGCAGGCAAGATATCCACTTCCTTCACATTCCAAAAAAAACTGAAATGTGTCCATGTCCACAGATGCCACATAAGTAGGGCGGAGAATTCTTTCTTTGGGTCTTCTTTAAAACCAATGCAAGTGTGTGTTCTTGATTGCCAAAACTATGTTTGATTCTTCTTTCTACCTTGATGCTTTGGTTCCCGACGGACACAGTAAGTACTTGATTCATTTGTTTGGACCCAGACATGAACTTACAATTATATTTTTTATAAATAGATGAAATAAGTGATAGCTTTTCTGGTCGAAAGATATAAATTACCAATGTAAATCTTTGTTTAATTATACAAGGGCTTGAGAACTTAGGATCTCTCCCCGGTGTTTCTCAACGTAAAAATATTAAGAGATTGGGAGATAATGCAGAAATATCAATATTCATATAATAATAAGAAGAAACCAGAAGAGTCTTAAAAGATTACAATTAAAAAAATATCACACCAAGCAATACATCAACTAGCAGAATCTAAACAAATTCAACAAAGCACTAAAGCATCACTTCCACCTCCCTTGTGGCTACTACTTCCCACCATTATCATCAATCGGAAATGCTTTCATTCATCCTATCTCAATTCCCATTCTACAGATTCTCCTGCAACCTCAACGATGGAGCAGCCCACTTGATTCGTTTGAATCCTGTGAGTGAAAACAAGCTCTTCGTATACTTAAAAAGTTCACAAGGTGCAATTTTAGGAAAACCAGGGAATTCTGTGGTTAATTTGTTATTCGAGTTATACAATAACCGATTAATACAATCTACATCCTCTAGTAAGAATTGAATATCATTAAAAGGACCCTCAACAACGTCATACGGCGCACCTACATCAAAACTGAGCACTTTGGTCCATGATGCCTCAACTCCACCGCGAAGACATGCAATATTGTCTAATATCCACAGGTTAATCTTATTGTTGTCCGTGATACTATCAGAAACAATGAAGGCAATAGTATCCTTGTATTGAGCAATTTTACTATACTCAACATACTCAAAAGAACCAACAGGGAGATTATTATCACAAATAAACACCTCCTTGTTTAAATCAAAAGCCACCATACCTTTGGTACCACGATAATCTTGAAGGGCAAACAAAAAACCGTGAAAGCATATATAAAACGAAATGTAGCCATAAATATCAGATAGATTTTGCTCAATCTTACGCCAATTATTCATGTTTGAAGAATAAACCTCGGCAGAAAGAGTGCTGGATATAAATCTAACAACTTTAAAATCCAAATCAATGTGATCAAAGCCAAAGCCTAAAGCAGCACGAGACATAGTATTATCCGGTCTAGCATAAGGGGGAATGAGCTTGGACTGCTTAGTGGCAGGATTCCAAAGATATAAATCATATTTATTTTTGGCAGCCTTCCAATCGGAGACACAAACAGAAACACAAACAATACCACATTCCGAACCAATAAGTTGAGAGTTGTCTAGCTCAAAGGGATACTCACCTTGCGAGTAAGGAAAATTCAAATTCTCTAAAATGCGACACGGATCGAGATGATAGAGTGAGAAATGGCCGTCCTCTCCGTCTTCGGGGTAGCCTGTTTCATGGTGAACGATGAGAATTTGATCATCTTTAGGAGCAATTGCGAGATGTGATAAGGCGAAACGATGACTGGAAATAATGGACAACCATGTTTTGGACACCGATTTGAATCGAAGTAACGACTCGAATGGAAGGCGGAGGAAAATCTCAGTCCACAGATCATCAGTGATATTACTCATAACCATTTCCCAAGCTTCTGATGCTCTCTGACTCTTGTTATTTTCATCCATATTCAAAGAGCTTTGATGCAAAATTAGGGTTTGGAAATCAAAGAATCGATATGAACGAGTGTTTTCTTGATAAGCTAATTAGGTATACTCTCTTTCACTTTAGAGAGAACTGGTAAGCTCAAAGAGGAGAGGAGAAGAGAGGAGAGAAGCGAAGCGGCTGGAAATGTAAACAGGCATCAAAGAAACTTGAAGCCCTTGTGACCTAGTCCCTAAATATTTTGCAGCAGTCGGGAGAATGATAATGGGCAGGATTTTGATTGGTTCAGATAAATTTAAATTTAATACGGAGTATGTTTTTTATTTTTAGTATAAAATTCAATTTTAAATATCCGAATATTTGATCGGGTGGATTTTCATTGGTTATCTAAATTAATATGTAATATAATTAAAATATTTTCTTAGTCATAAAGATAATTTATTGAATGAATAATTTAAATATTTATTCAATTGATGAGTGGTGCCGGAGATGATTTAGTTTTTGTTGGCCATGTTTAAATATGCCAGTTGATGCCATGCTAGTTTGAAATTTTGTTACCTATGTAGTATGTTCTAATTTTGAAAGTTCTCATATTATTTTTTAATTAATTTTACAAGTATTAATGCTTTTTGTGTTATATTCCAAATTCTTGTTGTTAATTAAATTTCTTAGCCTGATTATATACTCCCTCCGTTTTGAAATATAGGTCGTTTGACTTTTTTTAAGTATTTTTAAGCCCTTCGACCGCATGCTTAAAATCATTGTTTTTGAAAAAAAAAATTCTGAATAATAATATTAATCATATATTTTTATTCAAATAATTATTTTTAGCATGTGATCAAAAGGCTTAAAAATGCGTGTAAAAAAATCAAACGACTAATATTTCAAAACAGAAGGAGTAAATGTTTGTATAATGTACCTCGCGATCCAGACAAAAAAATGTACCTGAGGGATAGGCCTAAAAATGGTTCATCATATAACAAATGAAATTGAAGTTTCAGTTCCAGACAAGAAAATTAATACTAATACAATTAAAAACATATGAGATTGATCCTTACAAAAAAAACATATGAGATTGAAGTTTCCCATATCTTCATAATCCCAAGTCCTAGGATAATTTTTTGATTTGAGCAAAAAG
Organism: Daucus carota subsp. sativus; assembly: GCF_001625215.2. Taxonomy (NCBI): domain Eukaryota; kingdom Viridiplantae; phylum Streptophyta; class Magnoliopsida; order Apiales; family Apiaceae; genus Daucus; species Daucus carota. Next base: position 26,864,547 of record NC_030388.2, read on the forward strand.
GAGAGGGATCAGAAGCACTGCAATAGTGTTAATGAAACAGGGGTATTCTTAACCTGCTGCTCTGTGTTAACAGCTGGGAGTGTGAAATAATCAACTAAAGTAACAAAATGCAAGCATTTATTGTCGCGGTTCGATCAGGTAGTATTGCACAATACATAACATTATTAACAGGAACTACATTGTTTGGAAAATTGATTTACAATCTGGAAATTTACCCAATTGGTTTAAGAACTTAAAGAAAAGATTTACTTTGTAAATTATATGGAGACGCTGTTTGGAATACCCTTTCCAGTAAGCCCACTTGTTTTGCTGTAGTCTGATGTGTTAGGGTAAAGCAAAGTGTAAGGCACGTTGACAGGGCCCCTTCGATTGGCCAGTTTCTCGTCGTTGTTCCTGCAGACTATCCTGTTTTCTATCTCCGCCAGCTTTGATCCAAACTTTTCAAATGCCTCCAGTGGTCCAACGTCTGAAGTCCACTCCGGATTTTCTCTTTGGCCTAGATAGATTTCATCCGTGGAATGCCTGGACAAGATCTCGATCAGAGAAACTCCCAGGAGTGTTGGTAGCTGACTTGTGATAGTTTTCAGGAATGCTGATTCAGGGTGTTCCTTGAGCTCTTTGTACTCTGGAGTGCCTGGCTCGGGCATGAAATGGCGGCTTACAGTGGGGCGGTTTGGGAGGAAACCAGCATAAGGATACTGACCAAAATTGACTGCAGCATGTAAAGCTGAAGCGACCCATATAATGATGGAGCAACTCAGAACAAGATCTTCCCGTGTCTTCATGTCAGGCCACCATGGATCATCTTTCTTGTCACCATGGCCTACATTGCGGAGCTCTGACCACCATGATTGAAGTTCAGTGTCAGCTTCGACAGATTCGTCTGTTGAGTAATAGAAAGAGCAATAATCCTTCACCCAGATCTCAATTGCTGACCAGATTTCAAGGCCATCGACAGCATAAGGGTAGTCCTCTATCAAAAGTCTAAGGCCATGGGGCTGGCTCGTATCTGGAACTGCCATTCCCCTGAAATAAAAAATTGGGAAAAGGTTTTACTTTGCTCCTCAAAAATATAAGTGGTGCTTGTTATATTCTCAGGGATCAGAATTACCTCTTTAGCAGATCGGCAGGAAGTGACTGCTCTGTGAAAACCCAGTTCTTATACACAAAAGAAGACATTTCCATTGAAAATCTAGCTGGAAACACTGTCCTCTCAACGACTCCACCAGCATTAATGAGGATCTGTCTAGCAAAGGCATTTATATGCATTGTGTCACGGAAGTGTGGATGCAGAAGCTTATATATTGGATGAAGCACGCTCAGTTGTCTATTTGCTGCAATGACAAATGGCTCAATCACTGCATGAGTGTTTAGCCTGCAATTGAAATAAAAGAAATCAGATTTGCATGTCAATCTTAGCTCTCTATTTTTATTTAGTGATCTCTGTTTTGGTTTCATTCATTGCGTGATATGTTATTCTTCTTGTTCAGTTTTTCAGTGTGGTATGTTTTGTTTCCATTCATGTGAAAAGTTTATTATAACAAACCAGTGGCTAATGAGCTGATGGTAGCCTGAATCATTAACAGCAGCATAAGCTTTTGCTAGCTGCCAAACTGAACCTTCAATGCTGTTCTCTGCTGGGGTAAACACTTTGCTGGTGGCACCGTATTTATCTCCTTGTGCATGAGGTAGGCTCAATTCAATTGCAAGTGGCTTCAGTTTTCCATCATCTTGGAGTAAGAGAAGTGTCCGACTAGCATAGGTCTTTGTATTTGTTGTGTTGATTCGTGCCAGATATGGCATCAGTGCATCGTGATGATCTAATATGAACAGTTTGTTGTTCTCAATTGCCTGTATTTTTATAAAATTAGAATTGATGAAAGGCTGATAATTTGTTCATATCATAAGATGCATATGATGAGCGAACAAATGGTTATGGAAAGTCACCTCCTCTATGGTTAACCCATTCATGTTTTGCTCAATGTGTTCAAATTTGATTGAGCTGGTTTGATTGCCATATATCTCTGGATCAAGCCGGCTAGCAGGTGGGAACTCCTGTAGGTAGAATAAGAAGGAAGCTATGAATCAAATTACTTGAAACTTAATCCAAGACAACGTACTCTGAAAGTTGCTATACATGAAGGCAACGGATGGAAACAGGATTCACTCCAGCAAGCATTTCACGCGCAAATTCTTCATCTGTGCTCCATGCACTTTTGTCCGCTGTATTTAGTTCAAGAGAAATTTAACAAGTTTTAGCACGCAACATTTTACTGAATGTATGTAAAGAGCTTTGTTAGGATTACCTTTAATGACATCGGGCATTGGGAACTTGAGGAGTTGCTCACCATCAGAACGAACAATCTCTTTAAGCAACTCCCAGGGGATACATTCCCTTATTTTACTGAGTTTCTGTCCATCTGGTAAGTCAATACCGCCTTCATAGAGGTCATACACATCCTTAAAACTGTCAAACTCATTGGGAGTCTTATCAAATATAGCTCTGACCTCTGGTGCTATTATCTGGCCAAGTGACTTTACAGCATAAGCGATGAAATCTGAAAATTTTATATGATTGAACCTTTCATCCCGGGGAACATAGATATCCAGACTTAGCAGCGGCAATCTACTTTCAGAGTTAGGATCTGTAATGTTTTACAAAATAAATTGTTTTTAAAATAGTATCAGGTGCCAAATAAATGTATACTGTCATTTATGTTAAAATTGAACAAGTTTAATAACATGTAGTAGGAGTAGTTTCTAATATAAACAGATAGTTTTATAAATTATGGTTCTTACCATTTTTGTGTTGATCGCGTCCTGTTCTTCCTCTACGAGGGTATGGGTATTCCTTAGATCCCCCAAGCACTGGGCGAGAATATTCTGCGCCCTCCTCTGGACTTCCCAAATCATTATAGTATGCATAATCGTAAACTCTGTCCCACTCCTTTAACATGCCTGATCCATTTCCGCGAAGATTCCTAAGTTCTTCTTCTCTGTAATGTCTTAAGAATTCTGGTGTTTCATGTGGCAAGTAACACTGGTATACAAAGTCAATATAGTAGATTAGTAGTCAGATTATTATCTCCTTGTGAAATGGTCTGCGTGATTATATTAGAGCACTCCACCTAAGAACATATTATGCTCTGTTCTACCCTTAATCTGGTAGGTAATGTTGTTTCACAAATTATTTTTAAAAAAAAAATTCTTTAAAAAATATATGAACCTTAAAATACGTGTCAAGCAATGTAAAAAAACTGTAGAGAGAGAAACGAGAGAGACCGAGGGGTAATAATTATATGAAGAACAACTATTCTGTTGATAAGAGTTAGAAAACTGTAATAGCTAATAGGAGATCATATATGATGAAATTTTGATTCAACACGACGAGTAATTCTGATTATATTTTGATCAGGCTGGAAAAGTACCTTGTTTGCAAAGAAGACGCGTTTGTTTTTGTAGCGTTTTGCAGGATAAACCCATGAATTGCAAACGAAATGGACTCTGCCATGCCCAGGGAAGTCCTCCAAGGTGATTGTTTTGAGGTAAAACTGAGAGTGGTGTTGGTTAGTGATGATGAATGCTCCAGGATCACCAATGGACTCATCCCAGTCGAGTGTCACATTAAATTCCGCATCTCCTGCTGCCACTGCTGTGATTTTCGTTACCCAGTCTTCCAGGAATGCTGCTTTCCCAAGCTTCCCTCTTAGTACATTAGCTGAAGAGGTACAAATTAATATTTTTGCTTAGCATTATGTGCTATATACAGCGACTAAACCCTCCCTGTGACACTTCAGCAATATGCTGTTTGCCTCATCACCTTTTAGAGTTTTAGAATCCGTTTGGCTGAATTTAAAATTGTGACTTATGACTTATTCTGAGGAAATTTTGACTTGTTGATTACCTATGAGTTAGTAGAAATGTAATAATAAAAATAAAAATGATTTATAGATAATTTATGGCTTATGAATAATCTTTATCAAAAAAAAAATTCTGATAAATTAAGTTAGTGAAAAAAGTATCTTGAACTAACTTCCGGTCTTAAGTCAATTTCTGGTTTATTTCTGATTTTAAATCGATTTTTGACTTTTTTTATAATATAAACAGATATTTTTCAACTTAAAATCAAAAACAGCTTTTAACCCCGGACTCAAAGTCTAGTCAACAGGCTTTTAGATAGCTAAGCACCAAAACGAATATCTGATAGCTAAGCAAAGTTTCAGAAAAAGTCTTGAACTCTGTATTATTTCTGTGCTCAGACTCTGTTTCTCAACAACCAAAAATATTCGAGTCCAAGCATGAAAGGTATATATTTATGTTTTACATAAACTACAAAGACTCAGAGACATAAATCACGACGCCTAACCTGAATCCCCACGAACCGAGCTGACCAGTTGCAGCGAAACGCCTCTCCCAAAGAGCTCATGCACACGATCAAGAACCGCAGAACACAGATCACTGGAGTCCAGCACATTCTTCTTCATCAACACAACTTTCCCTCTGATCTTCTTCTTCTTCTCATCTTCTTTATGCACACTCTTGTCCTCATTTCCTCCACATAACATGTCCACCATCGTTTTCATGATTTCTGAACTACATGGTAGACAAAAACCCATTTCTCTGCTAGCAAAACAGGGTGAATTTGAGTATGATTGACTATAAAGACTTGAGGTTCTTGATGTTCTTGACTTTAAGAAAGCTTGTTGTTCTTACTGACAAGGCAGAATAAAATTTTGTGATTATATATAGAGTGCTGGAATATGAGTGTGAGGACAAGGAAGTTTCAATCATAAATTTTTCACCTTTGTGAAAGGGGAACTTCGTAGACTTCGTTTTATTGGTCAGTCTTTGATTAAGCAATAAATTATAAAGGTCCACATGTGTTTGTTAAACTTGTACTCCCTCCGTCTCTAAAAACGTTTCTCGTTTGAAATGTCGGCACTGTTCATAACATGAGACAAATTACTAATTTACGTATAATATATAAGATAAAATATAGTCATGAGTGATCTTGTTGGATTCGTATTTATGAGTACTTTAATACAGTTAATTTTTTTTATTTAATACTAATACAAAACTAAAGATATTATTGATTAAAAGTGTGTGTTGGCAAACGTGAAAAGTACAAATGAGAAAAGTATTTAGAGACGGAGGGAGTACTATTATTTCATTTCAAATCTGACGATTTAGAATGATGATAACTCCAACATGACATTTTCCAACGTGTCAGTCTTAGACTCTTAATTCATGATCATTCAAAACATCTCTAACAAACATTTCATACGAGGTCTAAGCTAGAAAAGTAAAAGAGTCTAAATATAAATTGATTGGTATAAATCCAAGGCATATAACTATCGAATAAATGTAAGAACTTGAAATGATAATTTAAATTTTATAATTTAAAATTTATCATTTGAACAAAAATGTACGTTTTCCAACCTCTTTTAAATAAAATTTTAGATACTTACAGTAAAATACAAGTTAATGGACAAATTCAATGAGATAGCGTTTGGAAACCTACATTTCATTTCAATTGATGGATTTTAAATGACAAAATTTGAGCTGTCAATTCAAATTTATACTAATATATGATCAAGTGAAATTCAAATCCATATTTTTAAATAATTTTGTTCAAATTCAAAATTTCAAATGAAACTCAGGTTTCCAACCAATCATGAAATTAAATGAAATTCTAAATATTAGAAGAAATATTAGGTAAATCCAAAAAAAAATAAAAAAATGAAAGGGAATGACATTTAATGAAACAAACACATGAATGGTCTTAATTATTTTCTTTTCTCAATCACCCCTAACGAAATTTCCCCTTAATAGATTGGAATAACACATGTTGTTCATAATAATATATCAATTTAAAATATACATAATTATTAGTGAATAAGAGTCGATATTATTGTATGCCAAATAAATTTTCAACTAACCATCAATTTATGTTTATATAACTTATCAATATAGTCAAGCATATTGGATATGCTTTTTGCTAAACACGTTAGATATATGCTTTCACGTGAGACACGCTAGGTAAGTTAAAGTTTAATTCACCTTTTTTATTAATTTATAATATATATGTTTTCCTACTTATACATATAATATTCTCTATGAAGAAAAGTACGGCAGACATGTGGGTGTATATATTATCATTATATTGTCACTTGATAATAAAAATTAGATAATTATGGTTTGGTAAGCTTTTAGGTAACGAGTTTCGTTCGTTACAGCTCAGTCACATGAAGTTTATGTTTATTCCCTGTGCAGAGGCTGACCAGTAATCCTACCGAATCAAAATAGGAAAAAATCAATAAAAATTAAAAAGTAAATATTGAATCATTTTAATCGGTTCACTTTCGATTATATACATAATCAAACTAAACAAAATTTAATTAAAACTAAATGCAATTCTATGTAAATTTATAATTCTGGTTTTAAAATATAAACATAAATCTATGCAAATTATAAAATAAATATTTTATCATTTTTTTATACACATACGATCGCTAGAATGATTATTTCCGATCACGTTGATTTTGTTAGCTCTGGAAATATCTCGACTACTCTTAGGGCCGTTTGGTTCGATTCGGGGAAACGGAATGAAATCCAGAAAAGGAATCGCGGAGAAAGGAAAAGAATGATCCAGAATTGTTTTACCTGTTTAGTTTTGTTGCAGAAACGGAATGAAAATTTGTGTGATTAATTTTATATTCGATTTTTTTTAATATTATATAATTTCAAAAGAGTTAAATATATTCATATCTATAACAAGATAATTTATTTACATTCTAATAAATTAATATAATTTATTTAACCATACTACTAATTTTTTAAAATAAATTAACATGTGAATTATGTCACAATTATATTTAAAAAACTAAATTAAAAATTATTTTTAATTCTTAAAAATACTTTATATGATAATCTTTTATTTTAATTGTTTAAAGTATGAATTATAACTATAGAATAAGGTGAGGAAAGGGAATCCAAATATCTAGTTGGGGGTGAGGAATGAGCTATGAGCATTATTGCTAAAAAAGGGGAAAGGGAATGATGATTTTTACAAAACAAACATGTATAAAGGGAAACAATCAGGTTGATTACCTTTCCATTTTCTGAATACCCCTAACCAAACGGCCCCTTATTCTTCGTAAGATGAATGAATATGAATTCGTCCAGAGGAATGACCAGCAGTTTTTGGCAGGTGTTGATTATCTTTCTAATAATGAAATGACCGTATTGATATCCAGTATCCACTATGCAGGCATCAACAACATAAAGAACAGGCTTTCTATCCAAAACTTTTGAGAAACCGTGCTTGTGTTCTATGTCCTGTAAAACAGTGCAGACCTTTGATCTATTTGAATTCTTTATATTGTTGCTAATTGCAGTGTCTTGTAAAGCAGTGCAGACTTCTGATCTATTTAAACTCTTTATATTTTTACTAATTGTTATTTGTAATTGTATAAACTTGAAAGGTATCTTATTTAAAATCAGTTATTTTTCTCATTTCTATTTTATCTGATTTTATAACTGATATTGAACTGAAATTTTCAAACCGAAACCAGTAATTCATTCACTATTGCGATCTTTTGATTTCTTAAACCGAGATTATATGATTTCGATAGTTCGGGGTCATACTTTTCCTAAAATTTTTGTTGAGAATGATTAATATGATATACCAAGGGATCTGAATATTCACATCCAGGATGGAACGGTGGTGAAAATCGTAAGAGTTTATATTTCTTCAATGAAGATTATTCGTGCTATGGGATCATTTGTATTTCTGGTCTCAGTTAATGTAACTGAAATATTTGAATACTGAACTACGTCTAAATATAACCGTATGAAGATCAATTATGATGCTACAATTTTCTGGAAAATAGAGCTTAAGTATTAGCCTCCTGAACCCAAAAATCCAAAAGTCCATGAAAGACATATATATAAATATCAAAAAATATTATAACATATTGTTTCAATAATAATCAAATAAATAATATTATTGTACAAAATAATCATGTAAATATAATTATATGAGATTTGATAGCTATAAGACCAAAGTTTAGTTAGATATACTACTTAAATAATGAATAAATAATATAAAATAAACCGTAACTTTACAGTCACTTGCTACCATCTCCTGCTATGAAATATGAAAGCAATGTTTGGAAGTTAGAGGTTTGGGGTAAAATTAAAGGTTTTGAAATGTTTTAGAGGTTTGACCACTAGATTCCGCCGCTAATATTAGTGTTTGGCAGTTAGCGGATTAAAATAGAGGTTCAGACCCGAAAAACTAATTTTGAGAAAACTACTTTGAGGAGTTTTTTTGGGTTAGAGGTTTTGTGTTTGTGTTAGAAAAAACTAATCAATCAGCTATTTACGGCTGATTTATTAAGTAGTTTTACGAGAAACAGCTAATTCAATCTGCTAGTCAAAACATGTGCTTCAATCAACTAGTCAAAACATTTAATTCAATCCACTGAATAATTCCCAAACAGAGCCGTAATAATGGATAATTTTTTATCATATACAAAATTCAACATGGAAAAGAATGATTCAGCAACAAAAATTGATATTTTTTATTCATGCTTGTCCAAAAGGATAACTAATTTATATAAAAGTGTATTTCACATATCACATACATTTTATCAAACGCCAATTTAAGATTAATTAGAATATAGTATTATGTTAGAATAAATAGATTTCAAAATATACACGTAATTAGAAAGAATGGATTTCAATTATATAATAACATATATCTACTAGGAAATAGTTGCCGGAAGATTGAAATTATGGAATGAATCCGTTTTTCACTGAATAATACTTCCCCAAACAATTAGGATTAAAATAGCTGGTTTTTATTTTTCACGGATTATATGTCCTGACATATGTATGTGGGGGATCCGGAAAATGCTGATACAAGTGAGTTTTATATATTTTCTTGCAAGTCATTTGTATGAATTTGTAAATATACCAAATTTCTTTCTATATATTATTATATAACATATTTTAATCTATTATTTGTACGATAAAATCTTGCAAGTTATCAGAACTTGTAATTTGGCTGCAAACTGACTAGTGAATTTGCACCAACACATACAGCTCCAGCTATATTCAACACAGACACCGGATCATTATATTAACGCACATCTTATTCAATTATTCTTAATTCCAGCATCTTCTCAAATATTCTTAATTATATATCGTTACAGGCCATTACCCAAAAACGAAAATTATCCATTTTTATCCTCGACTCCATCTGAATCTTAACCACCTATAATATCTCGGAGCAACAATAATATCAAAAGCAGATACTATGGGAGAAAATATTACTACCCCCGTCTCGAATTCAGGCAAGTCCTATCATGTTTGCTTAAATTTATCCTTTTTGTTTTGTTAAGTATCTTGATTTTGATTTGTGTTATGTAATTTTTTTGTTATGTTGGGTTCTTGACGTTGTTTGTGTTGATCAGTAAATTAGTTTGTAATAAGTGGGGATTCTCTTATCTTGCTCAAGCTGAAAGCTTAGTGCTTTGCTTAAAAGTTAAAAGAAGCAACCTTTAAAAATGTGTTAGAGCATTTTGTGAATGTGTGTGTGTGTGTGTGTTTGCTTACTATATCTCACTTACCCAGATTGTTATGTTTGGATTTTTCTTGTAATAGTTGTTAAATTTGGATTTCCCCCCTTTTTGTTTGGATGTTGTTCAATTTGATGACGTGGATATTGTTTGATGACTTAAATGTGGGCATCGTTGTTAAATTTTTCCGTGGTAGATACATGATTAGTAGGGTATGTATTGTGTTTTGTGATCTTTGTATCACGTTTTAGTGATTTGTGTATTGAATGTTACCTCAAGGAGAAGATTCACGAATCAGAATTAATAAATATATATTTTTAGCTTTGAGGAATCAGTTCTACAATTTTAGCATTTTATGCAAAAATTTAACGCGGGACTTAAGAAGAGAGCCCTCTGATGTTATGTCACTGAGGCAAAGATAACAGAATTGGGAGTTAAGAATAGGCATGACATAAAATTTGCTTACAACTCATTGAGTCTATCAAATCAATAGTTTGAACAAGCGCTTATTATATATAACAAGGCTTATAGTAGCTACTAGTCCCTTGTACATATGCTTGTAGCACCTGTATATGAAGTAATAACTACTTATGCTAACTCAACAAGCTATTTATCTAATTCTATGTAACCGATAGATTGTACAAGTTAAGAAAAAGTTTGCATAATGTTTGTCGTCCTTCCCCATATTGTGTCGTAGCCTGAATGTAGTTAAAAGTTAACATAGGTGCCTGAGAAGTTAGTTCTGATTTACAAAATGCTTTCTAAACACCGCCTATGCTTCCACAGTTTTCCTACTGTTGTATCCAGCATTTTATGAAACTGAACTGACTACCGAAGCTTAAAGCTGTATAGTATTATGGAAATAGTGATTCATTTCTTTTAGTTTTGGTCAGGTTCGGGAAGTCTTTTCATATAATAATGATGGCAAGGCAAGGCAGAGTATTTAATTGATTGCCCTTAGTATACTGTTTGTAGTCGAGATTATGTATCTTCAGACTTTAGCAATTCTCGAGAGTTAAGAAGCCAAAGGCTGTTGTAAATTAATTTCGTTCCATTCAAAGATGGTGACGTTGTGCCAAAATTCTAAAACTTAAATGACTGTGCAGAGTAGATTTTAGTTTTTGTTTATCCCTCGAACATGGAAATTGTAGGTTTATGTTTGTGTGTATATAATCATGATGAAGAACAAAGATTTACTACAAAGATGTAATGTGAACTGATATATTGTTATGTTAATGAGCTCACTATAAACCATTAACAAAACCGAAAATATCCTATTTTTCTCAAAAAGATCCTTCAATATCAAAATTATTTAAACCAATCCTAATCTATAACTAAAGATTTGGTTTACAATGACCAATTATTCTTCACAATCTAAAAAATAATTTAAATTATAGAATTTATTTTGAGCATAAACAACTGTCAGCTTCAGGCCTTTAATTTTTTTTTTCCCTGAATAGCATATAGCCTAATATTTTTATATTTAAAAGTTAAAACTCTCTTGACACTTGTCCACTTGGAAACAATCTAATGATCGTCGCACATGCACGGATATTCTCTTTTGAATAATATTAATACACTGAGGATTAAATTTAACAAGGGACGAGGAGGAACAGGCTTGTACATATGTTATATCTTTCTGTATAATCAATTATGAGGAAATTGGTAGAGTATTCATAGGACAAGAATTTTATAGGCTAAGAGTATATAGTGCATAAGAGAAACTCCAATGCGAGCCTGAGTGCTGCGTTGGAGAGAATGCGCTGGATCTCTTTACAAATTCATGTGCTGGAGGGGAGAGTTGGACTTGGTCACTGGTCAGGCCCGAGTAGTTGGGCTGACAAAGTGTAACAGCTTTTCTGCTGTGTCATACTACTTTTCTACTTTTTCTACTCTTCTGCTGTTGGCATGGTGCTGAGTGCAAATGAGCCTTTTTAATATTTTTTATATATGAGTTAATTTTAGAAAAATTATTTATCATTCAAATTATTTAATTGTAGTAAAAAATATTTTTTAAAACTTTAATTAATATAAAGTAAAATAATATATAAAATAAATGTAATATATAAAGTAAGTAAGTGGGACCTAAATAAGTTGGACTTGGGCTTTGCATTGAGGAAGTTAGACAATTTTTCTATGAAACTAACTTTCACTTATGTGGCATATAAATGGGTCCCAAAAAAGTTGGACGTGGACTTTTGCATTGGAGATGGTCTAATAACCATAACAATTAGCAAGCGTAAGTTTTCAGTTTCTAGTTTACAAGCAGTACCATGCGAGTCAGTGCTAAGACTTTCTTTTGTGCTCACAATTAGATACAATATACAACCACTGTGTAAGAATAAAATTACTGGCATCTATGGAATATTGTAAAATTACTTTTGTTGATTAGTATCTTCGGTGTCCCTGGATGTCTGGAACTAAAGAATTATTAATCCATTTTTCTTTATTTTTAAACTTCCGTCCAATTTACAACCCCTAAAAACTCCCGTTTTGCTTGCCTTTTTGGTTTCAGATGAAAGAACTTATGTCCAGCTTTCTTGATATAAGTGGTGTGTTAGTATCTTCAGTTTGATAAAGTTGTTATATATTACTAGTACTTTACTAAAGCATATTGCTTGCTGTTGCATCGACGGTTAAAATCTCTTCGCTACAGCTTATTACTGCTTCTGTTGATCTGTTCCATAAATAGAATTCCGATGCTCAAAACTTTAATGTAGTATGATTATCGACGTTACTAAGTGATTATGGTAATTGTGGGATAATAATGGGAAACAACATGGTGTTAATTTAGTAACCTCAAAACATGAATGTAATTCAGTTCTAAAAAGGAAGGGGCATTGGGTCTCTTCCTCCCAAATTGGTTAATCCCGGTAAGATTCTATTGTGACAGAATTGCTACTTTTTGCAGGACTAAGCGGCAAGCATCAGCAGGAACTGGAAAATTTGAGACTCACAACACAACCATTCAAAACATTGAAGTTCTTCATTTTGGCTGTTGTTCAGTATCTTAAGAGATTGTTACAGTATCTTCTAGGGCATGGATCTTGGCTCATTCCCATGGGTGTTGTCCTGGTAGCAGGTGGTATTCTGCTTCTGAACACTGATGGTCCTCATGAAAAGGTATTTTGGCCTTTCAACTTTCTGTAGCTTCTTTTTTATGTTAATATATTAGAACAAAACAAATTGCAATATGCAAGTCAGTGAGCTGGAGAAATATTGGGATATTTCTTTTGCTGAGTAGATGAATTGTTCAGAATAATTTGAAGTTTATTAGAATTATATTGAATTGTTCCTAGAGCATCTGTATTTTTAACATGTGGTTAGCAGCATGAGTAAAATTTCAAATAATTGCGATAAATAGATTAGGTTTCAACATACCTTATTTTCAGTTTTTATTGTTAGTACCATTGGAATGAATATGCAGATTCAGTATTTGTATTAGTACCATTGTAATACCATTTCTTTCATCATTATGAACCTAAAACAACCAACATTACACATTGTTGCAAGATTTTGGGGCTTTTTAGGATTTAGCAACACAGCGATGTTACCTAATCTTTTTAGCTCGGAGACTTTAACGTCCCTGTGAGAAATATAGCTCTGTGGTGTACACTAACCTGCCTTGCATTGGCCTTTTCTGTACAGCACATTGAAGAGCTTTTTCAATATCTACAGTTTGGATTATGGTGGGTGGCCCTTGGTGTTGCATCTTCTATTGGTCTTGGTAAGAAAAAATTATAATTCCAGCATGCTACGCAGAAAAGCTCCAAAATTTAGAACTTCTTCTCTTATCTTAGTTTGGTATATATATGTATGTATTTAATAGCTACCTATTTGCAATTCCTAGACGTCCTTTGTGATTGCCATCATGGTAAACTGTTGGTAAACTTTTAGCAGACGTGTCGTCCCATATACACGAGGCATAATATCTAGAAATCTTGCACCAGAGGGGTCTTCACTTCTGTATTTGCAACCAAACATTTTTTTTTGTCAGCTATTAAATGAGGTTTAGAATATGCACATCACTGGTATAAACTATCCAGTATCCAGAGATAGAATTTTGGGTTTAGATCAAAACAAAAATATTTGAAATACAAATAGCCATGGTACGATAATGTAAGATGCAAGGAGTCAGGGACGAAGCAACATAGGGGCCAGAAGGGGCCATGGCCCCCCCTAGGGTTTTCATAGTATTGTAATTTTTATTATATAATTTTGAAAAAAATTGTATTTTATCTATATATTTATTTAAATATAAAAATTTGGCCCCCCTCAAAAAATATTTGTTCGCTTCTAAGAAATATTTAACATTGTAAAATAAAGTTTTAATTCTTAGATTTTTCTAATTTATTGTATTAGACCAAATTTAAAAATAAAAATAAACAAAAATATGGATATATATACAATTATACTATTTAAAATAAAAAAGATCGTAAAATGTGATATGTGATAAATATAAATGTCAATATGGTTCTTCTTTAAAAATAAGAATCTTTGATGGAGGTCTTATCCAAGAAACTTATATCTCACTTCACTTCTTCATTTTCATAGAATAGTTAGTCCTCGTGCATTATCAATTTATTATTTAATATTAATATTGATCTACTCATCTTCAATTTAAATTTCATCATCCAGGTAATATTTTTACTTATTTAAATTATAACTTGTCATCTTCTAAATAAGCATAATATTTTTTTTAAGTATAATAAACATAATATTTAGTTTTTGAGATATTGTCAAAATACAATTTCATTTAATGTGTGTTACTTGCTAATTAAAGTTTACTGTATAACTTAGAGTTATTATGATGAGTTTCCTGACCATTTTATACTTAAATATATTTAAAGAGAAATAGCTAAATATTTTTGTTGACATAATTATAAATTTGATTTCCTGATTTAAAAAAACGCAAAGCTCTACTATAATTTTTTTACTAGTATTTTTGTATTAAATTTATAATGAATATTTTACAATGATGATGAAAAATTTTACTGTATCGAAGAAATTTTTTTTGGCCCCCCTCACAGATGTTTGATGGCTTCATCCCTGCAAGGAGTTCTGAGCTGGCTCCAGAATAGGAGCATTATCTCTAATAAGGGTCGATGCTTGCATATATGGAAAATAATTTGAACAAAACACTCTCAGAGCCCAATATATAAACCGGAACTATGAGATCTTACTTTAGTTTCTTATAATAAATAGACATTGATGATTAAAGCATTTGGGTAGTAGCATAAGTACAAAAGTATAGATCCACACACACACAAACTGGTAATTGTCTACAAACAAAAATTAGTAAACACCCATACTAGAACTCTATAACTTGAGTTGATTAATGTGGTTTAAAAAATGGTCTTCTACTTCTAAACAGAATGTTTATTTTTGTAAGGTTTGGCATTTGGCTGTAGTACCTACAGATGTCCAGTACTACTTATATTATATATGCTTTACTTGTATTATTGGAAACAATTGTATATTCTATGAAAGTTTTTGTCTCTTTCTCTGTTTTCCAGTTTAATATGTTAACATGTGTATGTGCATGTGTGAACAACTGAATGCACATCAAGTGTAAAAATGCATAGATCTTGGTTATAATTATTATTTGAATCCTCGAGCTCTTCTTTCACGATTCTTGATAATATTACATCATGTGACTGAGAAATATATCACCTTCCAGTTGGATTCTAAAATGTAACTTTCTTATGTTTTCACCTTTGCAGGATCTGGTTTGCATACTTTTGTTCTATATCTAGGTCCTCACATTGCTTTTTTCACTCTAAAAGCAATGCAGTGCAGTCGCGTAGACATCAAAAGTGCCCCATATGATACCATACAGTTAAAGAGAGGGCCTTCCTGGCTTGCAAAGAATTGTTCTGAATTTGGCCCCCCTATGTTTTCCTCTTCACATGGTCCGCACATTCCACTTACCAGTATATTGCCACAGGTCCAGTTAGAGGCTATTCTTTGGGGTATTGGAACTGCGCTAGGAGAGCTACCTCCATATTTTATTTCAGGAGCAGGTACTAAGTCAATGAAGTTCTGTGCTTGTTTGTGTGTGTCTAAGCGTCTGTATACTTTGTTGTGGAAAATAAATATTAAGTGCCAAGGGAAAGTTTTATTTTGGTTCTAGGAGAAGCAGTCTTGTGAGTTTTGAAACCTAAAATGTTCAATCTTTAAAACGTTGCATGTTTGCTGGACCATGGTGAGGATCCAACATATACACGCAATTGAAATTTTGGTGTATGTCTGCATATCATGATTCACTTGACCTTTGGAGATAGGACTTGAAATGAAACATACCCGCTCCAGCTGCTTGCTATATGTATCTTGTAGCTTGTACTTGTCCTGGTTTAGGTATACAACTGCAATGTGGTGTAGGTTTTTCAAATGCGTGGCTTGGTTAATCTCTGAATGGTCGTGAACCGTACATGCCAAGCTATTAATCTTGCATTTGGCCAAAGTTTTTTTTTTTTCCGCTTTCAAGTTGTCAAAGGTGATTAAACACATAATTAATATCTTCATGCAGCAAGCTTATCAGGTGGAAAGTTGGATGCAATGGAAGAATTGGGCACTTCCTCTTCACAAGATGATGGGTGGATAGCTACTCGTCTGAATCAATTAAAGTGCTGGTTCCTTTCACATGCACAGTATTTAAACTTCTTTACTGTATTAGTGCTTGCTTCGGTTAGTGTATTTCTTTTTCTCATTCTCAACTTGCCAACTATAGTTTTGATATTCTCATTCTCATTTGTTATGTGAAAAGGCTTCTATATAAAGTAGCTTTCAATTTGTCAATCCTGCTGAGTCATACTAGTTTATGTATAGATGCATCTTATATCCACACATGAAATAAATTATAGAGCGCTGGCTCTTATATTGGAGTATCTGTCTAGCAGTTTATCAGCAAGTACCGTGTGGTCTAATTCAGATGACTTTGGTAGGTACCAAATCCTCTGTTCGACCTTGCTGGTATAATGTGTGGACAATTTGGAATTCCTTTCTGGGAGTTTTTTCTGGCTACATTGGTCGGAAAAGCAATTATTAAAACTCACTTACAGGTTTGTAAAGGTCTTTTCTTCACAAAAGTTGGACTCCTGATGTACGTTGGAGTTATTTCCTACTTTCTTACTTATTTAGCCGGATATATTAAATGCCTTGCTTTCTTTTAACTTCTAACCCCTTTACTTCTTTTCAAAAGTTTATTTTATCCTTTTATGGGGAGCATAAATGCAATAGTAGGTAGATATTTTCATAATTAACATCATTATGAAGCTTTTGGACTTGGCATATTTAGCATTACTCTGTTGGGATAAAGGAAGTGCTCTAGATTTTGTTATTTGTCTCTTGCAGACTATTTTCATCATTTCAGTCTGCAACAATCAACTACTTAACTGGATAGAGAATGAGTTGATTTGGGTTTTCAGTTTCGTACCTGGTTTTGAGTCCATCCTCCCCAACCTTGTGGCCAAACTGCATGCCATGAAAGACAAGTATATGGCAACCCCATCTCACGTGACCTCCAATTTAAAGGTATCTCCGTTTGCCGACATTATGAGATTCATTTTTACGATTTCCTATTTCTGTCATTAAATTTTCGTAAAACCTTCTATCTTATTAGGTGAAAAAGTGGGATCTCTCATTAGCTTCAATTTGGAACACTGTTGTATTGTTAATGCTTGTAAACTTCTTAGTTCAAATTGTGACTGCTACGGCACAAAGGTATCTTAAGAAGCAGCAGGAGAAAGACTTGGCTGCTTTAAATCACAATTCTAAAGCTGCAGGGACCTCGAATGATAGCGAATAGACTTCTAGATAGATCTAGGGAGTAGCGTTGGGGAATTTAAGCGCCCGCATTTGGGCGCAGCAATTGAAAGTAGCCAAAGCTTTATCTGCACCAGATCTACCTTAAATATTTGTATAGGAAGTGCAGAATTTGCTGACCAAACAAGACCTTGTAATGTTTGAGAAACAGTGTTCTAGAGAAGATGATGTTGAAGAATTGTTGCTATTGGCTTGTAATGGGACAACAAAATCATAGTACTCTTCAGCAATCAAAGACATTATTTACTTGGTCTCCTGGTCTGTTTTTAGCTTCACAAATTCTTGAATGCTTCATGGTACTCACAGTCAAGGTCAAGTAATCAAAAGAAAAGGTACAGTCATCATTTCATGAATATTAAATGTCCCTGGCTTACAGCACCAATTATCCTGAAACTAACAGTGAAACGTTAAAACAGTGAAACTCTACTTTCATCTATAAGTATCTAAGGCTACCGTCCCGAGGCTTATATGATATACAGGTTTATAAACGTCGGATGATTATACAGATATATAGTTTTATAATCGTCGGATGATGCGAAGACTCTATTTTACCTGCGATATATTTACATGGTACATACAATCAAGCTATACATGATATACAGTTTTATAAACATTGGATGATTGTATGACATATAGTTTTATAATCGTCGGATGATGTGAAGAATCTATTTTACATATTTACATGATACATACAAATATACAATCAAGCTATACATTACGAGTTTGAGTTTTGTAACTAAGTTTCCAAGTTATAAGAGACCAATAGACAGGCAAAGAGAATTCCAAATTTCAGTTACAAAGTTCAAGTAGGAGAGGTTTGAGCTGCTGGTGGCCCAGCAGTCCTTTCTGAAGAACAATGCCTCTTTAAGAAAGTTACCCACTTGAGGTGTGAAATTAGACGGAATGTTATTGATTAGAACCAATTTAGTTGGTAAAAGCTTAACATTGCATTCTCTAATTAAGCATTAATCCTTGGGATGAATTTCTTAGTTTATCGCAAGTATCTGATACGTAGGATGTTATATTTGACATCGAGAACTATCAACATTCGAGAATTCTTTTAATATTAATTAAGCCCTTGTCAAATTCTGGATCCGCAACTACCTACTAACACTTCTAATTACAAAATTTTCGCAATATTACAAGTTTACGGCTGACATGACTATATATAAATCCACACTTTACCGGGTTTGGATAATAGAAAAGTTAAACAACAGAAAGTCAGAATTCTCTTGTTACGTATGTTTTCTTGGAGGCGCAAGAATAAATTATGATCCGTTGTGTTTGATTATCCGCTTGATTGTATTGAAATTGTAGATAAATTACAGTTTGTATTTTGTAATATATTACGAACTTGTTCAATATTCCGAAATCACATGAAAACATTTCTGAAGCATAGCATGATTTTAACTCTGATCATATTTCGAGAAAGTTAAAACACTCGTTCATGCAAATGACTGCAGTCAGTAAACAACAAGAATATATTAAAAAACAAATAGAACTCAGAAGACTCGGTAAACCTCCTCGATATTGTTCGTTCGTGCGGGGAAAGGTTGTAGATTTGAATGAAGTGAAGCTAGTGTCAAAATTACAAGGATGAGTAATTGTAGGGGCCGTTTGGCTGAGTTTAAAATAAGTGCTTCTTGCTTAAAATAAAAAAGTGAAGTAGAAGTTAGAAGTTAGTTAAGACTTATAAGTGATTAAAGTGTTTGGCAAAAAAGTAGAAGTCATGAAACAAAAGCTAGGAATCGTAGCTTTTTTTAAGTGCTTCTCGACTTTTTACACAAACGGTACGAATAAGTGCTTCCTGTTTTAACTAAAATTTGCGGGGTTAAAAGCCAAGCCTATTTAATTTCTATAACAATGGAGTATGTGTTTTATGTATGAATATTTAGAAGATCGAATGGACAAGTATCGAAAAGAAAGTAAAAGACAAGAACACAAGCAATTTTGGTGACGCGGAAAACCCCTTGTAAAAGGTTAAAAACCGCGGGTGGGAATGTCCCAGCCAAATGTCCACTATAATGTTGAAGTACATCTTACAAGCATGAGAAATACAAGATACAAGTACAAAAAGATGCTGTCATCGGCTCCAAAGCAGTTCACGTCCGTCAGCAATGTCCACACGTCGGCAGCAGGTTGCACCCGTCGGCAGAATGATTTTGGGGAGATGAAGATGTAGAGCTCAGTTGGTAGAAGATGAAGAAGGCCAGAACTCATATGTTAATGTATGTATGTGTACGTGCATTGGTTTGTATATCTAGGGCTTGATTTAGGGTTTATAAGTAAGGAAAGAGTGATGGATAGAAGATGAAGTTGAGGGCTTGTAGAAGTATGTTGTTAGAAGTTTGTATGTAGAAGATAAGTAGTGTAATGGGAAGTAGTGGTGAATCAGGATGCAACTTGTGGGTGTTAAATATAGTGTATGATACGCAACTTAGGTTGCCAAGTAAAGTGTAATGGATCCTTAAGCCACCAGTGTTCTAGTTATATTTATACATGAATGAGATAACTACTTAGAGTCCAATTCTCCCACAACTCCTATTTTTCCTCCAATTTCTATTCCAGGTGCATGTTAGCTCCTTCCTATTTTGTTGGCACTTCTCCAACTACTGCTTGAACTCTCCTCCTAAATAGGTGGGCTTGTTAGGACTCAGTCTTCATGCTTATCCACTTGTTACATCACAGTTGCTTCCTCCCGTCAACTCTTTTCCCGTCGTGTCGGCTTAGATTCCCGTCGTGTCATGACGCCTGTAAAATCTGGTTATAACAATAGCCCCTAATTTTGTTGGGTGGAGACATGCATCCAATAAAATTACTTCTTGAACACTCCATTTTCCTCAGATCATGGCAAATAGGAACACCGATGCTATGTTAAAATACCGACCCTTGCAATATGTGATCATGTCATGTCGATTTGTCTTGTTCGCTATTGTCTTGTATCGAGTCCTTATCTTGTTGTGTCGTTATAATGTCATCTCGAGTTGTCATCGTTGTCTAAATCTTCTAATGATGAAAACATCGACGAGTAGCTCACTTGTTGTCGTTAGTATTAACATGTCAAGTTGTATGACGTTTTTTTGCATTATATATGTAAAGCTCCTTGTACTTGACTTCCGACATATGCAAAATGTTGTATATAATCTTGTGATTGTCGGCTGCATATTTCTATGTGTCCGTGACTTGAAATTGTTTCATGTGACCCCTTAATTGGGAGTGATTATGACGTAATGGATAGGAGTACCAACACGTAAAATGTTTTGTAGTATGTCTTCCGTTCGTAATATGTAACTTGTAGACATGATGTGTAACTCGTCATCATATCGTGATATGTTGTTTGTAAATGTACATGTCACCTGCAATTGTAATATGTGACACGTAGTCAATGCAATCTATCATGACACGTGTAAGTGATGACATGTAGAAATGTACGTTGTAATTCATGAGCCCGACCAAGGGTCGTGACTTGTGTAATTTTGTGGAGTTTTTGTCGACATGTCTGTTAAATACGTCGATGTATCTAAAGTTGTAATATGCATAATTGTAGTCTACAAATTTACTTTTCAAACGTTGATGCACGTAGTATATGTATTCGACAAATATATATATTCGATGAATATATAATTTTCAGACGTTGATGCATGTAGTATATGTATTCGACAAATATATAATTTTCAAATGTTGTTGTATTCGACAAATTTATTTATTTTCAAACGTCGATGCATGCATTCGTAGGCTAGTTAAAAGGCCTTTCCCTCTTGAAACTTAGCTCGTAATTGTAATTGCGATTATGTAATGTTCAAATACATAATGTTGAAATGCATCATTATTCGTGGCATCGTAAGTTATTTGTGTAATGTGTAGTGTTGTCGTCACCATCATTCGATAATGATCAACCGTAGTAGGATGGGTGATCAGCCCTCCTTGTCTATTAATATGTATCTAAAATATACTTATGCAATATCATGTCACAATAAATATCATGATGAAGACGTCAACTTTAAGCAGTTAAACATGAAGACAATTTAGAACAACTTGCATAACATATTTTAACACACATATCAAGTCAAGTAGAATAGCAAGTCATGTAGGAAACAAACACATGTATCATTATGCTTAGATCATGACTCGTTCAAGCAAACATTTACACGTAGCATGAAATATAATCTAAATGGCATAAGTCGAAGCAAAGATCGTAATCAACTTATTATCATATTGCTAAAGACTAAGAGGATAAAGAGGATGAGTTCACTTACATGTGATAAAGTTTCAAAAGTAGCATGTTCGAGCCCCTGGGGAATGGTAATTCGTAATTCGTAATGTATCGTTTAATCTCGTTGGAGTCATCGAGCACTTCTAGAGGTGTCAATCATTCACGTCATGGTGTTGACCGTCATGTCCACTGTCATCAAGCTGACATTAATCAACTTTTTTGGACTTGTCGCAACAAGTAGTCTCTTTTTGACTATTTCTTCTATGTTTATCCTTCCTGGTCATGTCATGTCTTCTTCCTTTACATCACGTTGAACCAGTGATGTCGATCGTCTTTTAGGTATGCTATATTGTCCCTTTGTGGCGATTTTAGGACAAGTCGTCATGTCCTGTTGATGTAGAAGACTTGGACTGAAATTAGCCACAAAATTAGCAAAACTTTTGAGTCAATCGTTGTTTGTGGCTCATAGGTGATAATGTATTTGACATGATCTGTCATGTTTCTAGAGTTCAAGTCTAGATGTCACGTCGATCATCATGTCAAGACTTTATGTCCAACTGTCATGTTGTTATTTTTATATTGTCACCATGTTTGCTAGTCATTCCTGATACTCGACTTCATGTATCATGTCCTTTTTTGAATTAGTTGTCTCCTTTGCGATTGATTATCTTAATTCTGTTTGATTTTCATTTGACATGTATGTGGTTTGACTTGTCCTCATTTAACTTGTGTATGTTCATGTCGAGGCTGCTACCCATCGTATTGTCATGTTCCCAAGCGAAGCTGTCAATTCCTTCTGGTCAAAAAATCAATTATGTCGGTCTCTCTCTTTGGTGTCACGTCATGTCCTCTCGTGGTGTTGTTTTTTGTCGTGTAGATGTCACCCATGTCTTGTTGGTCATGTTGTGTCACGTGTGATCTACTGGTTCCCGTCGGACGTGATGAGATGAATGTGAATTGTTCCCGTCGTACATATCATGATCGTTTGCAATTACTTCAGGTATGTTTAACCTTGACTAGTACCCTCTCGGAGTCTATGTGTCCCTCTTGACAGATTTGACACATGCATGCCGTCGTCTTCTCAAACTATCACGTGTTGTATGTCAACTATCATTCACGTCATGGCGTTAGGACATGTTGATCAACTCATCGGGAAGTCTCATTTTTTTTGTTGAGAGACGTGTTCGTTGGATCAGCCCCTTGTCAGGAGCGTTCATCGTGGTGTAGTTCTTCCTCCATTGTCATAGAAATCGTGTAGTGCTTCGCTAGTTTCCCACAGACGGCGCCAATTGTTTTAACTAAAATTTGCGGGGTTAAAAGCCAAGCCTATTTAATTTCTATAACAATGGAGTATGTGTTTTATGTATGAATATTTAGAAGATCGAATGGACAAGTATCGAAAAGAAAGTAAAAGACAAGAACACAAGCAATTTTGGTGACGCGGAAAACCCCTTGTAAAAGGTTAAAAACCGCGGGTGGGAATGTCCCAGCCAAATGTCCACTATAATGTTGAAGTACATCTTACAAGCATGAGAAATACAAGATACAAGTACAAAAAGATGCTGTCATCGGCTCCAAAGCAGTTCACGTCCGTCAGCAATGTCCACACGTCGGCAGCAGGTTGCACCCGTCGGCAGAATGATTTTGGGGAGATGAAGATGTAGAGCTCAGTTGGTAGAAGATGAAGAAGGCCAGAACTCATATGTTAATGTATGTATGTGTACGTGCATTGGTTTGTATATCTAGGGCTTGATTTAGGGTTTATAAGTAAGGAAAGAGTGATGGATAGAAGATGAAGTTGAGGGCTTGTAGAAGTATGTTGTTAGAAGTTTGTATGTAGAAGATAAGTAGTGTAATGGGAAGTAGTGGTGAATCAGGATGCAACTTGTGGGTGTTAAATATAGTGTATGATACGCAACTTAGGTTGCCAAGTAAAGTGTAATGGATCCTTAAGCCACCAGTGTTCTAGTTATATTTATACATGAATGAGATAACTACTTAGAGTCCAATTCTCCCACAACTCCTATTTTTCCTCCAATTTCTATTCCAGGTGCATGTTAGCTCCTTCCTATTTTGTTGGCACTTCTCCAACTACTGCTTGAACTCTCCTCCTAAATAGGTGGGCTTGTTAGGACTCAGTCTTCATGCTTATCCACTTGTTACATCACAGTTGCTTCCTCCCGTCAACTCTTTTCCCGTCGTGTCGGCTTAGATTCCCGTCGTGTCATGACGCCTGTAAAATCTGGTTATAACACTTCCAACTTAAAAGTCCAGAAGCGGGGCTTAAAAGCCCCGCCAAACACCCACGTAGTATGATTTTAAGTTGTTCGAAAATTTAAATATTCTCTGTTTAAATATGTTATTCTCTTCAACTATTTTTCACCATACATTTAAGAATATTATCTTTGAAATTTAATTTTTTGTGAATAAAAATATGGTACTAGTATATGTTTTCAAAAAAAATATTTAATTTTTTTTAAAATATGTGGTTAAAATTCAATAAAATTATGTAAATGAAAGTCAGACGACTGGACTGTTTATCACCTCCCTATCATTTTTTGAGCTAAAGACTACACAGTACATGTATTATGTCAGAACTCTGAAGCAGATTGTGTTTGTAAATTGGAACAGAGACCTCACACCCTACTCAGAAGGCCTCAGATTATGTACAATATTCCGATACACATTTGTAAATATATAGTAATATATAATTCAAAATATCAATATTATTTCTATTACTCCCTCTGTCCCATTTTATGTGACCCTTATTCCTTTTTGGGACGTCCCAAAAAGAATGAACCTATCATA
Source organism: Daucus carota subsp. sativus (assembly GCF_001625215.2). Classification (NCBI taxonomy): domain Eukaryota; kingdom Viridiplantae; phylum Streptophyta; class Magnoliopsida; order Apiales; family Apiaceae; genus Daucus; species Daucus carota. The sequence continues at coordinate 26,888,976 of NC_030388.2, forward strand.
CTTACTATTTTTGAACACTACTTTTCACTATTACACCCACTACTTTCTTCCACTATCTCCATTCTATAATAATATAAACACTATTACACCCACTATCTTCCTCCACTATCTCAAATCTATTATTAAATATTGATAGGTCCCACAACTTTACTCACTTTTCAACTAAACTTACTACCTTTTTCTTAATCTCCGTGAAAGTCAAACCAGCTCACTCAATATGGGACGGAGGGAGTAATATTATCATATGTAAACATATCATATATATACATATTGAAAACTCATATGTTATATACTGATAAAATGATTTTTTAATAATATTAGTTCTAATAGAAAAAAGTTAAAAGTATGTGTCGAAATATTACAAAAAGAAATAAATTTACAAACATACAAGTGTAAATGCTATTTGAAAATAACTAAATAGTAAAATAGCACAATCACATGAGAAATATTAACAGAGTCAAAATAAGATAAATGATATATTATCTCACATGACTGCTTAAGATATTTACTCATCGATATATGTAAAGAAATATAAACACCCACGTGTTGGTGTATGACAACTATTGACACCACGTAGGAATCCAAAATCAAGCATTTAAAGTGTGAAACTATTTTATTGCGCGTGCAATACACGCTCCAAACAATCAGCTTCCAGATCTATTTGAGGTAAATTATTCAACACTTTAAGAGTGGGATAATAAAATTTGACTTGCTTAACTATGATTGTGGGACCCATGTACAAAACATGACAAAAGTGGGCCACTCATAAAACCATACAGCAGTCTAATTTTTTGATTATTTTATTTCTAGATTGGCCACGCATGCATGGGACCCACATTTTTTCTCGGAAGTTCCGTGACCGCCTCCATGTCTTTAGTTTATTTCCGTCCGATCTATTTAATCCAACGATGCCTACGATTTTGTGTATTTACCAGGTTTGTTAAAATGCCACGTAGACCGATTTGTAGGTTAATTCGAAATTTTTACAGGTATAAAAGCAAATTGCAATGTCAGATTGATCCAACGGCTGTAAATAACTTGGATTAGCCACATGAGATATATTCAATACATGGGTCCCATCTACTAACCTAGAGCACAATCAGTAACAGTTGGCGGCGTCCTTTGCTGTGCTAAAATTTGTTTTACACAGCCAGGTCATTTTTTATTATTTTCGGTATGTTATTTAAATTTATGAAATTTATATTTTCATAATTATAATTTATAATAATAATAAAGATGAATATAATCATCAAATATCAAATATGTTAAAATACATGTAAACAACAGAGTGATCAAATTATTCAGTACAAAAATAGTACTTTCTCTATCCCATTTAATTTTATACGTTATTTTTTGACACGCTTTTTAAGGCTTCGAGTATAATTTTATATTATTTTTTAACTATTATTTTGCTTGAAATTTGGTGTTTAAACTTTTATTAAAAATTAAAAAATTAAAAAAATTATTATAAAATTATATTTTATGAATAAGAGAGAGTCAAAATACATGCAAATGGAACGTCTACCGGGACGGAGGGGGTATAAACCGAGCAATAAGAAAATCTTTATAAATATTTAGAAAGCAATTTCAGCACAATAGTTTGATTCTTACGTATGGATATTTTACGGTATTTAATACTCGACTTGAATGGAGTACACAAAATTCCAACAAATTCCAGTATTTTCTTGGATTAGGTTATGGTCACAGACTTGTAGCCGTGTGACCGGTTATAGCCGGTGGCAAACATCAAAGAGAGTAGGCCCGGTTGATTTGTTTGATAATAATAAAAAAGTGCTTTTAGCATATTTTATACACATATAAAATATTCATATATACACTAGTTGCCTGAATATAATATTCACAATCATACCATTTTGTTAGGACTGTAGCTACTTCCAATTAAATAGTTTAACGCAAACAAGTATTTTATTTTATTATTTATTATTACATTATTTTATTATTGTTTGCACAAGAAGTGTAAAAAGCACCGATAAACACTGACCAGATCATGACGACATCCAACGGATCACGATCTGCCACGCTGGAACCCGTGAATCCTCGCCGTTCATTATAGTCCGAAATAGACGGCTTAGATTGACTCATCCACGCAATACGTTCGGTGGGAGTGAAAGAGCAATTTATAGAGAGAGAAGCTAAACAAACATCAAAACACTATCTCTTTATTTTTTCCAGAGAGACAGAGAGAGAGAGAGAGTTGAAAAATCCAATCTTTTTGTGCTCGAGTATTCAGATTCGCCGGAAAATACTCAACTTTCTCCATTTCCGGCGATTTCTAGCCGGCGTGTTCAGCTCAATTCACGAAATTGTTACTTGCGCTGATGAGATTTATTTACATATAGATCGAGAGAGTAATGGATAGGATTCGAGATGGTAGACGAGCTGCTGCTTCCAATATTCCGAACGGATTATCGCGACGGCGTCATCGAACTAGCTCTTTCAGAGATTCACCTGGTGATTATTTATATATGTCTAGCAGATCTGTGATTTTTGTGTTTTTGTATGTATGTGGCGTATTTATTTGGTGAATTTGTTGCAGAGGACGAAGCGGAGATGCATGAACCGGCGAGATTGCGAGAGAGAGGAGTGAAGAAAGATCGAGAGAGAGATCGAGATCGAGAGAGGGAGCGGTCGAGGAGTAGTAAAAGGAGAAGAGCTGATAGATTGATGAACGCCGCCGATGAGAGCTCTGAGGAAGACGAGAGTGTGAATGATGAAGAGGATGAAGATGATGACGTCTCCGCTAATTTCTCCAGGATGTTGCCGCCTCTGCCTACTCCGATCTTATCGCAGCCGTCGATTTCGAGTAATTATAATAATCATAACAATTCGCATAGTTATAGTCATAGTCATCATCAGAATCTGAACCGGAAGAGTTTGTTATCGGACGGTGGTAAGATGTATAAAGCGGCTGTTCCGGCGTGGAAAGCTGCCGCTGATGAAATGATTGGTGTCTCTGTTCCTAGGAAGGCCAGAACTGGTATGCTACTCAATTTTGAGTGATTTGACTTTTATGTGTGTTTTCCGATTGATTTGATGGATGTTTGTATGTATTGAATTGCTTTGATGTTTATTTGCAGCATCAACGAAGAGGTCGCATGATTGGGTTTCTAGTGGTGGTGGAGGAGGAGAGCAGATGAATCACCGGCAAGCTTCAAGTTCGCCGGTTAGAGGAGGAATTGCTATGTCAACGCAGTCTGGGGCGGTTGTGAGGGAGGCTGTTCCTTTGTCGCCTCCTTCGTCTTCAAATGTTTCGATTAAGAAGAAAATTGTTAGTAAATATTTTCATCGACTTCCTGTTGAGTTTTTGTTGTTTGGTTTGTCTTTGTGATTTTTTAGTTACTGTTATCTGTGTTTTCGTGTATAGAAATCTAGTGGAGGAATGAAGCCTAGACCACAACCAAGGTCTACGACAACTTCAAAGTCTTCGTCTTCCAATAATAATCCGGAGGAGCTGGAAATTGAGATTGCTGAGGTTTTGTATGGACTCATGACTCAATCTCAAGCTCCTCCAAAAAATGATTTATTGTCGAAGAATGAATTTAATAACAAATCTAGTAGTGAAGCTAAATCTCGAGCTTCTTCCCCAGTATCTAATTCTTCTTCAGCGGCTCCAATAACTGCTGTTGGTGAGTTGAGCTGTTAGTGAGCCAGTTTTCTTTTGTGTTCACTTTACAGATTGAGTGATCTAAATATGTTAGTTTTTGTTGAATCTGTAGCTCCGAAGAGGAAGAAGCCGCGACAATTGTTAGATAATAATTTTGTGGGTAGTTCAAGTACGCGAAGCAGTCCATCAATGAAGTTAGAAATTGATCAGACGGCAAGGTCTGAACTAAGTCCCCCTAATCTGGAAAGGAATTTTGGATCTGCAGCTGAGAATGGCGAATCTGCAAATTCAGGTAAATCTGGTGCGGAAAATAACCAACATCTATCAAAGTCTATGAAGCTGGAAGCGGGCACGTTGTGTGAATCGGCTTTAATGGAAGAAGCTGGGGAAAGCCGAGATGTGGTGTCAACAACCAAGGAAGAGGTTAATTCTATCAAGAAGGATGTACCTGTGGTTAAATTAAAAGATGATCCCAAGGAGATGATAGTGACATCGATGGCAACATCATCTAATGTGTAAGTGCTTTAAATGATTTTTCTTGTTTGATTTCTGTTTATTTCTTTTTCTGTTAATAATTTCTGTTTTAATGGATGAATTTTCAGGAAAACAGCAGCTCCAGCAATTGAGAAGAATAGGGAGGAAAAATATCAGATAGATCTGATGGTGGGTATAAAAAATGAAGATGTATTTTTTTGTTATTTTCTTTTTAATTATTACAATTAATTTCTATGTTGCTGATTTGGCTTCTGAATTATACAAGTTGCTAATTACATTATTAATTGATGTAGGCCCCACCTCCTCAATCAAGATCATCACCTGAAAGGGACAGAGCTGTTAATTTTATGGGTGATCAAAATATGATGGTTTTTGATATGGTAAGTTATTCTGCCTGTTGTCGGATATCCTCATCTCTGCCTTGATGTATAACCATGTAATGTATCATAATTTTTTAGGAAAAGAAAAAAGAGATGAGCAATGCTAAAGAAACTGATAAAGTGGGAAGTAGCAAGGAAGATATAGTGATTCATTCTGCTGAGAAAGTTGCAAAGACGGTAATTGAAGAAGTTGAATTCCAGAAATCATTTGTTAGCAAGGAGCGGAACATTGATCTCCAGTTAGATTTGGAAAAAACGGGTATGGACACTGTTAGCAACCCTCAAAATGATCATGTTGTGAAATCACAAGTACAGTTCTCTAAAGCTGCATTCAAAGAAGAGCAGCAAAATACGGACAAAAGTGGTAGGTTATCCTTTGGCTTTACTTCGCGAGGTTACTGAAACTGGTTTGTGACAAGTGTATAAATTTTTCTCCTGTGTCTCTTTTTACAGCTCAATCCATCTCTTTGCCTTTGCCTATGTCTGTTGCTAGCTGGCCTGGCGGAATTCGTCCTCCAATTGGGTATGTGTTGAAGATATATGCAATGCCTACTGCATTTCCATTTTTAGGGCACTATTAGGCTGATTTTAGTATGAGATACAATGTTCTTTCTGACTGAATTAATTGGCTTTGTTCTCCAGGTACATAGCACCACTACAAGGAGTTGTATCAGTTGAGGGGGGTACCATGCCTACAGCACCAGTTCAGGTACCTCAGTTTGAACTCACTACTCTCGAGCTAGTTAATCTTTTCAACAAGTCCTCCACATAGGCTTGTCCTTTTGTGATCAAAGTTTCTAATTGTAGCAAATTGAAAATGTGCAGCCTCTTTTCTCTCAACCACGGCCTAAGAGGTGTGCCACACATTGTCATATTGCAAGAAATATTCACTATTACCAGCAACTCATGAAGATGAATCCTTTCTGGCCAGCGCCTTCTGGCACTACTGCTTCTATGTTTGGAGCCAAATCCTCCAATCTCAATGTTATCCCCCCTACAGAACTACACGGTAACAGTTCTGGAAGGAGTCTGAACTCCATGCAAGACAAGGGTCATAGTCTTGCTATCTTCCCAGGGAGTGCTGTAAAAGAAAATTTTGCCCAACCTGCTAGCATTGCGGATGCTGGGCATGCGAAGCAACAAATTTTGCTTCAGCAAGCTATGCCTCCAGTACCTCCCACTAATATGATGGTATGTTACTGTTACTTTCCTTCCCTATTTTTCTACTTTTGAACTGCAGCTAATTATAAATCAATCATAACTCTATACATTTTTTTTCATACTGACAAAAATTATCAATAGTAAGAACCTATCAATCAAAATACAGAATATCATAGTCTCAAAAAGTAACATACCTTCATAGGAAATTATGAATCGGAATGCTATATATAATATCATTAGGGAAGATTGTAGTCTTGTACTAATATCTTTACTGAATTTCAGCATGGCCCTGCTTTTATATTCCCCTTCAATCAGCAACAGGCGGCTGTTGTAGCTACTTCTGGAAGGCCTGCTTCGGTAAAATCACCAACCACCACAGGGGGTCTACCTTCTACTGGTGCGCCAAACTCAGCTACTGTGGCTGCCTCGGCACCGACACCTGCAAGTGCACTAGGCTTTAACTACCCAAATATGGCTGCGAATGAAACCCAGTACTTGGTGTTACAGAACAGTCCATACCCATTCCCAATTCCAGCTGTTGGGGCACCACCAAATTTTAGAGGCCATGCTCAGCCAATGCCAATGTTCAATGGATCTTTTTATCCTTCTCAGATGATACATCCGTTGCAACTCCAGCAACAGCAAGTACCAACAACTCAGCAACAACAGCAAATCCAACAGACTCATCAGAACACAGGTGGCGGCTCCATGTCTTCACAGAAGCATTTGCAGTCCCAACAGCACCGTCCGCAAGGCATTGCGATCAATGGTGGTGAAACTGGAAATGGAGTCTTGCAGAACTTTGCTGCCCCTAAAAGTCGTTCCTCTCAGCAATCACAGCAGCATCATAATCAGCATTTACCCCCTTCACAAGCAAGGCAGCATGAAAGTGACGTAGGCGGTGAAGACAGCCCATCAACTGCTGATAGTCGAGGATCTCGCGCACCAGTGAATGTGTACAATCAAAACTTTTCCATGCCCATTCATCCCCAGAATTTTGCTTTGATGAACTCATCTGCTGCTTCAGCTGGTGCTACGGTTGGCAGTGGTGGGAATCAAAGTGAGAAGAAGCAAACACAACATCTTCAGGGTTTCAAATCAGGTGTTGAATCCCTTTCATCTCAAGCATATGCTATGTCATTTGGTCCCATGATTGGTTCCACTTCGGCTTCTGGAATTGACTTGTCTTCCATGTCACAAAATCATGCCATCCTTCAGAGCTTACCAGAGGCTACTACAAGGCACAGCTATCATCAGATTATGCAGGCAGCAGCAACTGCCCAAGCTGTTCAGCAAAAGAAGAATACTAGATTGTCAGAAGATGGTAAAATTGGCGGTGCTGTTGCATCCAGTGCAGATGAAGAGAGGAAGGTGCTAACGGGCAAGGGTCCAGCTTCTAGTGGAGTACAGTCCATTAGTTTCTCTAGACCAGACTTTGTTGATGCATCTGAATCTGCAACCCCTAAAGATAGTGCTTCCAACAGCATGGCTCGAATGCTGAACCTTGCACCTGGTGCTGCTCGAATGCCTAATGTTATGAATTTGGTTGGCCCTTCCAATTCTCAGTTGCATGCTCAGTTGCAACACCAACAACACCAACAGTTGATTCAGATGCACAACCAGCAGCAACATCAACAGCAGCAACAACTAGCAGCTAACATGACAGCTCGTAGCAAGACACCATCAAGTAATGGAATTGCGTCGTCGGAGCACTTAACTTCATCATCAGTAGCTTCCAAGTTTCCAAATTCAATATCCGGCTTTCCACCAAATTTTGTTCAAAGCAGCAATAACAGTAGTCCGACCCAATCTTCGCAATGGAAAAATTCTAACAGAACTCCCACCTCCCAAGTTCAATCATCACTGGTCTCATCAACGTCATCCCCCAAAAATCATCAACAGCAGCAGACAAGAACCCTTCAAAACCACACTCAAATATCCTTTGGGACAAATCAGAAACCATCAGCATCTCCAGGGCAACAGCATCCTAATAGCAGCCAGTCCCCATCCCCACCAGTCGTAGTCGGATCTCCTACCCATTCTTCCCTTTCTAAAGGTGCTAACTCTAGCCCAAGAATAAATACTGCTTCGGCAAACAAGACTGGTCAAGCATCTACATTGTCTTCTCAGCAGACAAAGAATTCGACATCTGTTCCGAGCCAAAAGGCCTCTCCGGCGGGTGGGAGAAATGTTCCATCAGTTCTTGGGAACCCTCACAGTGCTTCTCTGAGTGCTACAACTAAAACACAAATTCAGATGCAGCAGCTGCAACAACAACAGCGACAGCAACAACAGTTTCAGCAGCAGTTATCAAAGCAAACACTGCAGCAGGCAATGTTTTTTTCAAATCCTTATTTTCAAGGCCAACCACCGAATTCTGCTAGTTCTAATACTTCAGCTGCCAGTGGTTATAATCTTCAAAGGAGGCAGCCTGAGCAACCACAGCACTCTCAGCAATCTCAAGGATCCTCTCCAAGTTCTTCCGGGATGTTGTCTATGGGTCCTCCACCAACACAATCTAGTACCAGCACAACTGATCCTGCAAAAGCCGCTGCTGCGGCTGCGGCCGTGGCAGCAGCCACGGCAGCTGCTAGCAGTATGAAAGGAGGTGGTTTTTCCTCGCAGGGTATTCTCCATTCTCCCCAGTTTGGGGTACAGTCATCAGGAAATTCTCATCAGTCACTGCCGGTTGGATTCTCCTATGGTCACAACGTACCAGCTGCGGTCCAAGTGAAGCCAGCAGAGCCAAAACAGCCAACTGAGCAGAAACAACCAGCTGGTGAGTAGTCTTCTCTTCATGAGTATATATAATAAAATCCCCCTTGATACAAATATCTCGAAAGATTAGAATAGATTGTGTAAATACTTTATCCAGGAAATAATAATTTGTATACATGCTGGCAGCCTGACAAGGAATAAAAGAAGATACCGCATTGTCGGAGCTTAGACTGTTCTTTGAAGGGAATGGATTGCCCTTTTGAACTGGCGACCCACAATTTTGAGGAAGTTGAGTGAAGGAGAAGATCTGCAGGGGCTGGACATAAATTATAGCCTGTTATGTGCCCTTGTGTGCGTAAGATCTTCTTTAATCTGCTAAGTTTGATCACACATTAATCGATAGTGATGAAGTAAAGTAGCAGGGGAAGACCCAGAGCAGCGATATGCATGGCAGATAATTTAACCAAGCTGAGTGGCAGAATTGATGAAGAAGTTCTGTTCCATTCATCCCTACTCTGCAAATTATACCTCTGGAGTAACTGTTATAACCATGAAAATAGAAGAACGTTTAGATTTGGCACATATATATGTAATGGAGGGCTGTCCATGTATATATATGTCTGGCACATATGATAGTTAACCCCCTCTCAAATTTTTTAATTTAATGGGTCCCCTTGTCTCTTTGTTTGAATATTTGTGATTTGTGATGATAATCTTGGAGAAAAATGAGTTGTTTCTTTTGCCAGTATCTAATGTGTGTTGCGGGCAATGCTTTAATTATGCTTATGTTTGTTTATGAGGGTTAGTTAGCAGAAAATGACCTTACTTATTTTAGGTGTGGTCTGGTGTTGCCGGCGAACAGAGAGAGAGAGATATAAAGGAAAAACGAGTGTCAAACAATGACACTTGACAGAAACAGTGCCGTGTCTTTAAGTTATGAAGGTGAAATTTAGAAATGGGATCAGATGAGTTGATAGATATCTTTAAAAATTAATGTCTGGTTTTTTTACGATATTTTTAAAATAATAACAAAAAAGAGGAATTTTAAATATATTTGTTTTAGAAAAATAGATATTTTTTAAATATAAAAAGTTTCTTTACTTTCTTGGGAGGAAAAGTGTATGGATTATAAATATTAAAAGATCGTTTGCCGTAATTTAAAAGAAGTGTTTATTATTTACGAATGAAAGATTAATTATAAGTGAGAAGTAAATTTTATTATATGTATCTGAATAGTTGTTCCTGTTTATAGTGTATAGGATATAAAACCTTTATCCTAGTCCTCTATATATCTGTAAAATCAAATTTTAAAATTAAAATCAGTCATTAAAGAAAATTAAAAGTTTCAACTTCTCATATTTTAATTTATAAATGGAAAAGAGATGGTTGGAGGGACAAAGGGGGGGGGGGAGGAGCTTTCAATTGCAGTACAGCTATATGGGTCCTTTTTTGTTTGCTCACAAAGTGAAGGGCCCATCTCTTTATATTATTATTATATATGGTAGTATATAACTTTCAATACAACATATATAAAGAAATAAAGTATCTTTGATGTGTATAAAGATATCCTACCATATAATATTATATGATTGTGTGTGCAACATATAAGAAAAAGTTAGATGTGCAGCTGTTAGTTGACCAAGTAGCAAGGGGGATTTGTTGAGGTGGAAATGACTTTGAGCGCTCTATTATTTGGCTGTATTTTAGACGTGGCTTATGTCTATATCATAGATTTCACTTCACTTTATCTTTGTTGCCACTAATTTTATCCAATGAGTATGGGTCAGCATGTAATATATTGTTAATCATTTTATTTGACATTATCACAAGCTTACCTTATGTGGGACCTCTTCCTCGTTGTGGACCCCTCCTGTAGGGGCCGGGGCATGTCGGCATGTGGGTTTTTTTTGAGCTGAGAGATTGTTGGTGAGAAATATAAATCCATCCTCGGAACGTGTTTGTTTGAGTAATTATGTCCACGAGTTTGAATTAATTTCGATTTTTAATTAAAAGTTGGAATGATATATATTTTTTGATCTTTTTTTTTAAATTATAAATACAAGATTGATATATTCTTTTTTCATATAAATTAAGATATATGAAACATGTCGGGCTCCTCAAAATCGCCGAAAATCGGCCACTCCTTTTTCTTGCTGTCGTAAGGGGCTTCATCATTTTTTCACTATAAAGTGCCAAATCAGTTATTTTTTTTATTTTGTTTTTATTTTTTTATAATGCTCCTCTCGTGTAAGAATATCTATCTTACAAAATTGTATTATTTGTTTGATAAAATCTTTTTTGAATGAGTTTTGTTCCCAATTTATTAGGGTTTTGGTTATTCTCTTCTGCTTGGTGTTTTTTTTGTTGTTTTGATGGATTCAATGTACAAGATGTTAGATTCACCGGATTTTCAAGTATTTGATTCAATGATAAAATTTTATATGAGATTGCGATTACGATTTATGGCTCAAATCTAACTGTGATGAAACCAATACAGGTTAGTATATCAACTTCAACAAATTGTTTGATTGTGTCTCCATAAAGATTAGATTGTTTGTTTGATATGATTCATTTTATGTTTGTTCGACTCAATTGTTTTTCAGATGCCGTATGAATTTTCATTATAAAATTATTTAAAAGAACTTTTTTTATTTTATATTTGTAAAGATAATACTCTTTTGTTAATACTATATAAATTTTATGTTATACTATTTTATTATATCTTGCATTTGTATGCTAGCTTTATAATTTTTTAAAGTATTCAAATTAGTGGAATATAAAAATTACTCCCTCCATCCCTCGGAATTGTATACATATGGATTGGATACGGAGATTAAGAAAAGTGTATAAAGTAATGTAAAGTAAGAAGAAAGAGAAAGAAACGTGGGTAAAGTAGTGGGACCCATCAATATATAATTGATAGATTTGGAAAAGTAGTTGAAAGTAGTGGGTGGGTGGGGTTTTTATATTACGAGTATAAAACTGGACTATTTTGGGAAAGTTTTGAAATGTATAGAATTGAGTGGGACATCCAAAAAAGGAAAGTGTATAGAATTAAATGGGACGGAGGGAGTACAATATTTAGTTAATTATGTAAATTAAATTATGTTACTAAAGATGAAAATATTTGAAATTATAAATTTGATACATTATAACAATATATATATAAACAAACATTTATACTATATAATGTATATAATACACATCATTAATATATATATTCAAAATTATTATATTACATGAAATAAATAAATACTTATTCTGAAACTAACTAAATAAATACTTCTTTCGTTCCTTTAAATTGATTAAATTTTGACTGGACTATATATATATATTATATAATTGAAAAATTGTTTAAAAATTATTTTATTATATAATACATACAATCTATTTTAAAATATAATTTTCAGTCTTTTAAAATAATTAAAAAATTGACCGTATTAAAAATAATTATTAGACAACTAAAAGGTGACGGACGAGCAGACCCTCTCCTTCACTTAGAAGTTATGTACACATGTGAAGATCATGGTATAAAGAGATGGACCATCTTCTCTTTGTTAGAGCATCTCCAACGGTGCTCCTAAATCATTCTCTAAACAATAATATAAAATGTGACTCCTAGTAAGTTAATACACCGGAAAATGTGAGAACTGCAATGCTACTCTTTATATTTGGCTCCTTATTCACATTTCATATTTATTTTATATAAATGAGAGGAAAAAGTTAACTAAAAGAAAGAGAAGATTGAAGGAAAAATAATATAATATTGAGTTAGGAGCTACTAGATGCTCTTTAAAAGAAAGGAGAGAGAGTAGGCTCCTAAATTTTTAAAAAGCATCTAGCAGCCCATTGGAGCACTAAATTTTAACTTGTTCCTAAATTTTAGACTTAGGAGCTTGTTTAGAGAGCCCCTTGGAGTTGCTCTTAGCAAACAAAAAGCCCACATGTAGCTGTAATGCGTATGAAAGCTCCTTTCCCTCTTGTCTCTCCAACACTTTAAAGTCGTCGATTTATCTCTATCAACTTATAACCCATCCAAGATGCTATCTCACCTTCACAGCTCGAAGACACGGCTCTGTTTCTGTCATAGTGTCATTGTTTGCTACTTGTTTAAAAATGAAAAAAATTATTTCCCTGTTTAAAGAAACAAGGTTTTTTTCTCCTAACCAACCCTCGTTTACATAAATTAGCATTATCCAAGCATTGCCTCATCAATACACATGATATATTGATGAAGATGCCATTTCTCTACACCGAATCAACCAAGAGACAAGGAGAACCATTAAATTAAAAAAATATAGAGGGGTTTACTATCATATGTGCCAGACATATATACATGGACTGCCCTCCATTACACATATATATATGCCAAATCTAAACTTTTTTTCTATTTTCATGGTAATAAACATTACGCCAGAAGTATATAAACAGAACATTGCACAAAATCGAGATGGAAGGAAGAAGACTTCTTCATCAACTCTGCAGCTTCCTTTAAAAAATGCCATGCCTCTAGCATTCCTCTCTAATCGTGAATCGCTACCCAGTTAACTTACTTAGTCACGATCAATTAGTACCATTAATGCATGATCAACATTGTCAGACTAAAGAAGAGCTTATGCACAAAAGGGCACATACTCAACAAACTATAATTCATGTCTAGCCCAAATCCACATGCAGTTCATTCCTCCCACTCAACTTCCCCAAAATTGTGGGTTGCTACTTCAAAAAGGGCACCCCGTCTTCACGGACGGTCAGTCTAAGCTTCAAGGATTCAGTGTATCTTCAATTATTTCTTGTCAGGCTGCCAACATGTATACGAATATCAATTCCTGGTAAAGAAATTGTAGTATCTTCTTCATATATTTACATTCGTGGTGGTTGGGGGGGGGGGGGGGGGGGGGGGTGTTTATTACATATAGAGAAAATTACTCACCGGCTGGTTGCTTTTGCTCAGCTGGCTGTTTCTGCTCCGCTTTTACTTGGACCGCAGCTGGCACGCTGTGACCATGGGAAAATCCAACAGGCAACGACTGTACACCAAACTGGGCAGAATGGAGAATTCCTTGCGAGGGGAAGCCACCTCCTTTTATATTGCTAGCAGCTGCTGCCACAGCTGCAGCTGCAGCTGCCGCTTTTGCAGGATCAGTTGTGCTGGTATTAGATTGTGTGGCTGGAGGACACATAAACATTCCAGGAGAACTTGGAGAGGACCCTTGAGGTTGCTGCGACGGTTGCTCAGAGTGCCTTCTTTGAAGATTATACCCAGTAGCAGCTGAAGTATTAGAACTAGCAGAATTAGGTGGTTGCCCTTGAAAATAAGGATTCGAAAAAACTAGTGCCTGCTGCAGTGTTTGCTTTGATAATTGCTGTTGAAACTGTTGTCGCTGTTGTTGTTGCAGCTGCTGCATCTGAATTTGGGTTTTAGTTGTACCACTCAGAGGTGCACTGTGAGGGTTTCCAAGAACTGAGGGAACATTCCTTCCACCTGCCGGAGAAGACTTTTGGCCCGGAGCAGATGGTGAATTCTTGGCCTGTTGCGATGACAATGTAGATGCTTGGCCAGTCTTGTTTGTGGAAGTAGTATTTGTCCTGGGGCTAGAGCTAGCACCTTTAGAGAGGGAAGAATGAGTAGGAGATCCTACTGCAACAGGAGGGGATGGAGACTGACTGCAATTAGGATGCTGCTGCATCTGAGATGCTGATGATTTCTGATTTGTCCCGAAGGATATCTGAGTGTGGTTTTGTAAAGTTCTTGACTGCTGCTGTTGACTTTTGGGGGATGATGTTGATGAGACCAGTGATGACTGAACTGAGGTGGGAGTTCTGTTAGAGTTTTTCCATTGTGAAGATTGTGTTGGGCAATTGTTATTGCTGCTCTGAACAAAATTTGGTGGGAAGCCAGATATTGAATTTGGAAACTTCGCAGATGCTGATGATGAAGTTAAGTGCTCGGAGGATGAAATCCCATTACTTGTTGGTGTCTTACTACGAGCTGTCACATTAGCTGCTAGTTGTTGCTGTTGCTGCTGAGTGTGCATCTGGAACAACTGTTGCTGATGTTGCAACTGAGCATGTAACTGAGAATTATTCATTACATTAGGCATGCGAGTAGCACCAGGTGCAAGGTTCAGCATTCGAGCTATGCTGTTAGAAGCACTATCTTTTGGAGTTGCAGACTCGGATGCCTCATTAAAGTCTGATCTAGAGAAACTAATGGACTGTCCACCACTAGAAGCTGGACCCTTCCTGGTTATAACCTTCCTCTCTTCATCTACATTGGATGAAGCAGAACCCCCAATTTTACCATCATCTGATATTCTAGAATTTTTCTTTTGCTGAACAGATTGGGCAGTTGCTGCGGCCTGCATCATCTGATGATAGCTTTGCCTTGTAGACTCTGGTAAGCTTTGAAGGATGGCATGATTATGGGACATGGAAGACAGGTCAATTCCAGAAGCAGAAGTGGAACCAATCATGGGACCAAATGACATAGCAAACGCTTGAGATGGAAGGGACTCAACTCCTGATTTGAACCCTGGATGTTGTTGGTGTGTTTGCTTCTTATCATTCTGATTTCCACCACTGCCACCGGGATTACCAGCTGAAGCAGCAGATGAGCTCATCAAAGCAAAATTATGAGGATGAATGGGCATGGCAAAGTTCTGATTGTATACATTCACGGGAGCCCGAGATCCTCGACTATCAGCAGTTGATGGGCTGTCTTCACCAGCCACCTCACTTTCAAGCTGCCTTGCTTGTGACGGGGGTATATGCTGATTATGATGTTGTTGTGGATGTTGAGATGAACGACTTTTGGGGGCAGCAAAGTTCTGCAAGACTCCATTTCCGGTTCCGCCACCATTGATAGGAATGCCTTGTGGACGGTGCTGTTGGGACTGCAAATGCTTCTGTGATGACGTGGAGCCACCACTTGTGTTCTGATGAGTTTGTTGGATTTGTTGTTGCTGAGAAGTTGGTGCTTGCTGTTGCTGGAGTTGCAACGGATGGATCATTTGAGAAGGATAAAAAGATCCATTGAACATTGGCATTGCCTGAGTATGGCCTCTAAAATTTGGTGGTGCCCCTACGGCTGGAATCGGGAATGGGTATGGACTGTTTTGTAACACCAAGTACTGTGTTTCATTTCCAGACATATTCGGGTAGTTGAAACCCAGTGCACTTGCAGGTGCTGGTGCTGAGGCAGTCACGGTAGCTGAATTTGGTGCACCGGTAGAAGGTAGGCTTCCTGTGGTAGCTGGAGATTTTGCAGATGCAGGCCTGCCTGAAGTAGCTACCACAGCCGCCTGTTGCTGGTTGAAAGGGAATATGAAAGCAGGTCCATGCTGAGAATCAGGAAACATTTCAGTACAATACGACAATAATTTAATAGCTACAGTTCAATAGAAGCAATAGCAAAATAGGGAAGAAAAGTACCAGTAACATACCATCATATTATTGGGAGGTGGAGGCATAGCTTGGTGAAGTAAAATCTGTTGTTTTCCATGTCCAGCATCTGCAACACCAGAAGGTTGGACAAAATTTTCTTTTCCAGCATTGCCTGGGAAGATGGCAAGACTATGCCCCTTGTCTTGCACGGAGTTGAGATTCCTTCCGGAACTGTTACCATGTAGCTCTGTAGGGGGCATAACATTCACATTGGAGGGTTTCCCTCCAAACATAGAAGCAGTGCCAGAAGGTGCTGGCCAGAAAGGATTCATCTTCATGAGTTGTTGATAATAGTGAATATTTCTCGCAATATGACAATGTGTGGCACACCTCTTTGGCCGTGGCTGACAGAAAAGAGGCTGTAAATGTTCAATTTGATACATTTAGAAAATTTGATCACGGAAGGGCAACCCATCTGGAGGACTTGTAAAAAAAGATGAAGGTTAAAGTCAGGTTACCTGAACTGTTGCTGAAGGCATGTTACCCCCCTCAACTGATACAACTCCTTGTAGTGGTGCCATGTACCTGGACGACACAGAATTTAATAAAGACTAATGGTTGTAGTTGGCAAAAAACCCAAATGACAACTTGACACTAGGTGTCCAGATCTAATATTGGGTCTCATTTCATTTTTGCTTGTCAGCGACTAATACATAAATATTCTAATCTACATCTTCTGCCTTCTGGTAAAGCTGATATCTAACCTGTTTCATCAACTCCTACAAAAATTTGACTACTTGGTACAAAATCAAGTTTTATTATTCGTAAGTACAATAATTTTATATTGAAAATTATTATATGTTTTCAAAAATATATGTAACTTTGAAAATATCAAAAATAAGAAAAAAAAACTAAATATTACATTTATGAAAAGACAACTTTAGTTTTTTTATATATTAGTACATATAATAAGTCAAAAAAACGTAACTACTATTTTCAGAATTGAACTTATAAATCTTTTTTTAAAAAAAAACAACCTATAAATCTATTTTAATCCATAAACAATTACTTCTTTTTACAAGAATAATTGCCTAACAATAAAATATTAAAAAAAATGATTTCAAGCTAAAACTAGCCTAATAGTGAACATATAATGGATGTGCAGCAGGCATTGCATATATCTTCAACACATACCCCATTGGAGGAGGAATTCCACCAGGCCAACTAGACACAGGCATGGGTAGAGGCAAAGAGATGGATTGAACTGCGAAAGAAAGAGGGGATAAAATTTATTCACTTATCGAACGACCAGTTTGACTTAAACTTGAGAAATAAAACCAAAGGATAACCTACCACTTTTGTCCGTGTTTTGTTGCTCTTGCTCTTCTTTAAATGTGGCCTTAGAGTATTGCACTTGTGATTTCGCAGCAAGATCATTTTGAGTATTGTTTACAGTATCAATACCCGGCTTTTCCAAATCAAAGCTGAGATCAATGTTCCTCTCCTTGCTAACAAATGATTTTGGGAATTCAGTTTCTTCGATTACTGTCTTTTTTGCACCTTTTTCATCAGATTGGATCACTGTCTCTTCCTTGCTAATTCTCACTTTGTCAGTTTCTTTAGATTTACTTATCTCTCCCTTCTTTTCCTGAAAGGAATAATAAAACATTACATGGATAAAATTTATAAAGGAGATGAGAATATCCTACAACATGTATATTAGCTTACCATATCAAAAACCATCCTATTTGGTTCACCCATAAAAGTAACAGTTCTGTCCCTTTCAGGTGATGATCTTAATTGAGGAGGTGGAGCCTACATCAATCAGTAACATAATTAGGCAACTTGTAAAAATTAGAAGGCCAAATCAGCTACAAAGAAAATGATAATAATAATTTAAAAAAAACATTTTGAATCTTCTATACTCACCATTAGATCTATATTTAATTTATCCTCCCGTTTCTTCTCAATTGTTGGAGCTGTTGTTTTCCTGAAAATTAAACCATCAAAAAGAATTAGTAACATAAAAATAACTAGACAGAATATCAAACAAAAGAAATCATTAGGCACTTACACATTAGTTGATGTCGCCATCGATGTCACCATCATCTCCTTGGGAACATCTTTCAACTTAACCACGGATGAATCCTTCTTGATAGAATTTACCTCTTCCTTGGTTGTTGACACCGCATCACGGCTTTCCCCGGCATCTTCCATCAAAACCACCTTCGATTCAGACAACGTGCTAGCTTCCAGCTTCATAGATTTTGAAGCTTCAGCACCAGATTTACCTGAATTTGCAGATTCGCCGTTCTCAGCTACAGATCCGGGATTTCTTTCCAGATTCGGAGGACAAAGTTCAGACCTCGGCATCTGATCAATTTCTACCTTCATTGCTGGACAGCTCCGTGTGCCGGAAAGACCCACTAAATTATTATCTACCAATTGTCGTGGCTTCTTCCTCTTCGGAGCTGAAAAATAATAAAAAGTGACACATAACGTATTTAAATCACTCAATCCTTAAAGTGTATATATAAAGGAGCTGCCCCCAAATAGCTCAACTCACCAGCAGTGGTCACCGGAGCTGCTGAAGAAGAATTAGAAACCGGAGAAGAGGCTCTAGATTTAGCTTCACTGCTAGATATGTTGTTAAATTCATTCTTGGACGATAAATCAGTTTTCGAAGGAGCTTGAGATTGAGTCATGAGTCCATACAAAACCTCAGCAATCTCAATTTCCAGCTCCTCCGGATTATTATTTGAAGACGAAGACTTTGAAGTTGTGGTGGACCGTGGCTGTGGTCTGGGCTTTACTCCACCACTAGGCTTCTATACAGATAAAAAAAAATCAGTAAATTAAAATATAACAAAAACAAATCAAATATCACAAATTTTCCAAAAAAATCATCACTAACAATTTTCTTCTTAATTGAAACATTAGAAGATGAAGGAGGCGACAAAGGAGCAGCCTCCCTCAAAACCGCCCCAGACTGCGTTGACATAGCAATTCCTCCTCTAACCGGTGAACTTGAAGCTTGCCGGTGATTCATCTGCTCTCCTCCACCACCACTAGAAACCCAATCATGCGACCTCTTCGTTGATGCTGCAAACAAACAGCAAAGCAATTCAATACATACAAACATCCATCAAATCAATTGGAAAACACACAAAAAAGTCAAATCCCTCAGAATTGAGTAGCATACCAGTTCTGGCCTTCCTCGGAACAGAGACACCAATCATTTCATCAGCGGCAGCTTTCCACGCCGGAACAGCCGCTTTATACATCTTACCACCGTCCGATAACAAACTCTTCCGGTTCAGATTCTGATGATGACTATGACTATAACTATGCGAATTGTTATGATTATTATAATTACTCGAAATCGACGGCTGCGATAAGATCGGAGTAGGCAGAGGCGGTAACATCCTGGAGAAATTAGCGGACACATCATCATCTTCATCCTCTTCATCATTTACACTCTCGTCTTCCTCCGAGCTCTCATCGGCGGCGTTCATCAATCTGTCAGCTCTTCTCCGCTTACTACTCCTCGACCGCTCCCTCTCTCGATCTCGATCTCTCTCTCGATCTTTCTTCACTCCTCTCTCCCTCAATCTCGCTGGTTCATGCATCTCCGTTTCGTCCTCTGCACCAAAATCACCACATCAATACAATATAAAAACACAAAATCATAAAATCACAGATCTGTTTATAATTACCAGGTGAATCTCTAAAAGAGCTAGTTCGATGACGCCGTCGCGATAATCCGTTAAGAATATTCGAAGCAGCAGCTCGTCTCCCATCTCTAATCCTATCCATTACTCTCTCGATCTATATACAAATATATATCATCAGAGTAAGTAATAATTTCGTGAATTGAGCTGAACTCGCCGGCCGGAAATGAAGAAACGGAGTATTTTCCGGCGAATCTGAATACTGGAGCACAAAAAGATGAGATTTTTCAAGTTTCTCTCTCTAGGAAAAGGAGAGAGGATAGTGTGTTGTTTCGATGTTTTGTTAGTTTCTCTCACTAGAACTTCTCTCCTCGTTTTTCTGCTTCTCTTGAATTTTATCATCTCTCTGCTATTTCACTCCCACCGAAATGAATTGCGTGGGTGAGTCAATCTTAGCCGCTTGTTTCGGACTGCCATCAACGGTCACGATTTTCCAAGGTCCACCGTGGCAGATCTCATCCGTTGGATAGCGTCATGATCTGGTCAGTGTTTATCGCTCCTTCTACACTTCTTGTGCAAGTAATAAAATTTATAGTATATTAATTAATAAATAAATAAAGAAGATACTCATAGTAGTTGTTTAAGTTTGATTATTTAATTGGGATTAGCTTGCTATAACAAAGTGGTATGATTATGAATTATGAATATTATAATCAGCCACCCTATATGAATATTTTATTAATGTTTTTAACTGTATATAATATGCTAAAAGCACTTTCTATTCAAATCAACCCGGCCTACCTTTTAAATGTTTTCCACCGGCTATTGCCGGTCACGCGGCTAGACCTCGGAAAAAGCAATATCACGATAAGGAAACTAATTAATTATTGAATTATTGTACATTTCATGATATAAGAATTCAAATATTATTATTCAATACAAAACCGTATGGAGTAATATACTGTACTATCAGTTAAAATAATGTGAATATAATATTACAACTTGGCATGCGCAATTTCTTTTCAAATGAAAAATATGTTTGAGGTACGGACTACTCTAGTGTTGCTATTGTCAAATCATGCCATATATAATATTTTTTTTATATATAATTATAAATAATGTATGTACAATAATACTCATAATTAGTATTATAATAATAAAATTAATAAGACAAGGAGTAGAGGATAAATGACGTGGAGAACTGTAAATCAGATTTTAACACTGCCAAAGGACAAATCTGACTATTAGTGATTGTACTCTATGGTTATCGATGGGACCCATGATGATGATAGCTGACACGAATCAATGGTCTGGATGTTCCACGTGGCTACATAAGCTACTCATAACCGTTGGATTAGAGACTGACGTGGCATTTGCTGTTATAATAGAAAGGCCAGATTCAACGAACAAAAGTCGGGCCTACGTGGCATTACCCAGACCTGGGTGGAGCACGAGATCATACACACCGTTGGATTGAAACGATCGGACGGATAGAAACTGAAGATAGGGAGACGTTCACGGAACTTCCGAGAAAAAGAAAATTGGTCCTACGCATCAGCATCCAGAAATCGATTAATTATAAATCTGCGTTTATCTTGGCCCACTGTCATCACGTTTACACACAGGTCCCACAGTTATAGTTAAGCTAGTCAAATTTTACCACTTCCACTGCTGAAAGAATTGAAAATTTCACCCTTAAAACAGATTTCGAAGCTTATTATTTTTCAGATAATAAATTGTTTCTCTCCTAAAAATAAGGTTTGAATTTGGATACCAAGCTGTTGTCATAGTACTACAACAACACGTGGGTATTTTATTCACGTCCATGTCAAATCGTAAATTATTAACCCTATATTCTGACTGCGTGGGTATTTTATTCACGTCCATGTCAAATCGTAAATTATTAACCCTATATTCTGACTGTATGAGCATCAAAATATTTTAACTTTCTATTCGGAAGCTAGTAAGTTGGGTTTAAGAGATATATTCAGAGATCATTTGGTTCAAGTTAAAAAAAACGATTTATTATTCAAAATAAAGAATACGATAAAAAAGCGATAAGTGAATTTGACTTATAAGTTATTTATATTGTTTGGATAATTTTACTTGTAAGGCAATTGAGTGTTTGGTAATTTAAATTTATAAATTTAAAAAAAATCAAATTATTAAAATACAAAAATTTTATTAAATAAAAATACAATTTATTACATATTATAAAGTTATAAACTTCACAATAAAATGCAAATCACTAAAAAAAACTCAAAAAAGACCTAGTATTTCTGACTTTCTGCTTCTGACTTAAAATAACCAAAACTAGCACTTCCGTTTCTTTTGTCAAACCGTACGTAAGAAGTAGAAGTAATTTAAAGTATTAAAACAAGTCCAGAAGCACTTAAAACAGCCCCTAATACTCATAATTAAATAAGAACATTATGAATTAATATGTATAAGTTCCCTATTAACTTTTATATAAGATGATTTTTCTGTGATGTGACTTTATTATATAATATTAATGTATTATGTTTGAAAATATATCATATATATATATATCACTCTTCTATTTATAAAATTTTAGGGCGTGTATTCAATCGGATTTTAAGGGATTTTTTAATTCAAAAAATTAGAGTGTATTTAATTCAGGTAGAATCTTAGAAAATTTTAATTGAGATTTTAAATTATGTTACAAAATATGATAATATTCATTCGGGATTTTTAATTATAGTTAAAATATGATGGTGTTCAATTGGGACTATTTAACATCTATAAAAAATATGATTATATTCAAATGCTGATGGCTTTTGTATATAATAAGATAATTGATTTTGTGGCATTGTACAGTGTATTATAAGCTCTCTAAAATCCTACCAAAATTCAAGAGATTTTAAGATATTGTGCTTAAATCCTAAAAAATATTTATCAATTCTGCAACATTTTATCAATATCCTCACAAAATCAAAATCAGATACAATTTTTAAAATTCATAAATTAAAAATAATACATTAAAATCTCAGTTAAATACAACTCTCTTAATTTCAATATTACTTTTCGCTTACTTAAAAAGTTATTTTTAAAATAATTATATTCATATGTCATTCGAATCTAAATAGTATGTATTTGAATTGATTCAAACATTTTCTACACAACTTTCGTATTTTAGTCCAAACCGGACCGAATCGAACTATTCGTCCCGATTCGATACACAACAAAATTTCGGTTCAATTTAGTTTGGAAGAAAAAAACAAAAATTCGATTTTCGGTCCATTCGGTTCGATCTGGTATTTGATCGAACCGACCAAATGCTCAACCCTATTCGCGATGATGATACCACTGTGACTATCAAGTAGAAGCTGGATATCACCCGCTAGTTGGCCAAGCTCGATGTTAATATCATTGAGCTTGACTACCCCGCTGCCTCTAAAATTGATCTCGAGGCTGTTAGACTGATTGTCATGGAAATTGAGAATATGGAGAGAACGACTATATGTCTATTATTTGTGGATTTGTCAAGTGTAATAAAATGGATATCGATTCTGCGTTGGAGACGGTGAAGTTTGCTAAAAAATCTAAAATTCATATATTTATCATAACTAGTGAAATTTATATGAATCTTAAGTTGAAGAAAAAAAAAAGGAGGAGATTGTGGAGAGGGTCAGGAGTATGATGGCTTATGCTAAGAGCCTGGCTGCTGGATAGTTGAGTTTAATCCCAAAGATGCCAGAAGGTATACTCTCATGAACTTGTCCGACAAATTGAGATGTAGAATGAGGATAAACTGAGATAGAGAAAGAAATCTTATTGGTTGACTTTCAGATTTGTTTGAGATTAATTTTGTGATTGTTTTGTGATATTAGTATTAGTCATATATGGCAATTAGTTACTTGGAACTTGTTATGCAATTAAATATAATTTTTAATAAATATTTTGAAAATTGCGTTTATGGTTATATATATGGTTGCTGGCAATTGCAGATATTGTTGCAAATGCAACCTCTACATTTTTATAAATCTTTTCCAAAGATTATATTTTTACAATCTTCTAAAAATGTACAATATTTTTGTAAAAAAATTCCATATTTGATTAGTAAAAATTGTATTGAAGATATTTTTTATGATTAAATTATTAAATTATAGTTGGTATTCTAATATTCCGGTTTCAACAGAAACTCCTAAAATTATTTTTAAATATGTTTAATTTTTTGTAGGAAAGACCCGCAGTCCGCCTCTCAGCCGATGATTACAAAAATCTCTACTTTAACAAGTCAGATTGTGGACCCTGCCGGATAGCAAGACACCGCTTTTAATTTTGTCGTTTATTAGTTGTCATGGGACGCCACTGACATCCACGTGTTCTCACCGCTTACGTGGCCTAACTCCTGACCGTCGTTGATGACCCTACTCGGCATCCTTGTCTATTACTCGCTCTACTTCTGCACAGTTTACCGGAACGAGAGTTGGGCATGCATGCGGTGTTTGACAAACACTCATGACTCATAAGCTCGGTTTCTGAGTTTATAAGTTAGAAGCATGTATTTGTATTGTTTGCGTAAAAAGTCAAAAAACATTTAAAAAAAGTTGGGATTACTATATTTTGTTTCAGGACTTCCACTTATTTCTCAAATAGTTAATCACTTGTAAGTCTTAAATTGCTTCTGACTTTTACTTCACTTTTTTACTTTAAGCAGAAAACACTTATTTTAAGCTCACTCAAACGGCCCCATTGTTAGAAAATAGTATAGTTTTGTAATTTAATTTTTGATTTTCTTTCTTTTGAATATAAATTTGATGTTTGAATTTTTATACACGAAATACTCCATAAAAACATTGCAAAACGTATTGTTTTTCGAATTATGTTCTGCAAATATCATTATTTTATTGACAATTTAGCAAATTTTATACATTTGGCAAATAAAACTAAAAACATATTATTTTACAAAATCATGTTTAGATGTTTAGTGTGCAGAACATTTGTTAATCTTGCAGAACACACATGTCCAGCTTGTTTAGCATAAATACTTTTCATCCTTTTTAATGAAGTAATGATATTTATAAAATGTACTTCGCAAAATAATAAATTTTATAGTATTTTAGTTGCAAAATATAAGCGGTCTCCAGATCTCCGATGAAATAGTAATCTTCATACTTATTTCTGTTTATAAACAATATCTTATTTATATTTCTCACCGTCGCACTACCGGAGGGAGAGCCTCGTGTATACCGGTCCTAGTTTAATCCGTTGGTCAAATAACGTGAAGACCTTTATAAACAACTTGGACATGTCACTTATTTAAAGTATTACTGGCTAAGCATTTATAAAACTTGTTTATCTTTTGCTTAACGCATCTTGATTATACAATGTTAGCTGATGCATATGTGCATATATTTTATACATGTATTCTATTAGGCTATTAGCAAAACGATATATTCTAGTGGTAGTTTAATATTAGCCTATTAGGAGAGACAAGCAATCTATTAAATAATTAGCAATGTATATCTAGCTTTGGATGCTCTTGCATTTGCATGTACGTGCCTTTGTTGACATGTTATGCAATTTTAACTTGATTCTTTTAATTCTCAGAGCATATGCTGTATACAGTATACTAACAATTTCCCTCGTTCGCTCAATTTGACATTTTAGCTGTCATTTAGTATTATAGTAGTTGGATCCGTAATTTAACATTGTCCAACAAGATTATAAATTTTTTATTAAAAGAACAGACTAAAAACAAATCGGTCAATTTTGAATTATTAATATCATGATATATTATATATATGAATTCGATTAATTTAATGTAAAATCAATAATAATCTTCATTTCCAAAGTAAATTCAAATTCGACTAATAAAGATGAGATATGAAAATAATTTATGGCCCTATTTGAGAATTAGCAGTTAGCGGTTAGCTGTTAGCGGATTAAATTAGATGTTTTGATTAGCTAATTGAATTAGATTTTTTGACTAGCGGATTGAATTAGCTGTTTCTCGTAAAACTGTTTGATAAATAGCTGATTGATTAGCTTTTTCTAACACAAACCAAAACCGTGAATCCAAAAAACTCTTCAAAGTAGTTTTTTCAAAACTAGCTTTTTGATCCAAACTTCTATTTCAATCCGCTAACAACCAAACACTAATATTAGCTTATTCTAGTTGTCAAACCTCTAACTCTAAGACACCTCAAACCTCTAATTTTACCACAAACCTCTAACTTCTAAACATGACCAATATATTTCTCTCTAACTTTCATCTTTTTCGTAAATGAACATTAACAAACACAGCATAATTTATAATGCATATTACTTGGAATAATACTTTAACAAAATAAAAGGCACCACATGAACTACCTTTTACTTATTTATAATAGAAAGGCAAACATAAAGCAAATTATATTGACATGTTACTCAACCATGCTGGTGCTTCCCCATAAAAGAATTTTGTATAAAGCAAGAGGAAATTGATTAAAGCTGCTGGTAGCTAAAAGTATGAGTACATATCCATAAAAACAATTATAAAATTTTTTGTTTAAAAACAGAGATTTGAAATCAACCAAGCTTTTGCTTCCAATCGAATTATACTTATGTTTACCACTTCGAAAAAGAAAGCAAACAATAAAAAAAGTCCACAAAGTGCGACAAACGTGTAAGATCATACAGTGACTTTCATATTACTTTAATCTCAGATTATATTATATAAAAGTTATTTTAATATATTCATATTGTATAATATTTGGTACAAGTCTACTAGCTCTGTCATGAGTCATGATCTTATCAATGTGTATATATTTTTATTTATACATATCACAAACTTTAAGGCCTAAGTTCAGGGACCAGTCTTTGGTTTTTACGGAAGATACATTGAATAATGGTGCACAAATAAACTATACTATCTTCCTGACTTATTTTATTATTTTCAGTATTTTATAATGCTCATATTAATTTAATAGTCGAATAAATAAATACGAGAATTGAATACGTACCCATTGAACGGGGTAGTGGGACACGACAAATTCACTCATGCTTGATTATTTTAATATTTCGAAAGGAACAAAATTTTATTGTTTTATAAGTCTCCAGATCCGAGTTCGTACCCCACAAATCATGACTCAGCATCAATCACATTTTAGTTACCATGGTAATTGGTACAATAGATTATTACTGAAATAGTATTTTGCGCAACCAATTATTATATATTTTATTGCGGCATAATTTATTGGGGCCGTTTGGATGAGCTTAAAATAAATGCTTCTTGCTTAAAATAAAAAAATGGAGTAGAAGTTAGAAGCAAGTTAAGACTTATAAGTCATTAAAGTGTTTGGGAAATAAGTAGAAGTCCTGAAACAAAAGCTAGAATTCCTAGCTTTTTATAAGTACTTCTTGACTTTTTACACAAACGGTTCGAAATAAGTGCTTCTAACTTATAAACTCAGAAGCCGGCTTAAAAGTCTTGTCCAAACAGCCACATTGTTTCTCTTCTTGCGGAGCAATACCTATATAATATGTTTTTAAATTTTAGCTTTAACAACTGGGCGGCCTAGTGGGTTGAAATTTAATTTAATTTAATAATGATAAGTACAAGTGACAGAAGGAAATTCGGCAGCCACCAATTCTTCTCTCAACGATAAATTATTTATTTTGACCCTTTTAATATGCTAAAAAGTAAAAACTGGTAAATAGTAAAATAAAAAAGTTCAATTATTAGTGTGACTGCCCGAATGACGTGTAATGTAATTTATTTGTTTGATTAATATATTTTTGTTACAGATTCCTAGGTTTGAACGTGGTTACGTGGATGTATTGTGACGAAGATTTGTCAAGGTGTATTTTAATCTGCGATCAAGGGTAGTTTGGTGTAGGAGTATTTGGTGAACCACGTGTCACCTATTTTTAGTACTAGTATTATTAGTTTCGGTATATCAAGCTTTTTAATATGCTACTCGTATATCTCAACTCCCGATATCTGATCACACTAGACTTTAGTTTCTTTTTAATCTTTTTATAAAATTTCGAAATAAAATTTATGCAAATGAGATTACGTTTTGTAATTGTCATATACAAATTTTAAAGTCTCAATATCAAAAGCTCAATATCTAAATTGAATATACCTTCATTGATTTTGAATTTAGAAAAGTCAGGACAAAATTAAAACAATAACAAACTCTTTATCTGTCGGGATAATATGCATTTCTTAGATTAATTCTATATTTTCCCAATCCAATTAAATCTTTCTTTTCTAATACTATATAATCAATCTGTGGTTTTTATATTTTCTCCTTTTCAAAAAAAAAAATATTAACAACAACCGTGATGCAGGAATACTTTCGTAACCACAAAAATGTGAAAATCAACGGAATAATGAACATGTTTGGCGACGATTTATTTTAAAAAATATCTTTTTAACATATATTTTTTATATTTTTTTGGATATAAATATAAAAATATATTTGTTATTTGATCAAAAATAAGAGTTTGTTTCAAAAATAAAATAAAATTCATATACTTTTTGTCAATAATAAAATTTTATTTAAAAAATAAGATAATCAAAACAGTCGGGAGCAAAAGTTTTTGGGCCGAATACGGGGAATATCAAATATGCGGGGGTGGGTATTTGTAATGAAGCTCTTGGCTCCCTCTTATATTTACAGTCCACTCCATCTTCCTAAAGCATTTCCGATAATAACGTCAAAATGTAATATTATCATATTTTAATACAAAAATTACTCCCAGTCCTTATATCACTAAGACTTTTTGCACACAATTCTAGGTGTTTTGACCATCTATTTAAATTTTTTTTTAATTTTTTTGTCTGAATTAAAATATGTTATATATATTTAATTCAAAAAGAAAATTTTTTAAAAAATAATTTTAAGTGTATGGTCAAAGCACCTAGAATTGTGTGAAATTTTTTTGGTGATTTATAATAAAGACTACGGGGAGTAACTTCTATCTATTTGTATTTACACAACTGTGCAATTTATCAACAAATGTGTAAATACAAATGACATGTAATTTGTATAAGTGAACTGAATTTCAACATATGTCTCCAAAGCTAACGACGGATGCAGATTAAAAATTAATATTTTATTATCAGTTAGACGTAACTAATACTCCAAGTGCGAGCCACATATCAAATGCGCTTTCGTCTTTTAATCCCCATCTCTCTCGTAAATAATATCGGAAGGTTTTGCAGACCTATTTGTTCATGAGTAGTCGAGTATGACATCAAATTCAGGCAGATGAGCGATCGTGGCTCCAGATTATGAGATTACTAAAACAAGACTCGCCACTCCTGCCTCATCTACTTAACATTTCTAATCAGCCAAAAAGAATTCAGAACAATCTATTCACTCAAAAATTAATAAAACGAAGTAGTTCTCGGTTGTAATTCTTAAGAAACCTCGCTTTTGAATCACCTCAGAGGGAAAAAGATGATAGCAAAAAGAAAACCACAAGTTACACGACTAAAACGAATCAAATATCAAACATACCCAGAGTTTGCATGCAGTGCTAGCCCAGAACAATAATGAGAATCGAACTTGTTAGATCAGTATCTTGAAATGAGGTTTAAGCTCTATTTATGTTGAGCCCTCGAGGTATCCGCAAATATATAAAAGAGCCGTTTGATTAGGTTTAAAATAAGTAAAAAGTAAAATAGAAGTTAGAAAAAAGTTAGTATATGGGAAATAAGTAAAAATCATGAAACACATGCTAGTATTCTTAACTTTTTATAAGTATTTCTTGATTTTTTATACAAACAGTACAAATAAATACTTTTAACTTATAATCCAGAAGCCGGTTTTAAGTCCGGGTCAAACACCCACAAACATACATTCAGGTAGGCTATATGGCTATGATAATAAAAGAAATTTAATGAGGAAAATGAAAAATGAAAAGAAAGACAAGAGCTGGACCATTGTTATGGCCATATAGAGAAAAGTAACTGGAACAATAAGTGGAGCAAGTGAAGTGAGCCCCTCGGCGAACCAACTTGCAGGTCACTCTTTTGGGTCAGACAAAATTTATAAGGGATGGTCCCTCCCTATAGGACTCCACCTACTGGTCTGCGACACTAACCTCGACTTGTAGCAGCTGTTAACACACAAGTGGTTGCGTTGGTTCAACAGTGTTATTTGGTGACTTGTTTTTACACTGTGCGCTCTCTCGTGTAGTAATTGTTAACTGTAAAAGTACTTGGATGGCTGTCGGAAAAGGTGTCATGATCCTCAACATGTGAAAAAGACAATGGCCACGTGGAACATATTCACATATTGTAATGTTACAGGTGCGGCCCCACGTTGCTCTTAGTCAGCAGGATAAGGCCCCACCAGTGAGAACAATTCCGAGAACTCCCATCAAATGGCTACTGGCTGTATTCTTTGGAATAGATTTTAATTTATTTAAGTGAAAATTAAATTATAAATAGTTTTTTTCTTCTGAAAAATTGGATCAAATTTTGATTACTTGACCAAATCCCAAAGTAAAACAATCAAACTCATAGAAATAAGGGGCATTTCTAATAAAGTTGCTTTGGTTGAAAAGCTACAGTTGAAGACATGGCTCGACTTATCTTCATTTTTTTAAATTGTAATAACGTGACATGTCGTTGAAAGCATTGTAGTGTGATACCAGTTGTGGTATTATTCACACACTATGTAATACAAAACGAGGAACCTCACTTTCACAATCATCTCCATTTCGCTTTAGTTGCCCCAAAGATATAAAAACAAATGAAAGAAAGCAAATCACCATGTATGCCATTGCCACTATAATAAGCACTCATCTTTCCGACACGCATAGTATAGAAGCCCTTTGATGCTTGAGGGCTACCAAAATATCTACTCCTTTTGTCTTAGTTACATATAAATTTTCTAGTTATATATTAAAATAATTTTAATGTAGCATTTTTGTAGCTATCACAAATTTTTGAATGCTGTTTTGTTTAATAAGCGCTCCAAAATATGCTTTACCTCAACTTAAAGTAAAAATTAAAGAAGTCATTAGACATTTGTGGTCCGAAAATGCAACTTTCAGATGAGATTTAGCAGCTAGTTTAAATAATATATTCACTAACCAAAGGAAATGACACATAGTTGCATGAAATTATGCATAGCATTAGCTCATAAGCATCACATCACGCGATATAATAGCCCCCCACCTATTTATGCTGACACAGAATGTTCATGTTCCTACAGTAACACAAATTTCATGTCCTATGGGATATCAATGTCGGAATGCATATAAACATGAACGTAAATATAGTACTGGTTTGCTGTCTATAAATGGGATGTTGTCTCTGTAAAAGCTCCACATTGCCTTCTCTTCCAGCAGATTTTATGTTTTCCTTGCCACATTTCGAGTACTATAACATATTGGGGCTAAATTTTACATTGCAGGATTTTGAGGGCTGTTGAGAAGATTTGAAATGGGAAGAAAAAGATGGGGATTTTTAGTGGTTTTGGTAATGGTTTTACTGGTTAGCCTAGCTGATGCAAGTAAACTGAGGATTCCTAGTCTGCGATACTTTTCTTTCCCTGCTTCACTTTTGTCTCATGAGGCTGGTCATGATCATGTAGTGAGAGTCTATGAGAAAAATGCATTAAGCCCATCTCCTCCTGATGAGATGGCAGCAATGAAGATTGGTGGCTGTGATGGGGAATGTGGGTGTGGGGGGCCTGGGGGTTGCGGATATAATGTTGGTTGGGGAGAGGGTGGAGGAGTTGGAGCAGGCGGAGGAGGACTTGGGGGTGGAGGCGGGGGAGGATTTGGGGGTGGAGGCGGGGGAGGGGGACTTGGAGGTGGAGGCGGGGGAGGAGGACTTGGGGGTGGAGGCGGAGGAGGAGGGCTTGGAGGAGGCGGTGGCGGAGGTGGTGGAGGCTTTATATTTAAAGGATACCCATATCCTAAATTTCCTATCCCCCGGGGGAAGCCATTCGACTGTCCTGGAGGATATTGTCCCCCATTATACTGTCCTGGAGGATTGTGTAATGTGGCTAAAGATTCGCATACTAAGAAGGATGTTTCTCAGATAACGCAAACAAATGCTCTAGCTGGCCAGAAAATGGATTCAAAATATGACAGCAACAACCAGATAAGGGTTCCAGCTATGGCACCACAAAGCAACTAGATATGCTATGGCATTTATTTTATTTATACCTGACAATTAATTTAATCTATACATATTATTGTTCTCATTATGGTTCAGAATTCAATATGTCAATGCACAGATGATCTTCTTTGGTACAGATCAACTATTAAGACTGAGAGCTTGCAAATTGTGCATGACCTCATTCATTTTGCTACAAATCAACATAATTAGAATAAAAAACAATGGGGTTTAGATCAAATTTAGAATTAGTTTCTTCTCGCCCTGCCCACGAACAGATGAACAACTTGGTTGCAAACCTTGTGTTACTTTTGCAAGAATTTGCTGATGAGTTCTAACAAACATAAATTTGTAATCCTCCAGGGAGCAGTTTTCCATTTTTAGTTCTTTGGCAAACTTGGCATTGAGTCTTTGACAGACTCATGCATAGACCGCCAATTTTGAGTCCATCGGAAAACTTCACATTGCTTGATTCAGTCTGACAGACTTGTACATAGCAGGCCAATAAAATTGATGAGCTAAAAACATTAAATCCTACCACATAGCTTTAAGAACAATTTGACACAGTTATCTTACCACAGATGAAGCATTAAGTTGGCTCAACAAAAGAATGTATTTATAACTTTGATATAGTCCTTTCAATGAAATCCTCAAATACCACCAATCAACGATTGTCTAGCTACCTCATAGTTTTCAAAATATTAACATTGCCATTTTTAGATGAAACTTTTTCTTATTTTATGTAAATTAGGCAACCCTTTGTTAAGCATTCTTATCCAATGCAAAACAGTGTGATCATCATAAATCACACTGTCTATAAACTAATAAAAAAATCATCAGTCTGAGATATTACAAGATAATTTCACCTACCTAGCTTCTCCCTGTCAAACTTGTTGTTATGGTTGGAGGAGGATTAGCTCCTACAGGCGGAAAGGAATTCGACGCCAAGATAACTCCTATAGTTATCCTTTCAAGCATTATGGTAGCCACCGGTGGCCTCATGTTCGGCTACGATGTTGGTGTTTCAGGTCACTCTCATTTGTACTAATTACAGGAAACAATTTTTTTTTTCTGCTACGGAATTATGCAAGAGAAAAAAATTATAAAGACATATGTACATGAATTTTATGCAGGGGGCGTTACAGCAATGCCTGATTTCTTGAAAAAATTCTTCCCGGTGGTATATAATAGAATTCAAGAAAAAGGACTAGACAGTAACTACTGTAAATACAACAATGAGGCCCTGCAATTGTTTACATCATCCCTGTATTTATCTGCTCTGTTGGCGACGTTTCTGGCTTCTCATACGACAAGGAATTCAGGGCGGAAAAGGACTATGCTTATGGCTGGAATTTTCTTTATGATAGGAGTTGTGTTCAATGCTACAGCCATTAATCTCAGCATGCTTATTTTTGGTAGACTTGCACTTGGCTGCGGAGTTGGTTTTGCCAATCAGGTAACAAAAATTTACTGGTTACATTTGGACAAGAAAACTTTCATATAGTGTAAAAAAACCTGATTTTGTACGGAATTTGCAGGCAGTTCCTTTGTTTTTGTCGGAGATAGCTCCTACAAGGATACGCGGTGCACTGTGATAACGCCAATCTCCGGTCCCGGTCCTTCCTCCGCCGTGACTGGTGGTTCCGTGGTGTAGCTGCTGGATGGGGGCCTACAAAACAACGCCGGCGGGGGGGTTTTGCCCCAAAGCGCCTCCGGCGTGAGAGTAAGCGTAGGTTTCGGAAGGATAAAGACTAGAGAAAGTGTTATCTATGTGTGTTGGGTGAAGGTGTATGGCTGGTGGTTTTATGGTGGCTGGTGGCTGAGAGTGTTTGAATATATGCTGAGTGTAAGTGTGTGTGAGAATGAGTGTAGAGAATGAAGTTACCCCTTAAACTCTTGATCTTCGGTCTATTTATAGGCCAAGGATTAGGGTTTAGGGGTGCGTACCTGGATCCTGGTCCTACACGTGTAGGGGTTTGATCCCCTACACGTGTCCAGGTGTCAGCGTAGAAGTAGTATTTTGGAATGTTCCCTGGCTTGTCTCTATCGCCAGTAGTTGACCGTTATGTTTGTCTTTATCGTGTCAGTCTGTGCCTTGTGCAGCAAGTGTCGGCTGGTACATATGCACCCGGGCAAGTAGTAGGTTTTGCTGTACCCGGGTGGGGGATCTTGTCCGGGTTGTGCAACTTGACAAGACTAGGGGGCGTCCTGTGGTGATGGTGGCTGCCCGGGGTGGGGGCTCCTCTAAAGGACCCGGGTGCTCCTTCTGAAGGACCCGGGTGTTTCTTAACCGGGTTATACCCTATCATTTGGGTTATACCCTATCATTTGCCCCCCACTCCCTTACATAGATTTTCTATGTGAGGGAGTAGAGCGGAATTTTCGTTTTTGCTTTTGTATCCGGGTATCCATGTAAGGGTAATGATTTTGCCCCCCTGTCCTGTTAGACTTGGCCGGAGGTAAAATTTTCATGTTTGTCGCGTTGAGTGTATCCGGGTGACTGATGTTTGCTTCGCTGCCCGGGTAGACCCGGGTAGGGTTCGATTTTTGACGCCCGGGCTTGGGGGATGTGAAGCGTTTGTAATACGAAGGGGTTTTTACAACTGTCTGCTTTCGAAAATTGGGACATCGCGCCTTTTGAGGAATTGAATTATTACGGCTGTAATAATTGCAGTTCAACCAATGGGTTTCTGCCACGTAGGTGGTACTGGCTATAAGTAGGGGGTCTAACCTCCCACTTCGTTTTTTACTTTCACTTCGAGTTTTTCTTTCTTTTCTTCACAGTTCTTCTTTGCGCTTTTGCCACCATTCGTGTGGTTGTGTTCCGGAGAGCTTCGCTGGAGTCCCAGAGGTCGTTGTCGTTGTCATCGCAATTTTTGCTCCGTCGCCGGTTAGGACGGTAAGTCCCTTTCCTGCTCTTCTTCTCTTTGTGCTTTGGTTTTGGTGTTTCGTAGTTTTGAGTTTCGTTCGAAACCACAACCTGTTTGTGTTTGTATGTTTGGTATTTGTGTATATTCCTGTATTTTGATTTGTTTTTGGCCATGAGAATAGTGTTTTCCGATGTTTTTTGGTTTGGGTTTGGTTTGTGATAGGTGTTTGATGATTGTAGTTGTTTGGGTTCTGGTGGATTGATGTTCTTGAGTTTTTGTGTGTATATATGTGTATGTATTGTCAGGGCTTTGTGTTTGATCTTTGATTTTGATTTGAAATGATTTTAGGAATAGTTTGTGGCTGTTTAAGATTCTTGGGGTTTTGTTTGGACCCGGGTAGGGATCTCCTGCCCGGGTTGGGTAGGTAGCATGGAGGCTTTCATGTAGATATAGGGTGTTCGTCGGACTCGGGTTATCTCTTTTGTGGCGTATTGTAGGTCTTGGTGACCCGGGTAGCCTCTTCCTTGCGCAACTTCGGGACCCGGGTAATCTCTTCCCTTCATCAATTTGAATGGAGAGGGAGGGACCCGGATAACCTTAGTCGTATCCTGGTAGCTTTTCAATTTGTTGTTTCTCACATAGATTTAGGGCGGGATCCGGACCTACGTAAAATTTGAAATAAAATTGGTTGAATGCTGAATTGACCCGGATTCTCCTTTTCCTTTAGGTTTATGGTCCGGATCAAAAAGAGGGCCAGGCGAGATATTGTAGCCTTTTCTGGTGTTCCCGGGCAGTATTCTAGCGATAGCGAGACCGACGAGCGACAATCCCTCGCAGACCGGGCTCGTGAGAAGATGGTCGAGAGGGAGATAGCTGTATCCGGGGTTGTGTCGGAGTTTCAAAAGGTGTCCAAGGCCGAGGGGAAACAAGTTATCATGACCCCGGAGGGCCTTTGGATGGACACTAAATCATATTTTATCACCAAGGCGCCTTTGGCGGATGAGAGGGAGTTCTACCGGGGGATAGCGTCTTTTTATAAGTTTAAGCATCCAAACGGTCCTCTGGGCGCTTATGATAAGAAGAAGTTCGACGAGGAGTTTAAAACATATGCTGTTGCCCGGGCTCCGTATCCCGTTAGGAGTTCCTTTAGGGAATTGCCTTGGAAGGTTCAGGATCGATTGATCCGGGTCTCGTTTCAGCTTCCGGATACGGTCGAATGGCGGTGGCCAGAACCCGAGGAGAGGATCTACCACCGGCCGGCTGACGGGTTTGTTCCAGTGTGGATGGAACACTTGAGATCCGGGTGGAATCCTAGGTGGCATCTGTTTTTTCGTCATCTATGCAAGTATGAGTATAAATGCTCCCCGATGCAGATCACCCCTAACGCGATCAAGTGGATGACGTGGTTTCTTTGCGCTTGTAACAAAATGGGGTATCAGCCTACTCTCAAGTTGTTCCATATGCTTTTCCAATTTAAGAAGTCCGGGGAAAAGCCGTTGTATGAGCTCCGGTTCCGGTCCAAGGAATGTGGTTTGGGACCCGGGTTCCTGAAACCGGTGATGCATCAGACTTCTTTGAAGAATTGGAATCGCGAGATCCTGATGCTGAAGGGTCTTGATATTCATTATATGCCGTATCTGGTAACTGATGATAAGTTAGTGAAAACGAACTTCGGGGCCCCGGGTGCTTCTGGGGAGTTCCGAGACCAGCTGACGGAGTTTTGTGGGTGTCTCGGGCAGCAACTGACCCGGGATACTTTTATGCAATTCGATAAGCTACATGAATGGGGATGTGAGTTTCCTTTGCTTTTTGTTGTGTAGGGTGGCCCGGGTCTTCTGTTTGCCTTCTTATATTTGTTTCGTTTCTGTTGTACTCTGCACTTAGAAGAAATTACCTGTTTTAAGTGAAACAGGTGGACCCGGGTGATATCTACCCGGGTTAATCTGTTAACTAAGTTGCTTTGCTATTTTTCCTTCTTTCCTTCGTGCCTGTGCGTTTTGGTTACTTTCTTGTCTGTTCTCGTTTATGTGACCCGGGTGTTCACTTGTCTTTGTAGGTCTGCCGTATTTTGATAAGGTCGCCTGGAAGAAGATGGCCAACGACTCTTTTGCTGTAGCCTTAAGGAATTTGGGGGGAACCCATACAATTCCGAAACCTGCTTCCAAATCCAAGTCCGGATCGGGAAAAAATGATGAATCCGGGTCCTCCCGGCAGGAAGCGACTGGTGGGGAGTCCAGTGTTGCTGTGGAAAAGGTTGCTCTCGGGGTGGCTGTGGAGGTCGAAGAGTCTGGCAGCCCGGATCTGGTTACCCGGGGGACAAAGAGGAAACAACCCTCGGGGAGGAAGGCTCCTGCGAAGGTTCCTAAGGCCAAGGCTGGCCGGGGTAAGGAGATAATGGCGGAGTCTGAGTCTGATACTGATGAGAGTGAGGACCCGGAGAGGGAGGATACCCGGGTTGTTCTTGGTGCTGGCAAGTACTCGGCCAGGGAGATAATCAAGTTGATGTCTGGTATCCCGACTGATGAGGACTGGGTGAAGATGGATGACACCGGGTTGGTGAATACTTTCCGGGAGATCGGGAGTCTTTGGGGGCAGGTAGATGTGATTTGGCTTTCCTTCTTCTTTTGTCTTCTTTCAATGTTAGTGCTCTGTTTACATTATTTAACTTTATGAATCCGGGTTTGCAGCTTGGGGCTCGGCTGGCCGGGTTCAACACCATGGCTTTTGATGTTATCAAGTCGGAAAGGGATACTGCTGACGCGTGCGGGGAGCGGACCCGGAAAGCTGAGTCAAGCTTAGCTCAGGAAAGGTCGGCAAAGGAGAAGTTGGAATCCGAGATGGATAAGCGGGTGAAGGAGGTCGAGACCCGGATGCAGGCTGAGTGGAAGAAGAAAGTAGACGATGCCGAGGCTCGGGCTGCTGATGCTGAAAAGAAAGCGTCCGGGTTCGAGGGGGAAGTGGGCGTCCTGAAGAAAACCTTGGAGGAGAGAAAGGAGGCCGGGGTGGTCATTGCCGAATTCCAGAATTCAACAGCCTATGCTGATGCTCTTAATCATGCCGCGGCAGCGGAGGTGGTCCGGTGTTGGCATGTGGCCGAGCGACATATTAAATCCGACCCGGGGGCTAACCTTCAGAGTTTCATTGAGTTATATCTTGCTGCGAAGGATAACATAAAAGCCGGGAAGGGGGAACCTGAGCCTTACGAAGGTCCATCCCCTAGCTTTATTGCTCGCGCCAACCCGGATGTCTCCACTGCTTCGGATGTACCTGTTGACCCGGGCTCTAATGTCAGCATTCCCCCGGCGAATGACCCTCCTGTCAATTAGTCCTTGTCTTCTTTGATTCTGAAAATGTTCACTGAAACGATCTTTTGTACCTCTGAATTTGTTTTGCTGGATTTGAATATTTGCCCGAGGTCTTTGTAGACCCGGGATTGTGGATGTTTGTTTTGATGCTCTTTATCAAATATTGTCTCGCCGTTTTTACTCATGTGTGCTTTTGCCTTGCGGATGCTTTTATCTGTTTTACATGATCGTCATTGTTTTCTAAGTAAATAGAAGTGGATGGACCCGGGTGACTTTTACCCGGGTTGGGTGCTTAGATGTGTTTGCTCTTAGATAATTTTCTAAGTAAATAAAAATGGATGGACCTGGGTAATATCTACCCGGGTTGACTGCTTTAAGGTGTTTGCACTTAGAAATTTTCTAAGTAAATAAAAGTGGATGCACCCGGGTAACATCTACCCGGGTTGACTGCTTTAAGGTGTTTGCACCTAGAAAATTTTCGAAGTAAATAAAAATGGATGGATCCGGGTAGATCTTTCCCGGGTTGATTGCTTTATATATGTTTGCACTTAAAAAACTTTTTCCAAGTAAATGAAATGGATGGACCCGGGTAGATATTTCCCGGGGTGATTGCTTTATATATGTTTGCACTTAGAAAACTTTTTCTAAGTAAATGAAATGGATGGACCCGGGAAGATCTTTCCCGGGGTGATTGCTTTATATATGTTTGCACTTAGAAAACTTTTTCTAATGAAATGGATGCACCCGGGTAACATCTACCCGGGTTGACTGCTTTAAGGTGTTTGCACTTAGAAAACATTTTCTAAGTAAATAAATATGGATGGACCCGGGTAGATCTTTCCCGGGTTGATTGCTTTATATATGTTTGCACTTAGAAAACTTTTTCCAAGTAAATGAAATGGATGGACCCGGGTAGATCTTTCCCGGGTTGGTTGTTTCTTTTAGCTTTTATACTTAGAAATTTTTCCAAGTTAGATGATTGGATGGACCCGGGTAGATCTTTCCCGGGTTGGTTGTTGATATTGCTTGGTTGCCTTAGAAATTTTCTAAGTAAATAATAACATAGATTCATCGGTAGCAAAAGACTTCATTGATATTAAAACTATTACACAGCTTTGAGAACGATCAAAAGTACATGATTGCTTTTAGGGATATGTAGCTGTCTTCTAGGATCCTTCCTTCTCGTTGATTTTACTGATAGAACTTCCTCAACCTAAGACCATGCCAGGTGTTGGGTACTTCTGTCCCGTCCATATGCTCCAATTTGTAGGTGCCCGGCCTTAGGACTTCTTTGACTTTGTAGGGGCCTTCCCACTTAGGCATCAACTTGCCAGTGTTGGTTGGATCAGAGGCTTCGGTGTCTCGTAGGACCAGGTCTCCTGTTTGAAAATTCTTAACCCGGGATTTTTTGCTGAAGTGATCCCGGGTCTTCTCTTTGTACTTTTCCATCCTTGCGACTGCTTGATCTCGGACCTCGTCTACCAAGTCTAGGTTGATCCGGAGTCCTTCTTCGTTCGCAATTTCATCAAAGTTGATTGCTCTGTGGGAAGGTGACCCGACTTCGATTGGGAGCATTGCCTCCGTTCCATAGGCCAATTTGAACGGAGTTTCTCCGGTGCTTGTCCGAGGACTAGTTCGGTATGACCAGAGGACATGAGGTAGTTCTTCTGGCCATTTGCTCTTGCTTTCTTCAAGTCTTTTCTCAATTCCTCTCAGGAGGATCCGGTTGGTGACCTCTACCTGGCCATTTCCTTGAGGATAGGCGACTGAAGACTTCTTGTGCTTGATGCCTCTTTCGGCCAGGTAGCTTTCAAAGTCCGACCCTATGAACTGGGGTCCATTATCTGAGACCAGGACTCTTGGTAGCCCGAACCTCATCAGAATGTTGTCCATGAACCGGATGACATCTTGTTGATTGATCGTCCGCATTGCCTTGGCTTCAACCCACTTGGTCATATAATCAATGGAGACAAGCAAGTATCTGAGGTCTCCTTTAGCCCGGGGGAAGGGTCCCATGATGTCTATCCCCCATACAGCAAAGGGGATCGGGGATAAGACCGAGGAGGGTAGGACAGGGCTTACCCGGGGCACGTTGCTGAATAGCTGGCAATTTTTGCACTTCTTAACAAACTCGACGGAGTCTTGATGAATTGTTGGCCAGTAGTAGCCTTGCCGGATGATTTTATAAGCCAGGCCTTTTGCTGACATGTGATCTCCACAGATCCCTTCGTGAACTTCCCTTAGACAATATTCGGCCTCCTCCGGACCTATGCATTTCAGGATTGGGGATGAGTAGGTCCGGCGAAAGAGTGTTCCTTCTTCGACAAAAAATTTGGCCGCCTTAGCTTTCAACCGTTGTGCTTTTCCCTTGTCTTCGGGTAACTCTCCCTTTTCTATGTAGTTGATCAGGGGAGTCATCCAGGTAGGGTTGTTGTTGATTTCGAAAATTTCTTCATGATCTATTGTTGGCTTGTGCAATTCCTCGAAATAGACTGAGCTATCCAGGTCTGCTGAATTTTGGACCAACCTAGAGAGGTTGTCAGCTTCAGCATTTTCTTCCCTGTTGACTTGCAAGATCTTGCACCCGGGGATCAGAGTTAGGTAGCCTTTTACCAAGGCTTGATACTTGGTCAAGACCGGGTCTTTGGCAAGGTATTCTCCATTGGTCTGCCTGACCACGATCTGGGAATCACTGTAGATGGTGAGATTTTGGATAGACAGGGTCCGGACTAATCTCAACCCTGCTAATAGGGCTTCGTACTCCGCTTGATTGTTGGTTGCCGCGAAGTTGAAAGATATTGCTGTTTTGATGGTGAACCCATCCGGGCTTTTCAGGATTAGCCCGGCTCCTGACCTTTCGGTTGTTGAGGAACCGTCGACATGGAGTATCCAAGACCCCGGGTTAGGCTCTACCGGGGCTTTAGGTTCGGTTTCCATGGGAGTTGTTTGACTTTCTGGGAAGTTGCACTCCACTACGAAGTCCGCCAAGACCTGGGCTTTGACTGCTGTCCGGGGTAGGAAGGTTAGGCTGAACTGGCTAAGTTCGATTGCCCAATTCACTAGTCTCCCGGAGATGTCTGGCTTGTGGATGATTTTCCTTAGCGGTTGGTCCGTGACAATCCTGATTTCTCTTCCTTGGAAGTAATGTCTGAGTTTTCTGGACGCGGTGATCAGTGCGAAAGCAAATTTCTCTAAGTTGGGGTATCTGGTCTCCGCATCTTTGAGGACCTGGCTGACATAGTAGACGGGCTTCTGCTGCCCGGCTTCTTCCCTGATTAAGGCTGCCCCGACGGCAAAGGGCCCGGCTGACAGGTATAGGTAGAGAGGTTCTCCGGGTAGGGCTTTTGTTAGAATCGGGGGTTTGGACAGATATGCTTTGATTTCATCGAGGGCTCTTTGGCAATCCGGGCTCCATTCTACTAATTTCTGATTTTTTGCCCCTTTCAACAACTCAAAGAATGGTAGACATCTTTCAGCGAGTTTGGAGACAAACCTTCGGAGTGCCGCTAAGGACCCTGCTAGCTTTTGGACTTCCCTCTGAGTCCGAGGTGGTTGCATCTCTTGTACGGCCTTGATCTTCTCCGGGTTGGCTTCGATACCCCGGTTGCTTACCATAAACCCTAAAAATTTTCCAGCTTCTACCCCAAAGGTGCATTTGTCCGGATTGAGCTTTAGCTTAGTCCTTCTCATGTTTTCAAAACATTCCCTGAGATCTGAAATGTGACCCGGGACTGATGTTGATTTAGAGATGATGTCATCGACATAGCATTCCAAATTTCTTCCAAGTTGGTCTTTGAAAATTTCATTCATTGCTTTCTGATATGTGGACCCGGCGTTCCTTAACCCGAAGGGCATGAGTTTATAGGCATATACTGCCCGATGGGTTATGAAGGCTGTTTTGGCTATGTCTGCTGGGTTCATCTTGACCTGGTTGTACCCGGAGAAGGCATCCATGAAACTTAACATCAGGTGTCCTGATGTGGCATCAATAAGCTGATCAATACTTGGGAGAGGATAAGGGTCTTTCGGGCATGCTGCATTCAAATCTGTGTAGTCGACGCACATTCTCCACTTTCCATTCGCTTTCTTGACCATGACCACATTGGCTAGCCACTCCGGGTATTTGATTTCACAAATGATGTCTGCTTTCATTAACTTCCCAACCTCCTCGTCTATTGCCTTCTGCCTCTCCGGGGCGAAATTTCTTCGTTTTTGTTTAACAGGCTTCTTTTTGGGATCGACATCAAGGCTGTGCATTGCCAGTGATTCATCCAACCCGGGCATGTCGTCCGGGGTCCAGGCAAAGACATCAGCGTAGTCCCGGAGTAGTTGGATAAGTTCTTCTTTGAAAACGGTGTCCAGGCCTTTTCCAATCTTGACTTTTCTTGCCGGGTTGTTTTTCTCGATTAGGACCAACTCGGTCTCTACTGCGGCTTCGACCTTGGTCAGTTCTTGTGCCGAGATCATTTGTTGGATCCGGGCGTCGGTGTTCTTTTCAACAAAATCTTGAGCTGAGTTCATGGTTGCTTTCTGGTTGTTTTGTCTGGGATCAGGGTTGGTTGCTCCCGGGTTGATGTTACCCGGGTCAAGTTCGATCACCTGTATCTCACCTTTGGTTTTTGGGTAAGGTCGGTGCTTCTTGTTGCTTTTCTGTTTTTGAAAGACGGTTGCCTTTCTCTTGTTGTCCAGGTGTGTTTCCGCCATGACCAAGGCTTGGCTATAACATACCCCGGCTGTTGCCGAGTCTCCTTTGACTTCCCCTACCCCGAACGGGGTTGGGAATTTGAACTTCAGGTGTGGAATGGATGTGATGGCTTCAATCTTGTTCAGACCTGGGCGGCCAATGATCACATTGTAAGGCGAGGGTGTATCTGTGACATAGAATTTGATAGTATGGGTGACTTGGTTCGGGGGAGTCCCAAATCGGACAGGGAGGTAAAGCGTGCCGAGGACCGGGACGATGCTGTTCCCGAACCCATATAGAGGATCCTCCCTGTAGTCGTTCATCCGGATACTCCCTAGCTCCATTCGATCCATGGTGTGTTTGAACAAGATGTTGGCCGAAGAGCCGTTGTCCACCAGGATCCTCCTTACCTCATTTTCGGCCATGTCAAGGGTCACTACGAGGGCTTGATTATGACCCCGGGTGACTCCTTCGAAATCCTTGTTGCTGAAGGAAATCACCTGTTCGGGGTAGGCTTGGATGGACATCACTTCTTGACAGGAGCCCGGGCTAGGGGGAGGGGAACAGGATCCTCCCAGCACTACGTTGACAATGTTTTTCTGTTTCCCGGATCCTCCTGTTTTGTCGGCTGTATTCCGGGCTATATACTGTCCCATATTTCCCTTGCTGATCTGCTCTTCAATGAAGTACTTGAGGGATATGCAATTTTCAGTTTTATGACCATGGGTACCATGGTAATCACAGTGCCTGTTGGTAGGTCTGCTTTCTGGAGGAGTTTGCATGGGTTTTGGTGGGTAGTAGAAGGGTTTGTCCCGGACCTCTTTGAGTATGTCCTCGCGAGACCTGTTTAGAGGAGTCCATTCGGGCTCTGGTTTTGGTTCCCTGGTTGCTTTGTTTGGACCGGGGTCACTTCTGGACCCGGATCCCTGTTGGCTGGTTCTCTTAGAACCTGATTGCTGGATGAAGTTTGTTTGTCTATCGGGCTTGAATTTCTTATCCTGGTGATATTCTTTCCGGGGTCTATCCTCGACTTGTTTTCCTTTTGAACTGCCCTGTCGGGTCATCCTCATTGCTTGGAGCACATCAGTTTCCTTAATGAATTTTGCGGCCATGGCATAGGCAGCTGCCAGGCTCTGGGGTTCTTTGTTGATCAACTCGACCACATATCTCTCATTTTGTTCCGGGTCCAGGTTCCTTCGGAATATACTCAGAGCCTCACGCTCATCCAGGTTGGAAATTTTGTTGATTGCTTCCTGGAAACGTTTCATGTAGTCTGAGAGTGCCTCATTGTCATACTGGCGAACCGTTTCCAGGTGACACATATGGAGTTCATGTGTCTTGTTTGCTCGAAACCTTCTGAGGAAGGCTTCTCTGAAATCTTTCCAGGACCCGATGCTCCGGGAGGGGATCCGGCTGAACCATCTCTGGGCCCCTCCCTTGAATGTGGATGCGAAGAAGCGGCATTTGGTCAGATCATTGTAGTAGTAGATCAGGGCTATCTGTTCAAAATAGTGCAGGTGTTC
This sequence comes from Daucus carota subsp. sativus, assembly GCF_001625215.2. Classification (NCBI taxonomy): domain Eukaryota; kingdom Viridiplantae; phylum Streptophyta; class Magnoliopsida; order Apiales; family Apiaceae; genus Daucus; species Daucus carota. The sequence continues at coordinate 26,932,885 of NC_030388.2, forward strand.
CTCCGGGTCACCTAGTCCATTGAAGGATTCGAAGTTGTAGTGTTTCATACCCTTTTGTCGGGGTATGGATTCCAAGGAGTGGCTGAAAGGAGTCAGGGCTCCCCCAATTTCAAGCCCGGCATCATTTCCGATTTTCCGGTTGAGTTCATTGATCATGTCTCTGAGGTTGGTTTGCCCCGGTCTCTCATCCTCGTCATCAGAGATGAGCTCGGGTGTTATTTCCTTCCGGTAGCGCTTGGACCGGGATCCTTTTGTCAATTTTTCCTCCTCGAGTTGGATCCGGAGGGCGATTTTTTGCTCAAGTTTTTCCTCTTCCTCTTTTCGGATCTGTTCTTTTCTTTCAGCCAAAATTTTCAACCGGGTTTCCTCACTTTCCTTTTGTTTCTTTTTCTTTGCTTTGTCTCCGATCCGGTCGAAGACGGAGCCCCGGGACTGACGGCTGTTCCCGGAGTCCTCCGATTCACCGATATCCTCGAGTCTGCGGTTGCTTTCCCGGCGATCCTGGTACTGTCGGATGGCCTCAGCCAAATCCTCTTTGGTGAGTTGGGATAGGTGGAGGGTGGTGATCGGTACATCGGTGTACTTGTATTGGTTCATCTCGATGGTGACCCGGGCGTCATTAGGGTTGATGGTTTGGTTTTCCTCCGGGTTTACATGGGTGAAGAGAGGTCCTGAGGCATGATCCTGGTTCGGGTTGTCCTGGTCTGTCTGAGGGTTATCCGGGTTCTGGGGAAGACCCAGGTGGGAGCGTGTCCTTTTTGCCATGGCTTCAAGAACTCACACAGGGTATATGGTTGCTGTTTAGGTGGTAGTGCCCACAAATTGTATAGATAGTGACAGGATGACAGAAATAGTGTGTACAGGTAGTCAACTTACTATTTTCAGAAATACTATAAGTAGTTAAGTGACAAAATGTGTCCAGGTGTGAGACAAAAGATTTTATGTGCTACAGACAAGATTAGGGCTTTGCTTAGACAGGGTTTGCTATCATGCTCTACTACAGACAGATTTAGGGTTTTGGTCAGGTGAGGTTTTCTATCATGCACCTATCAAGAAAAGCCATGGCTGAGGGTTTTGAGGAGCTTGGCGTTTTACGAAAGCTTACTGGTGTTATTTGGACCCCCGTTTCGGGGGTTTGTTGTAGAAGATGAGTCCAGTGGCACCGTGACCACAGGACAGAGGACACCTTCCCCTCCTTCTAGCGCCAAATGATAACGCCAATCTCCGGTCCCGGTCCTTCCTCCGCCGTGACTGGTGGTTCCGTGGTGTAGCTGCTGGATGGGGGCCTACAAAACAACGCCGGCGGGGGGGTTTTGCCCCAAAGCGCCTCCGGCGTGAGAGTAAGCGTAGGTTTCGGAAGGATAAAGACTAGAGAAAGTGTTATCTATGTGTGTTGGGTGAAGGTGTATGGCTGGTGGTTTTATGGTGGCTGGTGGCTGAGAGTGTTTGAATATATGCTGAGTGTAAGTGTGTGTGAGAATGAGTGTAGAGAATGAAGTTACCCCTTAAACTCTTGATCTTCGGTCTATTTATAGGCCAAGGATTAGGGTTTAGGGGTGCGTACCTGGATCCTGGTCCTACACGTGTAGGGGTTTGATCCCCTACACGTGTCCAGGTGTCAGCGTAGAAGTAGTATTTTGGAATGTTCCCTGGCTTGTCTCTATCGCCAGTAGTTGACCGTTATGTTTGTCTTTATCGTGTCAGTCTGTGCCTTGTGCAGCAAGTGTCGGCTGGTACATATGCACCCGGGCAAGTAGTAGGTTTTGCTGTACCCGGGTGGGGGATCTTGTCCGGGTTGTGCAACTTGACAAGACTAGGGGGCGTCCTGTGGTGATGGTGGCTGCCCGGGGTGGGGGCTCCTCTAAAGGACCCGGGTGCTCCTTCTGAAGGACCCGGGTGTTTCTTAACCGGGTTATACCCTATCATTTGGGTTATACCCTATCACACTGAACATCTTGTTCCAGCTTAATGTCACCATTGGTATTTTCTCTGCAAACATGGTCAATTTTGGGACAGCAAAGTAAGCCTAGAACTTGATCAAGCAAAATTACAAATTTTCTTTATGTATTAATCGTTTTGTTATGAAGTTAACTGGTTGGTGAAATCCTTAAACAGAATCAAAGGTGGATGGGGTTGGAGGCTATCTCTAGGATTAGCTGGAATTCCGGCAATCCTACTGACAATAGGTTCTGTCTTGGTTTCGGACACTCCAAACAGTCTTATTGAGCGCGGGAATCTTGAAGAAGGAAAAAGAGTTCTCAGAAAGATTCGTGGTATTGAAAATGTTGAACTTGAATTTCAAGAGCTTGTTGAGGTTAGCCGTGTAGCTAGAGAAGTTAAACACCCCTTCAGAAACCTCGTATTGAGAAGGAATAGGCCACAGCTTGTAGTAGCAGTTGCATTGCAGGTAGCCTAATCCCAACATATTTTGCAATGCTCATATTATTAAGCAAAATATAACTAATATAATCTATTTTATGCAGATATTCCAGCAATTCACCGGAATCAATGCAATTATGTTTTATGCACCTATTCTCTTTGACAGTCTAGGATTCGGAGGTAATGCCTCATTGTATTCAGCTGCAATCACAGGGGGTGTTAACCTGTTGTCCACCCTAGCTGCAATCAAGGTTGTTGACAAAGCAGGTCGGAGAATTCTATTATTAAAAGCCGGAGTTCATATGTTTTTTGCACAAGTGATAATTGGTACGGTACTAGGAATCAAATTCAAGGATAACAGCAACAACCTAGGCATTGCCTTTTCCATACTTGTCGTGATCATGATATGTACATTCGTGTCAACATTTGCATGGTCTTGGGGGCCATTAGGTTGGCTGATTCCCAGCGAGACATTCCCACTTGGAATGCGATCAGCAGGACTGAGTGTGACTGTTTCTGTCAACATGCTCTTCACATTCATTATAGGACAGTCATTCTTGTCCATGCTATGCACCTTGAAGTTCGGCATATTCTTGTTCTTCTCTGTTTGGGTGGTAGTGATGTCTGTTTTCACGTACTATTTGATTCCGGAAACAAAAAATGTGGCAATTGAGAAGATGACAGAAAGAGTTTGGAAGCAACATAAGGTCTGGAGGAAATACATTGTTCAAGAGGATGGGAGTGAGATGCAAGATATGTGGGATGAAAGTGGAGTCACTCAAGTATAGAGTTGCATATTGATATTTCTACTTGAATGCAAAATACATGCTTAAGATAGATTATTAATCCTTGTATTATTCTAGCAAAAATTTCATATGTGAGTGGTATGCAAGTCAACTTAGTAATAGTGGATAAAGTGGGATTAGGCAACTCTGAAGATGATTAGATGAGAAGTAATCCAACTTAATTGGAATATTATTAGTTAGTTTAGTTTATAGGATAACGAATGACTGATAAGACGAGCCAACCAGAGCACTAGCCGCCGTGAAACTATGATGGTTGAAATAGATCATAATATTTATTTTGGGAATTTTTCAAATTTTAAGCTTTTAGATGGATAATTCTTAATACGGTTTTTCTATGGTGTGCCCAAGGGCACACACTAAGCACTAAATTTTATGAGTTTGGTGCATTCTTATTGGTCATGTAATCATAAATATGGATGGCCCCCTGCATTTACACCAAACTCCACCAATCAAAATCCACTAAATTCATCAAATTTAGTGCTTAATGTGTGTCCTTGGGCACACACTAGAAAGACCCTTCTTAATATGGTATCATAACTCAAATTTGATGGAGGTTTCAAGATTTCAAATTAGACCAAGATTCGACTCTTCGTTATCTGATTCTCGATATGATATTGTAGTTAAGGTTCGGCGAAGAAATCAACTTCGACTCTCCATCATTCGCCTGATTCTCATGATATTAATATATCATAGTTCAGGCTCAAGAAATTTTTAATTCGACTTCTCATCATTCACAATATTCTCATAATGAACACTGAAAGTACTTTGTCATTCTTCAACCTAAAAAATGAAATTTCGAGTGAGAAAAATATTGAAATTTGAAACATTGTCAACAATGATGAGCTTAGAAGATGGTGATGTTGTGTATGCGCCACTGAACTGAACACCTTTGGGCTGTGGCAACTGAAAAATCATGCTGGATGGATGACTTCCACTCCTTTTTGTTTCCTTTGTTTTCTAGTGATGTCGAGCGATCTTAATTTTTTTTTTTTGCTAAGCGCGATCTTATTTGTGTGCATGCATCACAAACACATCTCATCTGACACGCAACTTGTGCTATCTTCATCACTTTCCCAGCTTCACTTTTTGACTCCATTTTTCTGGTCCACAACCTCTGCTTATTTCTGCAACAGGCCGGACTGCAGACCAGTCATCAATGATCAATTGATAACCTGAATTAAATTCCTGTTTTTATATTTTTCTAAATATGTTTAAATTCAAATGATACAGCCATGTGAAAAATAAATATAGCGCATGCACCTTAATTTTAATAAAACATATAAAAATATAAATTAACTGATTATAGTTCAATATTAAGAATTTGTTGAGCTCAGAGTTATTTATATATGTGTTTTAAGATGGATTTATGTGCTCGGCATTTATAGCCCAGCTTACTAGTCGAAAAATGTAGTTTGATTTGTTTTGATATTCAAAATTAATTTAAAATGAATGTATATAATTATTTTATAATATTTTATTTTTAAATTTAACAAATTGTAAATTCTAATAAATTTATTTATACTTATAAAACTTTAATTTTCATTTATAAATAACTTATCGGATTTTTTAATATGTACTACTAATCACTTTTAAGTTATGTGGTGATTTTTCGTTGGCTCTCACCCGGGATGCAAAAAATCTTCATAATTTAAATTCTTTCGCCTAAATAAAAAGTAGTTGTTAGCATGTTTTAATGAGTGCAAGTTAAAAAAGACGATAACGTACTACTTATAACTAATAAATAAATATTTCTTAAACAAAATCGAACGCCTAAATCATCTTTTTTCCAAGTTGGCCCTGTGTGCTCGTTTTTGTGGCGGTGACTTTGTTTTGTCACGTGAATTAATTAATCGCCTCGTGATAAATATATTTATTTATGCAAAAGCAAGCTAGCCGAATCATGTAATCTCCGAAAAAATTGATGATGTTTCTCCGATTCTCTTTATCCATAATAATCATCCTTATCTTCTGAATCAAAAGTTCCAAACCACACCAAGATGCCGCAAAACACATTAATCTGACCATTCATACTTATTCAACATCATTATGAATAATTAACCAAGATTTCACTCGGTTGCCATCACTAATTTTATATTTTACAGTGTAGATTGTCCTCATCTCCACGAGTGGCCTAATAAGTCAAGATTTTAAATTAGCTGTCAATCAACTAAAATAGTCAAACCCCAAAATGAACTAAATTAAAATATCTTTACGATATGTCACTATCCAGTTCAGATTTATACATCAGCTGGACTACGGGACCAAAATCAGAATTATAATACCAAATCCGGGTCTGACAAAACAAAATAAAAAATTACTTAAATTATTATTTTATTTTTAGCGGAAGATACTGTACCACTTGTCGGGATTCCAAGAAAACAATTATTTTGCAAACACAATTATATGCGATTATATATATTTAATTATTTATACAACACCGTGTCCGTCAAGAGAGAATCTTTTAACAGTTATGTATCAATGTCTTCAACATCATGCTTTGAATTCACGGGGTAGCAATTCACTTATATTACGTCGTTATGCTTAATTGTTGTCGAGTGAAATACTTAAGAATGAGTCACTAGTCATCCTAGTTAATAAAATAAGTTTGCAAACAAAATTCATTTGGTTCGCTGTCAAGAGGCTGTTTGTCCGCTATTAAACAAAAAATATATATATCTATGTATAAATCAGGAGTTGATTAAAAATCACGAATAAAATAAGCCAGATATTGGCTTGAAGGCCGGAGTTAATTTGAAGTACTTTTCGGTGACTTATTTTTTCAAAGTTCTTTTACGAAAATTAAACATAAATCATAAATCATAAGTTATTAATAAATCAATTTTTTTATTATTATATTTTTAATATTTTATAAGTTATTATTAAATTAAAATTATTCAAACAAATGTTTTAAACTCATAAATTAACATTTAGTCGTAAATCATAATTTTAAATTCAACCAACCAAATTCTCAGCTAAACCCCAACAAATTTGTTTTGTTTGATAAGGTGAATCCGGGGGAGTTTGTATTACATACTTAACATGCATTTATAGGTCTTTTTCAATTAGGTTCACACATCCCAGAGTTCCCCCGCATATGAAATTATTAAGAATAAACATTTAAGAGAATCAAGATTTGTATAGTAACATATCGGAATCAAAAACCAAACCCTAATTCTCTGGCCTCTTTCTTGCCGTAGCCGTCTGGGGCTTCTATCGATTTTCACTGGTGGAAAGCCCCGAATCACTTGATTGCTTTGTTTTTCTTTCTAGTTTTTTGAATAATACATCTTCTCGGGAAATTTAAATTTAAAACCATCGGAGATTTCACTGTCTCTCTTCCAAGCGGGTGAGTTTCAGTCTGATTTCTCTTGTTTTTGTGGTTTTGCTCCGGATCTATTCTCGGGAGAATTCTTGGATCTAAAACCATCGGAGATTTCGGTGTCTTTCTTCTCTGTTTTCAAGCGGGTGGATTTTCAGTCCAACTTCTCTTGTTTTTGTGGTTGTGCTTCAGATCTAAGGTTGTTTTCTCTCCCTGGTGAGAGTTTTGTTTTTCGCTTCTTAATTGTAAGCGGGGTTTTGATTTGGTGATGAAAGTTTGTATGGAATCGCCGTTTTGGTCGATAGCTAAAACGATAGCTCTGTCAGGGCATGATGAAGAGGGTACCAGTAATTTAACGAGTATGCATGAAGTGGGTACTTGTATTTGTATATACATTTTCTTCAAAATATCGTTTAACTGTCTACTTATGAGAACAGGCGATTGCAAATTACTGTTTGTTCGACTCGATCATTGGTGTAGATGCCGTATGGCTTTTTGTTATTAGATTAACACCTTTGCTTCAAAAAAAAAGAATAAACATTTAAATATTTCACATAATTAAAATATCAAATATATAACTAAAATCTAATATTTAAATTGAATAATTAGTTGTTCCAATTAAATAACTAAGCAAGCAGATGATTTTATGCTTAAAATTTATAAAATAATAAACGATTCTGTTAGTAATTATTGATTATTACTATTGGAACTTTTATGTTTCGTGAATAGAACAAATGGTATATAATTGATGTACAGGTTTTAACAAAAGTCTAAAAATAGTTGTTTTTCCCCTTAAAATTTGTTTTGTCGGCTAAATAAATAGAAGGAATGCAGTTATCTTACCAAGTAACCAAACAAAAAAATCACCGACAACGCCAACTACTTTGTAAATTTTACTATACGATATAGGAAAATAAGTTATTACAAGACATGGCCACCTGTATTTTAGGCTCTTTTGATTGGAGTCTGGCAAGAGAAGATATTACAGTAGGCCACGGCAATTATAGCAGTCCTGCTGAAATAGATTGATCCATTTTTCGAATTTAAAACTAATAGATTGATCCATTTTTCGAATTTAATTCTTTCCTAACACAAATTTTAAAATTTTTTGTTTATATATATTTGTTCTCGTAAGAAAAGATTAGTATGTGTTATGATTTTTTAGTATTGTGTGTCTAACCAAAATTATTGCTTTGGTTATTTTCAAAAAAAATAAAAAATTACTATTGCTTTGGTTAGACATGTCTTCTGTGAACATGATTAAATAGTCTAAATAATTGAAGATTTATCTAAAAAGATATTCAATTTGTAAAAGTATCATATTAAAAAAAACACGTCTTCAGTATATTTATTTTAAAATTAACTTATTTTTAAAATATTTTATATTTTTACAGAACTGTCTAAAGAATATCCTGCTATGTCATCACGTTTTTATACACTCATTTGTTTCGTGCACTAGAATACAAACAACCTATAAATAGCACGTTTTTATTTTTCGCCACAGCCCCCGGAGCTTTTAGATTTCACCGTGTAAGAAAGGAATTCAGATTTATTACTTTATTTGTAAATTACCCTTATTTTTTCTAATGTAAAATAAACGAGAACGAGAAGTAAATCTCGTAAGGATAGCTTTTAAAATATACAATAAAATGTGTGTAACAGGAAGGAAACAGAACTCGTTAATTTAAGTAATGTCTATTAGAGTTATGAAGCTCTGATAGGAAATAAATCTGCAAGGTAAAATGAAATTTAACTTTGACAGCTTTTTCGCATATTCAGCTATATGGACGAGAACGATAACATTCGTTGATTTTGGCTCATTTGCCAACCATCCGCGCTCAAAAAATCGGGTATTCGAGTGTGATTATAATTTTTTTTCATTCTTGAAATCCGAGGGTATTTAATTTGGATTGTTTAATATTCATTAAAATTTTGGATATTCAATTGTGATCTTAAATTAGGTTACAAAATTTAGTGTTATTGGATTTTAAATTGTGGTTAAAAATTTAATATCAATTGAGATTGTTTAAAATTCATTAAAATATGATGGTATTCAGATGTTGATGCATTTTTCTGAATTTCATAAAATAATGAATTTTGTGGTATTGCTCGACGTATTTTAAAGTTTTTGAAATCCCATCAAAATTCATGATATATTGAAACATTGTGATTAAATCCTAAAGATTTTATATATACTCTACGACATTTTGTCAATAATCTGCACAAAATCAAAATCACGTACAAACCATTAAAAATATCAATCGAATACACCCCCTGATACTCCATTTGTTTTAAAATATAAGTCATTTACTTTTTTGACACCAGTTCTAAATTTTGTTTGCAAAAATAAAAATTTCAAAATAAGCAATATAACTATCCTGCTAATGAAATTTAAATTATATGCACAAAAGTCAACGACCTCATCTAGAGTATTTAGGATAAAAGGAATATTTATAAGAGTGGTTTGTCTAGTGTGTGCCCATGACACATGTTAAGCACCAAATTCTATAATTTTGGTGGATTTTTTATTGGTGTGGTTGGTGAATTTGCAGGGAGGTCCACCATTATAAAGATTAGGAGCCAATTAAAATCCACCAAACTTATACAATTAGGTGTTTAGTGTGTGCGGCGTGTGGTCAGGAGCACACTAAAAAACCCGTTATAAGAGTATTGATTTTAAAATTATTCATGATTAACATGAATGACCACAAAAAGGAATAAAAGAGATATGTAGCCAAGTACTTGCAAAGAGTTCTTGCCCATAACCGTTTGATATTCTCAAATGGTCCAAGTCTCCTGTGCATAATCAAAATCAATTTGACTTGTTTATATTGATTGTCACAGCTTGAAGATAAGATTTCAAGTGTGGACACTCGCGTGAGTATCTTTTTCCCACAAAAGTATACCAACTAATAAATGAGAAAGAAATATAAGATTCTACATGTGAGTCCGTCGTACAATTATCTTGTTGATTACAGTAATCTGATAAATTACTAATAACAATGAGGTGTTTGTTTCCAGCTTAAAAGCCGGGCTTATGATTTATAAGTTACAATCACTTATTTGTATTGTTTGTGTAAAAAATCAAGAAACATTTATAAAACGTTAGAAGTAAAAATGTTAAGAATTTTTCTCTTTCAGAGGTTTCACATCTTTTCCAACTATTTTATTAACTTATTTGTTTCACACTTCTAATTCACTTCTTTACTCTAATAAAAAATCACTTTTTTAAGTTGGTCCAAACGACCTCTTAATATTTTTCTCGAATTCTAGTTAGGTGAGAGAACAAATAATTATCTGAGAGAATAGGACAACAGAAATCATAACAAAACAGAAATCCTCTGCATTTTCTTTTGCTCGAATTGAATAATTTATCCCCTTTTAATTACTTTTCCTAATCCAGCTAATTACAAAACTTATCCACACATGCAAAAATTTAATTGGGGAGCCCACACAGCTAATCAAAATCCTAATAGACAATTGGACAGCGCCCATTTTCTAGTCTATATATATTCACTCTCCTCACATTCCCAGGACCTTACAATTTTCTTCTCCTTCTTACTATTCACTCTCTAATTCTTTTTCTTTCTACTTCATCTTCATATACATTAAAAAAAAAAAAATCTTCTCGTACTCAAAGAGTCATGGCTGTCGGAGGGTTAGGGCCTTCGGGCGGAAAAGAATTCGAGGCAAAAATCACTCCGATTGTTATCATCTCATGTATCATGGCCGCCACGGGTGGCCTTATGTTCGGTTATGATGTTGGTGTCTCGGGTAAGAATCGGGAATCGGTTTTAATCAGTTTTACGTACTCTGTTTTTTCAGACAAATCTTCCACACTTGTTGGATTTTTTTATTTTTTTTTGTGATAGTTAAAATTTTTAATTTAAAAATAAAATTTTCTTGATTTTCGTGATTGCATGCAGGTGGTGTAACATCGATGGACCCGTTCTTGAAAAAATTCTTTCCGGTGGTATACAGAAGAAAGCAAGGAGGAGTTCAAGACAATAACTACTGCAAATACAACAATCAAGGGCTGCAATGGTTCACATCGTCTCTTTATTTAGCTGCTCTGGTGGCTTCGTTGTTCGCTTCGCATACGACGAGGCAACTTGGCCGGAAAGTCACGATGCTCATCGCCGGCGTGTTTTTTATCTGCGGTGTTATACTGAATGCCGCCGCTGTGAATCTGCTCATGCTTATTCTTGGTAGATTATCACTCGGCTGTGGAGTTGGGTTTGCAAATCAGGTAACAAATTTTGATGATTTTTATTCGATTTGATTTGATTGCTAAAATCTCGAATTTTTGTTGAATATTGTTATGCAAGTAAATTAAGTTTAAGTATGTTTTTGGCATCTTTGGAAATAAATATTTTGAAAAAGAAAAATTCCGCTAATGGTATCTTGTTAGCATAGTCATTATCGGATTTGTCCTTTATTACATGTATTTATATTTAGTAATTTTGTTATGCGATTTTATTTATTTTTATTTCTGGTCCAAAATCGTGGGTCAAGATTGAATGATGACTGGTCCTGAAAATTCTTGAAAAATATCAAGAAAGTCGGAGTCAACTGTATAATGCTAAAGAAATAAAAGCTGATCCAGAAAATATGATCTGTGAATGTATATGGCCTTGATTATTTGTGCTTGTTTTTGTCGGCATAGTCTTTTTCAATGTGTTTAATTGTATATTTTCCTCCAAACTCTAGAAAAGTAATGACAATGGGGTCTTGTAAACTTTATTCTGTGATGCTGCAATTATTAGGTATATATGATTCTTGTGATGGTGTCCCTTTCTGAATCATTATCCTGTTCAACCAAAAAGATCTTATTATTATTTTTCTTTTTTTTTTTTTTTGATTTGGTAGCTCAGATTCTAAGTATGGATATATGGTTCTGTCCTTTACAAGTTTTTAGGCTTGTTTGATGTTTAAAGTTTGATTTATTTACTAATAGTATTGTCTGTAAATGGTTGATGATCTTCCTGGTTTGTTAAATTTATTCTTGGTATGGTATGAAATCTGCAGGCAGTTCCTCTGTTTTTGTCGGAGATAGCACCTACAAGGATACGCGGTGCACTGAACATATTGTTCCAGCTTAATGTCACCATTGGTATTCTGTTTGCCAACCTTGTTAACTATGGGACAGCAAAGTAAGCCTATGGTTATATTTTGTGCTTAGTATGTGCATTTGTGTGTGATTTGTAGTGGTTGATGTATTTGTTACTGAGTTTGCCTGTCTGCTGAAATCTTGAAACAGAATTGAAGGTGGATGGGGTTGGAGGCTGTCGTTGGGACTAGCTGGATTTCCGGCAGCACTGCTAACAATAGGTGCTATCTTTGTTTTGGATACCCCAAACAGTCTTATTGAGCGTGGTAAATTGGAGGAAGGAAAAAGAGTTCTCAGAAAGATTCGTGGTGTTGAGAATGTTGAACCTGAATTCGAAGAGCTTCTTGAGGCTAGCAGGATAGCTAAAGCAGTCAAAAGACCTTTCAGGAACCTTGCAATGAGAAAGAACAGGCCACAACTTATCATAGCAGTTGCTATGCAGGTAACAAGAGCCCAACGATTTCTGAGAACTACATTTTTACATTAAAATTAGATCCTCATGTATTTTTGTTTCTGCAGATATTCCAACAATTCACCGGAATCAATGCAATTATGTTTTATGCACCTGTTTTGTTTAACTCGCTTGGATTTGGAGGTGATGCTTCGTTGTATTCAGCTGTGATCACAGGTGCTGTCAATGTGGTGTCAACAGTAGTATCAATTTATTTTGTTGACAAGTTGGGTCGGAGAAAACTATTGTTGGAAGCTGGAGTTCAAATGTTTCTTGCACAATTTATTATTGGTATAGTACTTGGAATGAAGCTTTCGGATAACAGCAACAATCTAGGCAGCGGTTTATCTATACTAGTAGTGGTCATGATATGCACATTCGTGTCATCATTTGCATGGTCTTGGGGGCCATTAGGATGGCTAATTCCCAGCGAGACGTTCCCACTTGAGACAAGGTCAGCAGGACAGAGTGTGACTGTTGTCGTCAACATGCTCTTCACATTCATCATAGGACAGTCATTCTTGTCCATGCTCTGCACCTTTAAGTTTGGTATATTCCTGTTCTTCTCCGCTTGGGTGTTGGTGATGTCTCTCTTTGCATTCTTTCTTATTCCCGAGACCAAGAACGTGCCAATTGAGGAAATGACTGAAGAAGTTTGGAAGAAACACTGGTTCTGGAAGAGATACATGGTTGATAACGAGGGGAAGGAGATGGATGATATGTTTGATAAAAATGGAGTTGCTAGAGTATAGAGTGCATCAATATATGCAGCATATCTATTTTCAATAAGAGGAGGATGAAGACATGCTTGGGAGAACTTTGGTAGTTGATAAGTTTGTAGGTAATCTATTACATTATATTCTGGACTAGCAACTATTTGGTTTTGGTTTTTAAATTTCATCCTGTTCCAACTTTAATTGCGAAACAGATTGTGTTGCTCCTTTGCTTTTAAATGCAATGCTTATACTGAAACAGTTTCTTCAATATGACAAAACAATTTTTGTAGTATTTGAAATGAAGCTTTCTGATTATATTATAAAGTACCAACAGAAATAAATAGTCTGATAAATAATCTTTCCTTTCAAGTTCTTCAACCATTTCATCTTGAGTGTTTCTTTCTATTGTCATCATTATCAGTATTTTCCTTGTTATTTTTCGTAATTAACATTTCTGGTAGTAGATTTGTTTACAAAGGATTTGCTGATTGTTGTTAAATCATCATAGTTGGTTGTTGTGACAATCATGCAGTCTATTGTGTGTATCGTGGGAAGAAAGAGCGAAACAGGAACAATCTGAATGATGTCTGTATCATTCATTTCTTCGTTAGAGTAGTTTTCAACTTAATTTGCATGCTTCATACAAATTGCTTTGTGATTCAACAATTTGAGATATTCTGTTTATATCTACGTATTATACATTGTGTAGTGAGGCCTCTTGTACAGTTCAAGTTTATGTGGTAACCTGGTTCACTCCACAATGGTTGTGAACTCAATGGTTTAGGTTCATGCGGTAGGGCCTTAAATCGACTCCTGTACCGGTTTAATTAGCCATTATGTTGGTATCAGTGTGATAAAACAGAAGAAATGTGCTTTCTATGTCTGTAAACAAACTTAAAAAGCAAGTAGATAGTATCTTAATAAGTTTGTTACATGATGGACCCCTGCTGGTGTCATGAGTACTTTACGCACTAAAAGCATGTCGCACGCCTAAACAATCTGCCTTCTGATGTACTACAACTTCAGTTGGTATAAAAACTACCACATCAGTACACAGACTTTTCACCCCTTTCTATCTCTAGCTTTTCCCCCTTCATCTTATAACTGTCGATAAGTATTGCATCCAACAATGGTCTGGAGAATGGAGAAGAAGGAGATGATACCGAGTAAGACTGTTTCGTTGGGACTGCTGATATTGGTTAGCCAGCTGCAGGTAAGTATGGGAGCAGTGTACAAGGTAGGGGACTCGGCAGGTTGGACCATTGCTGGTAGCGTTGATTACAGACAATGGTCTGCTCCTAAGACCTTTCATGTTGGTGATATTATCTGTATGTCTTTTCCTAACCTCCTCATTTCCACATCCCTCACTGTTTACATGCATTTTGTTTTCTCAATTGTTCTATAAACCCTAAATATTAAGCAAGGACTCCTTATCAGAGGAGCAGCACCCTAAACTTCTAAGGATAATATTTTTTCTGATTTTTTTTTTTTATCTTTATAGAGTTGCAGCATCTTTTTCGGAAAAACTAAATAGTCTGCAGTTTCACAGATATGTTAGGTGTTAGTAGTATTATTTTGGAACAACATAGAGCAGTGAAGTCACATTGGTTAGTTGAAGTGGCCTTGAGCTATTAGTGAATAAAGAAGTGGGCTGCAACTACTTGTAACTAACAGTCCCACTGAGAGAAATATCTTGGCTTTGGCCACAACTCTCTCATAATCATGATTCAGTATGTGGTGGACTTGGATTAGGAGGCATGAATGCATGTCAGACTCAGCTTGCTGTCTCCACCTACATATTTCATCCTTGGCTTTTAGTATTCACTTTTGAAATAACAGCAAGAGATTCAGAGTTTAACATTAGACACGAGTACTTGAACATAGGTATCCTGTCCCTGATCATTATCAACTACTGCACTTTCATCTTGGCCAAAAATGTTACTAAAGAATGGGATGGGACGGGACTCAGACACTGATTTAGAATCAAATTTAGTGTGCATCGCATATCTGAAGTTTGAAGTGGGAAATTACAAGTGATGGCAAATAATTCTGATAGTGCCATCGCCCATCGGTGTTAATTTGCCACATCGAAATCATAATAATGAATCCCAGCAACTGCTGGAGTCCATAATACGGCAGTATGTCTCTTGGCTCTTGCTAAACTTTTTGTTCTTCTGCATCATCCGTAAATACGAAATCCAATTTCAAAATGAAATGAAAATGTCACTTTACAAATAAAATAAGTCACCTAATTTTAATTGTGTAGTAAATTTTGTCAAATAACATCTCCCTCAGTTCCCAGGGACGGATTCACAGTGGGGGCAAGGGGGTACTTGCCCCACTGAATTCTATATATGTATGATATATCTTCTGTTTACTGCGGAAATGTTAGTTATTGTCCTCATGATAAATGATCTAAAGTTGACACCCCATGACCCAAGAGCGTGATTTGATTCTTGCCGGTGTTTTTCCTCAAAATAATTATCACTTTGCTTGTTTCTGTACCTCATTTGCATTGACAATGTAAAAACGTGCAGTGTTTCAGTACAATTCTCAGTTTCACAATGTAATGCAAGTTCACCATGCTGAGTACAAGTCATGCAACGCGTCTGCACCTATTGTCACTCACACAACTGGGAACGACTCGATCACAATCACCTCCAAAGGCCACCATTTTTTCCTCTGCGGTATTCCTGGTCACTGCCAAGCTGGTCAGAAGGTCGACATCAATGTGCTTCGTGTATCTTCCTCTAAGGCTCCCACTTCATCTGCAACATCTCCTTCTTCGCCGTCGTCATCTCCAGCAGTCACAATACTGCCCCCTTCCCTTTCTCCAAGTAAAGCAACTTCACTCCTTTTCTCCACCTGCAGATTTGCTCAGCTTTTTCTAGCTGTTGCTGTCATTGTTCTTCTTGTTTAATGATGTTTAGAAGCTGCATTGAGGTTTAATAGATGCATACGAGTTGGCTTATTTACGCTGGAAAGTGTTTTCTCATAACTGATGGAATGTAATGTGGATATTGTCCTGAAAGTTTCAAATAAATCAGTTATCATTAGTATCAGACTTTCGAATAAGTTCCTTCCCAGTTGTTCAAAGTGATTGCCAGCTGATAGAGCGCACCAGCTGAAAGAGGCCAAGAGAAAGTTAAATGACTCCGGCTCCAAAATATATATTGGACAAAACGACTTCCATTTTCTCCCCAAGTGAAAGGAATACACATAACGAGCAAAAAAAATTTAGTTCTTTACTTTTTGTTCAAGATGCGATCATTTATATAGTTGCTATCAGTTGTGTATCGGGTGATTTGGTCGTGTCTGAATTGAAATTTTGGTATTTGGACTTTTCAAATTATAACCAATCAAAAGTTATATGCATTCAAATCAAACCACTTGGTTCGAAGCAAATTCAAATGCTTCCGTTTGAAACCACTAGTAAAGCTTAATACTTTAGGAGCATAAAATCTCATCACCAAACACTTACAAATTCGACCTGACAAGTTCAAATAAAATAAAATTAGAGTTTGTCTGGTATGTCCCCGTGGGCGTGTCCATGAATACGTACGTACTGAGTACTAAAATCTACTCGTAAAAATTTGATTCATTTTGATTGGTATGATTGTTGTGAATGCAGGATCCATTATTATTAAAGATTTTAAGCCAATCAAAACAAAATAAACTTATCAAATTTTGTGCTTATTGTGTGATCATGAGCCCACCATAAAAAAACCGATTTTTTGGATCTCTACAACAAGTTACACATTGGTTTATTTGAACAAATCCCATGAAAAAATTTGCACAACTACAAATGTTCAAAAAGTACAACCAGACTTCAGAAATCAATACAGAATGCTAAACACTCAAAGCCCCATTGGGTTTCAAAACTGATAAAGTGATTTTCATGTAAACCGTACTATATAAAGGACCAATTGTTTTTACATGTTCTCCTTTTCTCTACAACTATCTCAACTCTTTTACTTGCTGATTGTTCAACTTGCAAGAGAAAGTAGATGTGTGTGGCTCAGCCCTGATGGCCGAGGGATTTTACAAGGAATGCTCTCTATACACTATTCCTATATCCTAGACTGATTAAAGAATCATACCTCACTGTGACAAAAGAATAGAAGCAGATGGTTTATTAAAGATTGGTTAGCAGAATCTAATATTATATTATCCCAGCAGACCATCAAGTAGTGGAGGCTCAACATCTGCATTCCTTTTGGATAATCTTTTGTCACGTTGAGACCTGAATATAATAATTAAACAGAGTGTTACAATTGAACCATAATAATGAGTCTGCTGTTTTCTTGTAAAATTACAGAGACCTTACACTGGCCGATTGTAGCTCAACTGCAGACGAATCCTCATCACCCTGCAATATACTATATTTTGTTAAATGTTCATAAGGTAATTTGGAATAAATTGACATGGAAGTGGTAAACCTAAATACCTCAATTAGCAAATCCTTTCTGGTGATCACACCAAGAACGCGAGAAGCACGAGGAACAACAAATATATGCCTCAAACCAAGTTGGCGGAAGAGATTATAGACCTGTACCATCAAGCAAGCAATATCATAATCTGACTGTTCCCTACATATGCATATAAATCTTTGTTGCTTCACTGGTGCTGAGTTCCTACCTTTGTTAAGGACATGTCATCTGGCACGATATAAGGAGATGGGTTCACAAAAGGAGCGAGATCTATGTACATTTCCAGATCATCATGACTAAGATGGATATCATGTATAGATAATCCTTTACTGGAAGCAGGTTTCACAAATTCCGATATCCTGTGTCTGCAAATCCAGATATAATATCAATGTATGCCAATTAATGTAGAGTCAAAAGTCAGACTGGCCTCTGGCCTACCTGATAGGTAAAGAGCGACCTCTTAAAGCAGAGGGCAATGGACTGTGCTGGAAATCTGCTTTTGACTGTAGAAGTACCAACAAATGACTACAAGACAGACAATTACAAAAATTAATACACTTCCAACGTGAAATCTGAGAAGAAATAATGGTTTTTGAGCACTAAGAAACATAAAGGCAACAGAAGTAAAAACCAATAGCTCATACCTCCTGAGTACAAGTCCGATGACAAGCGTTTCTCCACTTCTTGTATGATCTATAACCTATTTATCACCGACAGAAAGAACAATCTTAAGCATTTATTAAGATTAAACACTGTACCAAATACTAAACTTGAGCATCTAATGATCAACTTACAGGGAAACCATTATGGCTATTACTCATAAGTATAGAAACAACATCTGCAACCTTTGCAACACGCGGGAAGTAGACAACCTATAAAAGTTCAACAGTAAGTAAACTGTGAGGAATAAGAATTAACAGGTTTCCGATTCATCAAAACTTCAACATGTAACTGCGTATGCATTTTTTTCACTAAAGCAGAAGATATTGGCTTAGTAGTTGTTAACTTCTTATTAAATGACCATTATGCACAAGCTGGAACTCACATCTCACAACTTAATGAGAACTGACAAATAAGCCGACCAAAAAGGCTGAATTGGAATTGTTAGACGTATCTAAGTAATAGTGGCTGTCACAATAGCAACTTGTTTAAGTTAAGGGCACAATGTACATCAAACCTTTTGATTCCCACAAGCTTCTTTTGCTGTCATTTGCCGCATTTGATACTTGGGTCTTGATTCAAGTAAAGGAATTCCCCTCAATCGAGCTTGTTCTTCGTACAGCCCTTCATTGAAAGCATCTCCAACAGCCTATTAAAGCTAGAATAAGTACTGTTCAATGTGTAGCTTGGTGTAATAAAAGACCTATGTAGTTATACCTTTGATATAAGAAGCACAAGCATGATAAGAGGCAAAAGCTTCAAATTGTTTGTAATCTCAACCATAATGACACAGAGGGAGACAGTCATTCGCATTGAGCCTCCAAGAAAAGAAGCAGCTCCAAGGAGAGCATACCTACAATGTTATTCCATTTGGACAAACATTACTTCACACAGACATTAAGAAAACAGGGAGAATATTGTAACATCTATTCATAATAAGAAAGGTAAATCGAGTCTATGTTTTATTGCTTGGATCACACAAAGTTGTGAGAACTGTAAATGCATACAGCCTTAGTTCAGATCTCAAATAAACAATAAATCAAAACAAAATATAGGGGTTACAGTTTATTTAAGAGGATAGAACACAAGCCAATGATTGCTTTTCATTGCACAAACTTAAAAAAACTAAAATTTGATCTAGTAATATATTATCACATTAATTTCTGCATTAATCAAAATCCGATCAACATCTTCAGATCAGGAATAAGAAATAGCAACATGATGAGATAACAGAAACTTCCTCAATGCAGTTACCAGTATTTATTAACAAATACACTTTACTACAGTTGCGCACGTTATACTCCTTATTAATGCATATAATTTTCACTCACATTTTTCAAAGATATTTATTTTCAATTTTGTAAAAATGTACCCTTGATGCAACTAGTTCTATAGACCTTCAACAAGAACTCTAAAACTTCCACCACCATTCAAATGTAATTTCAGAACATGAATGACAAGATCAACCAGCATGAAACTACTCATGGGCACTAACAATAAGTTATAACAGCAACACAACAGAAACATATAAACATAACTACATTAAGGGAATAGTTAAGAGAACAAACTTGTATTTTCAGCTCTCATATTTCTGTCATTAACATCTTCAAAGTTTCTAGTGCAATCACTCATTCACAAAATATTGACATCTCTATAAGGACATCTCATTTAGGGGTGGCAATATCAGACACGACCCGAAACCCGATTTACTGAGACAGAATCCCGAAAATCACCCGATTGACACGAAATGGACCCGAAATGGCCCGAAATTAGAATTTCATTTCTAATAACTTCAATTTTCGATTTTATTCAATTTTAAGTGATTTTAGCTTGACCCGAAATTGACCCGATTGCTGACACGAACACGACCTGTTACCCGAAATTGCCACCCCTGATCCCATTCAACTTTTAACTTTTTCTTTTCAAACCGTATCAATAATTGTGTAGAAATTACTGTGAACACAGCAATCACACTCATAGATAAGAATACAGATGCAAGTTCAACAGAAGAGAATCACCACTCACGTTCCTTCTTCGATGTTCAGCTTCTTGTAAAAGCTAACTACAAACTTGCCTACAAGACGCCCATAGGTTGACCCAATCATTATGCCAGGGACAAATTGACCAGCTGGAACAGCAGTACCAAAAGTCACCACTGCTAAGGAATAAAACATAACCTGGGACAAAATGAGAATCTCAAAAGAATCCTGGAAATATAGTATATGAAGTAATATCCCATTATACACATTAGAAGAGACATTTTGAGGGCAGAACTTGTACAATTATCCTAATTGTACTCCTGAACAACTATAGTGTATGTGATTGCTTGGTAATTCCAAAAGCATACCAATAGAAAACTTTTAGGAATTTCAACTTCAATAGCAGAACAATGTAACTATAGTCATGCTATTGGAGTACAATGTTCTTCGTGATAATATTAGTGCCTGCATGTACTAGTTAAACTGCTCTTAAACCCCTGAAAAAACTTTATGCTACCTAGATGTAGAACCTAGTTAAGGCCAACTTTCCATGTCAACAGGTACCTAAAAACACTTTCATACTCAACGCATTATGCTTGGAGACTTAACTTTCCAAAAAAAGCTTTTCTCAGTATGCGCTTTGTAAGTAAAGTTTATTCCGTCTTCACATGATTCATTTAATCACATTTTCTAGATCTAAAGTATAATTAATGTTTTGGCACATTCTAAAAAAGCATTAATCATCCAGCGATTCCAAAATATACAAAATCTAATCAACATTTTAACTTTTAAAATTTATAGTATTAAAGGAATATCATTTAATATACAGTTGTATCAGAGCAACCAAGGTAGTACCAAAAAGGTCAGCAGGCTTTGTGCACTGAACTCGTGAATAGTTTTCGCACTAAACAAATTTCGAATGGCATCATCCTGCAATCAGATAAAGAGACCTAGGTTAGATAGATGGAAAAATTGATAGACTAAATAGATGACTATAGATTATCTCAACCTGGGTATTGAAGAAGATGGTTGCTAGATCGTTGTATTCCTTGTCATTGCTACAGTAGAACTGCGAACAGCAGTAAACATCAGGATAAAGGCTAAAAGAATTGCACTGCTGTACTACGAAGTTCTACCAACAAACATTTGTAATACAAAAAAGACCCTATGGTGCTAAGTATAAGAAATAATTAAGTAAATAGATTAACCGATAAATAATTGCAAGGAAGCTTTATCTGCCTTGGTATACTCATTACCTTGCTAAATCTGTGCGCGCGCGCAATATGAAGCAAACGACGAGGTAAATGAATTCTACAACTCTTTGGAGCTGTACTTACCTTTTACTAAGTCACGCTGTGTACTATATCCGTGCTATATCTCCGTACCACTATAAATATAGTCCTATAAATTTGTTATTTCAATATTTTGCTTTCTTTTTGCTTGATTTTATTTCATTAATAGTATCGAATATAGATAACTTAATTTACATTATATAGTTTGGGTAAGACAGGCTGAGAGTAAAATAACATATGCAGGCTGAGAGTGCAATTGCAAAATGAGCATGTTGAAAGTACACATTAATACAGGTAAAGAAACATATAAATCAGGACTGCAGTACTTTAGAAGTGAACATAGAGAAAAGAAAGACTTGTATGATCACTTACATTTACATAATTGCCATACATTCCTGGAGGACGAGGGCACTCAATACCAGAATTGACATCCACTTCAGGGCATGGGGTGCACTTTCTAAAAAGTGGTAATCCGAACGAAATGGCAGATGTTATCACAGAAATAAGACATACTTCAATCATCTGAAATATTCACATCAATATCATGTATACTTATTATTACGAGAACATAAAGCCATCACAGTTATATATGTTCTTCAAAGTGTACATCATGAAGCTTACCTTGACTCTACTTCCTCTCTTGTGCAGGTAATTTCGGCGCCAATGAGTTAAATAAAGTGTCAGTTGATTAAACAATGCTCCTGAAAGATAATAAAGACCCATAGATCAGCTTTGAAGGTTAATTCAACAATCTGATCCCTGGAACCAAGGAAAAAAAAATTCTGTAAACGCTTAAATACCTAGCAGACCACCAATAACACCAATAACTGCCATTGGCAGCAACTCCACAAACGAGTAGTCCTCTTGACCACTATATAGGGAACAATAGTTAGAAAGCACATAAATGCCTAAGCTAGATATTAAATAGGAACAGGGATGAAGTTAAGATTCTAACTCTGAGACATCCCAAATTATGAAGCCTCCAGAGCCAAAATGTCCGCACTTCCCACTCTTGCACCAACCCATTGCAGTACGAACCACAACAGCCACAATAGCAGAAGTGAAAAAGACACGCCACATAAGTTGACTCCTCCACCTTCAATTTGAAAGAGACAATGATGTGGTCATATACCAAATAATTTTGTGTCCAAGCATATCACTAGAATTACCAGCTTTATTCAGCAGAACACCAAAATTAATGCATTAATGCATATGATAATAATTGGTGCAGTTATGCAGATAAACATAATACCTGTGCAGCAACTGTCTAAATGCAATTATGCACTTGATAAATTCGGACATAAATGTCACACAAGCATGAATAGACATATTCAAGCACAACACTACTTGCTAGGCATTTATACATGTACAATACTACTTGCTAGGACCTTTACCATATAGTTAGACTAATAAAAAAAGCTGGACCATTACCAAGATGTCACTTCTTCCAATGCAAATAATACACCACCCACAGGAGCCCTGAATGCAGCAGCTACACCAGCGGCACATCCACAGGTTACCTAAGATCAACATATAAAATGAGTAAAATACAGAAATTTGTGCTGCTATGTCATGAATAAAATCATAAGATTTCAAGTAACTATATCAACAGAATGTCTAGAAGATCATATGGCACATTAATTTTTATCCAAAGTGCTAGAAAAAGAGAAACTATTAACATAGTATAGGTAAAGACTATACAAGAATATCTGCATATGTTAAACATCAAACAGTAGAAATCAGTCCAGATATGTGTCCAGATCCAACACAAGCATTTCATACATATGAACGAATGTTAGAATTTAAAACACGTACACATGGAATCTAAAAAGGTTAGATTTACTCACAAGATCACGCCGATCCCGATCGCTTTTAAAAACTTGCAGCCACCTTGAACTTAAATGGTACTTCGTGGATCCACCCTTAATAAAATCAATCAGGAGAAAAAGAAGTCAAGAGCAAGAACAATAATAATATGATGGAAACCCAGAATATTGTTCACATTTAAAAATTGTATAGATTTTAGAACATAGAATTAATTAAAAGTCAAATGATTTTACTACGGAGCTGATTTAACTAATAGGAAATAAGGTCAATATCTATAAAGGGAGAAAGGTAAAAAAAATGGACAAAAATTCACAACCATAAACCTCAAGATCCAATTACTGATATTCTTGTACAATATACCCCTTTTCCGGGATCAAGCAGTATGCAGTAACTTGGATAATGAAACCCATTATCACCCATGTTTTTACATGACATGATCGCAAAATCAACAGACAACAACAATACTAAATAAACAACTAGCACAACACTGCCTAAATGTAATTTGCATATGTCACAAATTTATAATCACAAACCGAAATGCTGGGCACATAAAATTCTATGTGATGTATAAGTCATGAAGTTACACAATCTCTTCAAGATCTGCTGCACAGCAGTCAGCATTAGCACAACTACCATAGAAATAAAAGCCGTTTAGTGACATGCATTATCATAAGAAATATACACATTATTTTGTCGAAGTACAGGATAAGTATAGCAAAAGTATAAACATAAGATACAATGATGTTTACATAAGGAAACGATGATGTTTACATCGAAAATAAATGTCTTCGAATTTAAATTTTACCTGTCCAAGCAGAGATGCAATACATGCACCAGTATGAACAAGAGGTCCTTCTTTACCAAGGGCTAGACCTCCTCCAACTGAACCGATACTTCCGAATATCTAGAAACAGCATAAGATAAGCTATTCGGAAAACCATGCATTGCATAGAGCTTAAAACTTCTATAAAAAACCAATATAAAAACCATCAGACCTTCCCAATCAAGGTTCGGAAAAGAAGGATCCCGTGAGTGTCAATTCCTGAAAAATCAAATGTATTAGATATCTGAAGTTACATTAAAGATTTATCACAATATTAAAACTTCAATACAAAAGGAAAATATAAAATTACATGTTACCATTTAAATAACCCTTGAGTTCAGGAATACCGGACCCTGCAGCTGCTGGTGCAAATTGCGTAATTATATACACAGATGAATACACTAATGCCAAGTTGATCAGTACAAAAACTATAAAACCAGCGATATATGACTTCTGTATTATTGAAAAAGTCAACGAATATTTCCATCCAGCAAAATTTTCAACAGATATATTGATAAATACAGCAGCTAAACCGGTGCCTGCAAAAAGGAAGACAATGATTCAGATACATGGCCCCACTACAAGACTCAAACACAAAAGTAGTTATTATCTATAGAATAATTCACAGACTCACAACAAAAATTAGCCACGAGAACATGACAAACAGAATTTTTTTTAGCTCTAACTCGTTTGTGCACTCATGTAAACAAGACATGTCCACAATAATCAGCATCCAAAGCTAAACTTAAAAACATATACAAAACCTAGACTCGGTCCGTTCAACCAAAAAGATGTCCATGCATGCATAAAAGATAACAATCAATTTATAGACAAGAATATTATCAATTGGAATTTCAGAAATCAGCGACAGCCTGGCAACCTTCAGAGCGCTGCCTGATTAGGACTAAACCATCAATAAATTGCATTTAATTTGTTGAGCAGAATATTACAAGTGGGGTTTCAGAAGGCAGGAGTAAGCTACACGTCGGAGACCATTCGAACCACCGCTGTCTGAAACAACTAAACCGTTGATAAAATCAAGACAGGATATAAGAATATGAAATCATGGTTGACAAGCATACTCCTAGTGCCAGGGGAGGTCAGATTTCGATTTTGACCTCTTGCACGTAAAAGTTTATAATCTATTTAAAAAAATGCCAAATCTTAGTGTTGGAGCCTGGAAGTATTGTTAATGACGCCCCTCACTTTCATTACTATTGGAACATCCTGCAATTTAAGGATCCATGGACTATAAAATTGTTGCAGATTAAGCTGTCCCATATGTGTGTGACTTTGTAGAATAAGATTAAGCTGTATTCTGCATCCCATTTGGCATCGAAACATATTAGAACCACAGCTTTAAGTATACCAGCAAGCATACCAACAAGCCATGACGTCTCAGGTGAGCTGATAACGATCTCGTGGATCACCCAAGTTGATACACTCCATAAGCAACTGTATCAGCAATTCTATACGTTTTTGTGATCCTAGGCCAGCTGAAGTGATTTAATACTTCCAAAATAGCAGCAAACTGATCCCTTTTTTCAAGTGTTGAGTCAATAGTAGTATTTACATAATTTTTCCCTTCACCATTTTACATAATTAGTGGCAAAGGAGCTCCTCACACTAAAAGAGGTCCAAAGCTCGACACTTCGATAAAAATATAGCAACTAGCAATAAAGTAAAATCTGAATGTGAACACCTAGAGATGGAATTTGAATTTGAAACTTATATACGAAACCAGTGAATGATCCATCCAAACAGAAACAATAAAACATATCCAATTACAAAGAAGTACATAAACAACAGAAATCAGTCCAACTATGTATAACATATCCCAAAAAGAAAACTTCGAAGAAAAGATAATAATAGGGGAAATGATCGCATTACCAACACCAATAAGCAGGGCAAAGAACCACTTAACACCAACATAAAACCCGACATACAGCTTCCCTCTTTGCGCCTACAAATTACAAACGTAATATACATATTAGAATCATAAAACTGCAGCACTTGGAATAAATACACAAACCTATCAGAGAGAGGGGGAGAGGGAGAGGAGAGAGAGAGAGAGGGAGGGAGGGGGAGGGGGAGGGGGAGAGGGAGCGAGAGAGAGAGAGAGAGGGAGGGAGAGGGGGAGGGAGAGAGGGAGGGAGAGGGAGAGGGGGAGGGAGAGAGAGAGAGAGAGAGGGAGGGAGAGAGAGAGAGAGAGAGAGAGAGAGAGAGAGATGACCTGTTCTTCTCTGTAAGCATAATTTTCAATAACTTCGTAATCAAGACTCTCAACACTCCCGCCACCACCAGCACCACTACTCTCCGACGGACTAAGACCTTCAAAATCAGCGTCTTCAGAGTTAGGCAAGCGAGACCACATGAGCTTGGCGCTCTCCATCCCGTTATGAAGATGATTCGAAATCATCTCCAAGTCTGATCGCTTAATCACAAACCCTAATCGGTTTGTTCAGCTGGCGGAATCAGTACAATCACGTCTCAACTAACTGGCCGGGAATATAGATACAGACAGCTGTGTGTATAGTTGAGTAGGAGAAGACAACTGCGGTGGAATTGGGGAATATGTGTTGTTGAAATTGGAAGGACTCTTGCGGTAGAGTAGAGCAGAGCTTTCCAGTTTCAATTTGTGAGTGTGTTGCGGTGATGAGTTTAGATCTCGGTTGGTTCCTATATGCTGCCTTCATCTACCGTTTGTTTTCATCCTTCGTTTTTGTTGGGTGGGCCCTCCCACTTTTTTAATGTTTACTTTCTATTCAGGGAAATCCTGAAAGAAATCCGACAGTTCGATTCAGGATTTATCGAATATTTTTGATAAATTCAAACTTTTAACAAAATTAATTACTCCCTCCGTCCCCTTTTACATGTCCCTTTTGAAAAAAAAATTTGTCCCAAATTACTTGTCCACTTCTCTTTTCAAAGCAACTTTTTGTATGTTTTTTCAAAATGTAACAACTTCCAATGTTTGACTAGGATATATATATACACAACTCTATCTAATTCATTACATTTATTAGGGATATGTATGAAAACAAGATATCCACCTAACATTTTCTTAAGATGCGTTATTTTTTCAAAAGGGACAAGTAAAAAGGGACGGAGGGAGTAATTATTAGGTTAATAAAAATTCTGAATATTAGTCAAAAGTTAATCGATTTTTTTTAATAGATTGGACTTTGAGAATATTGTTATTATATGATAATTATTGTTATTAAAATTCTTCGAAAGTTAAAAAAGAAGTTTTGGTGTCATGTTACCAGTAATCCACTGGTAGATAAATACTTCAATGCTGTCACTACCAAAAAGAGTACTAGTATGAGTATTGTTTATTTTGTATTTTTGTGTATATTAAAACCGGATGTGGGATTCTATAATCTATTGTACAAATTATCATAGTACGTCTTTATTTGATTCACTACACGAATCGAGAAAGTTTATTGTTAGCAAAATATAAAGTAACTTTATTGTATATTTAATCGATCATACTTATTTAAGTAAAATTTATAATGAAGTATTGCGAATTTAGTGTGCAAATATGACACGTGGGGAAAAAGAAAAAGAAGTTGCAGTTGATTTGTGTTGTGGTCGGTGGTTTTACACCGCGAATAAAGAGTATAAAAAAGGGATGTCAGATAGCAAAACAGATTATATTAATGAAGAAAATATATAAAAAAAAAAAGATAGCAAAACATATGATATTAATGAAGAAAATAATATTATTTAAAAACTGTTAACAAATCTTTAAATATTTTAAAATGAGAGTATAAAGAAATGAAGCATCTCTTCAACTGAAGTGGCCCAACCAGTCTTCCAAATGATATTGTGCTACCAGTCATACACCACCACCACCAAAGGTGCACCATCCACCAGGACCACCACCATGCTATGGCCAATCATCTCACACAGGCACCACATTATTTACTCCTCATAATTTTCTTTTAATTATTTTAATAAAATTATTAGTTTCATTGAATCTAATAATATATTGCATTTCTTCTCTAGTAGATCACATACATACCGGTATATAATCTTCCTCCATCAAATCATATCAACATCAACTTCACAACTCACTGGAAAAAATCTATCTTTTAATATCTCTATGAAAGACTCGCATTTTTAAAATATATTTACTAAAAAATACTTAATATTTAAATCACATCCAAATATTCGCTTTATTTCCTGAGCTTTCAATACATCCATTGCAATCTTTGACAGCATACACTATAATTATTCATGAGATCAGCTATAACTAATTGAAAAGAGCACTTACGCATTACTCTCTACTCTCTACTTTTCATTGTGAAGTATAATCCGAGTTGTCGTGTAAAATCATGACCTTAATTTTACTCCTTTTTCTCTTGCAGTTTGTACTTCTACAATAACTTCCTCGTAGAAGAATCAGAGGCTGCGATTTCTGCATAGAGATCAGCTATTACTTTGGCGAAGTATGCTTTCGCCTGAGGTCTTTTAATCTGCGGAAAAAAGATGTAATTATGTAAGAAGTGATAACTTGCAGTTCTGAGCATTCTGCATATATATAATCTATTATATATCTATATAATTCTTAAAGCATGAGTCATTTTTTAAGGCTGCTTTGGTAATTTCACTTTCTCTTGGATCAACCCATTAAGCTTCGGATCGACCCGGCAGCTTTCTCATTCAACTTAACACTATGAAAGAATATTCCGGGTTTTTATGCGACCCACCCGATTTCCACTGGGCATGCAGCAAGTTCCTGCCATATCAGGAGCGTAGCATTTATTGCTGTTCCATTGATCAAGCCACTCATTGAGCTTTATGGATCTCATAGCATCTTCCAACCATATGAGAGTTTGAAAAAAGCATTGAATTCGGTTCCTCCAATCATGGCACTCATTACTACGTCTAATTGATTTCAAATTCAAACATGATAATTAATCATAACAAATCCGTGCTTATTTATCTAAATCAATCTCTTCCTCCTCCATTATGCTCTCTGCTATTTTTTATTTAAAATTCGAAATTCTTATTATCTACTTGCATCTGTAATCATTTGATCATTTTTTTCTCTCTCGATTTGTAGAGTGTATGGTAGTAACATTTATTTTATATTGCAGTGATAACAGTGGTCGTGTTTTTTTAGCATGAAGACGGATTCAACGTCGTCAACAGGTTTTGCAATCCTTTCTATGATAATGTTGCAGTATCGAAATCCTCGATTATAATCGTAAAATTTTGTTTTTGCAGGTGTGAAAAGATTTGGACGTGGATCGTGGTAAAAGTGTTGAGACAATTTCCAAGAATCAAAAAAAAGCACATGCATCAAGTAATTGATTTCCGCACTAGAGTAAAGTTTTCATACGCATTCATTTTCAAGATACAGTACTCTTGGTCTTGGTTCCTCAAAAGTCTTGGACGAGATCGTATTGTCGTTAACGTCTTCATGTAGAATCATTAGTGTGATATACAACAATTTGTAATAAGTTTGTGTTTGTTATTAATTAATAGGTATTCTCATGTGGGGAGCTCATATGATTCACCTAATATTGGATTAAGGTAGTTATTGGGTGAAAGTTTGGAAAGCTGGAGAGGCCTTTTTTGAAAGTATACGACCTCCACATATGGGATTGTGGCTTAGCATTGGTGTATGTTCTATTTTTTTGTATTTTTGTTCCAGTTTTTAAGTTTTTTATATTGTATAGATGACATGATATTTTGTAATTAATTTTTTTGACATTATTTTTGCATAATTTCATTTCGTATTGATAGTGATTATGATGCATATATGTCCACTAATGCATTTATTGATCCTTTTTTTATGATTGAGTTTTCTTTGCAGCTGCTGAAAAGAGATGATTCGTCCAGGCCACTATCGGATGCTCACCGTGTAAAGATTTATATTCACTTTTTCTCAACATCTGATCAAGGCTTTTTGTTTACTTCTTATTGCGTGTCATTGTATTTTGACAAGAGACACCGAGAATGAATATGACCCAATTTCCGTCCAGATACATGAATCTAGCCTACTATAACTCATATGTGTATAAGGAAATGTAGTCAAAATATATTTGATTTTCGATGATTTTGGCATTAATTCTTTTTTGTATAATATGTAGTGGTTTCCATATTCACTATATTCAATTTTCAAATCTAGACCTTTTGTTATAATTTCAAATTAATGGAGTACTTTTTCACTTCACAATTTTAGCTCTCGATAAGAAAGTTTTTATATATTAGATTTTTAAATATTCGGATACATAGATCTAGACTGTTATAGCTCATATGCAAATAGGGAAGTCAAACTTTATTTTATTTTCATTGATGTTGACATTAATTACTAAAATACCATTTACATTTAATGTTTGTGGTTTCCACGTTCATTATATTTAAATTTTCAAATCAAGACTTTTTGTTATAATTTCAAATTAATAGAGTTTTTTTCACTCCATAATTTTAGATCTTGATAAGAAAGTTTTTATATATTTGACCTTTTAAATTTTTGGATACATGAGTCTATCATGCTATAACACATATGTAAATAAGGAAAAATAGTTGAATTTTATTTTATTTAACTGATTAACTGATTTTGGCCGTTATTATTACAATCCTTTTTTGTATAATATATATTGGTTTCCATATTCAATACATTTAATTTTCAAATCAAGACTTTTGATATTTTTATATATTAATTATTATTTTTGAATATTTTCTGATACATGGATATAGACTGCTATAATTCATAGCAAAAAAGGAAACGTAGTCAAACATAATTTGATTTCCACTTTTTTTAGCATTTAATATTACAAAACTTTTTCGTATAATTTGTGCAGTTTTCATATTTACTATATTCAATTTTCAGATGGACTTTTTGTTTTAATTTCCGATTAATGGAGTATTTTTTTTCACTTCACAATTTTAACTCTTGATAAAGAAGTTTCTATATATTAGACTTTTAAAATTTTCAGATACATGAATCTAGCCTGCTATAACTTATATGTAAATAAGGAAAAATAGTCAAATTTTATTTGATTTTCAATAATTTTGGCATTTATTATTACAATCCATTTTTGTATAAAATGTGGTGGTTTACATATACACTATATTTAATTTTCAAATCAAAACTTTTTGTTATAAATTCAAATTAATGGAGTCTTTTCTCATTCCATAATTTCAGCTCTTGATATATAAGGAAGTATTCATACGGGTTTAATATCGAAGTACTCATCAAAGTGAATAAAATGTCTCATTTAACTCACTAATTTCCACCAGGGCTCACTATAATCACTCAACTGCCTTTATATATCATACTAGCATCTCACTTCCTGTAATTTAACGGAAGCCGTTAACATTGAGATTACACTGTTAGATTAATTGATATAAATCTAAAACTGGTGACTAGACATGCCACCGTGTATCCTACATGGCTTCATATACGTAAACTATAGAAGATAAAGACAATTAAAAAAAAAGAAAAAACTGAAAACATACGAGCAAACTCGATCACTGCAAGTTTTAGAATGGGGCTAAAACCCTAATTGTATGCAATCATATTGACGAGATATTGACTAAAAACGTGGTGGTATGTCTTCACTGATCAAACTTCACCATCATGGTAAGTTTCTCGACCATCCTGAATGTTATTATACTGGTGGAAATATAGAAGTGCTTAACGACATAGATACTGATTTGCTATCATTTCGAGATTTGGAAGATTGGGCTAAATTATATAAATACAGTTCTAATTGTTTGGTGTATTTTAAAAGTGATGGGCATAGTTTTAGAAATGGTATGAGACTTGTTTATGATGATAAGACAATCATGGATATGATTGAGTTGTGTGGTCCTTATGCTATGATCGAATTATATGTTGATCATTCTTCTCCTGAATTTGCGGATGAAATTGATGATGAAAATAATTTGGGAAGTGATAAAGATTTTGATGATCCTAATTATATAGATGAAGGTGAAACTGATGGAAATGATAGTGATTTTGATGTGGTTGATGAAAATTTAGATGTTGAAAGTGATGAAGAGCTATTAATCAACAAGCAAAATAAGAAACTAGTTAAGCATGAGATGAATAATGCTATGGTCGTCAACAATATGAGTGATGAGTCTGAATATGATTCCGATGAGCTTAGGTCTATTGGATCCTCCAGTGAAGATGAAAACTTTAAAATCGGCTATGTCGGGCCTCCTGTCATTAATAAGAAGAGAAGAAGGAGGGTTGTAAGTGTAAGTAACTTTAAAAAGAATGAGATTATTAAGTGGAAAGCGGGGATGTCTTTTGTATCCATGACTGAATTTAGGACCATTGTTAGGGAGTACGGGATTAGGGAGAGGAGGGCTGTGTATTTAGCAACAAATGATGGGGAACGATGCCAAGTAAAGTGTGATAAAGGATGCCCTTTTAAGATATGGGCGAGTAGAAGAAAGGATAGTGAAATTGTTGAAATAAAGACTCTACTTGATAATCATCTCTGTACAAAACCGTACAACAGCAGACTAGCAACTGTGAGATACCTCAATAATATTTATGGTGAGAGGATACGGAAAAATCCCCAATGGAGAGTAAAAGAAATGATAGAAGTAATGCGAACTGAATTAGAGATTGAAGTCCCCAGAATTAAGATTATGAGATTGAGAAAAGCTGCATTAGAGGGTGTGCACGAATCTTTGGTGGAGCATTATTCAAGAGTAAGAGATTTTGGACATCAAATTTTATTATGCAATCCACAAAATAGGGTCATTATAAGTGGTACAAGACAAAATGAAGATGATGTCAATAGATTTCAAAGGATTTATATATGTTATGCTGCTTTGAAAGAGGGGTGGAAAAATGGATGCAGACCCGTCTTAGGCTTAGATGGGTGCTTCTTAAAAACAGTAGTTGGTGGTCAATTGTTATCTGCTGTCGGAAGAGACGGAAACAATCAAATGTTTCCGGTTTGTTATGCAGTTGTAGAGTCCGAAAACACAGATTCATGGAGATGGTTCCTTGAGCTTTTAAAAGAGGACTTGGATCTTGGAGATGGCACAGGTCTAACCATCATCAGTGATCAACAAAAGGGTCTAGAAAATGCAATGAAAGAAAAACTACCCCATGCTGAACATAGATTTTGTACCAGGCATATATATAGTAACTTTAGAAAAAAGTAAGTAATTCTAATTAATGGATATTTATAATCATATATAATTACTTATGTTTGTCTTTTTTTATTTTTGCAGATACCCTTCTCAACTCCTGAAGAATGCATTTTGGATGGCTGCTACTGCTACACATCCTGTAGCACACCAAAATGCTATGAAGCAGATAGAAAATATCTCAAAACCTGCTTATGAAGCTCTGAAAAAGATTGATCCCAAAATGTGGTCAAAGGCATTCATTTCAACTCATTCCAATGCTGACAATGTTGAAAATAATCTATCTGAATGCTTCAACGCATGGATTGTAAATGAAAGGTACATAATTCTTAAATTACATTGAGATGCTAAAACAAATTGTTTAAGTTACAAGAAAATACAAACCAGAGTTTCTGCTTGTTTGCTTCCGCAGGTATCTACCGTTGCTAAACATGTTACAAGAGATTCATTTTAAATTGATGAATAGAATAAGAGACAAAAGAGATGAAATGTTGAGTAGCCAAAATCAGGTGTGTCCAAGGATTAAAAAGAGACTAGATAAAAATGTTACTCTATCAAGGGAGTGGAGAGCAGCTTGGGACGGACAAAGTAAATATTTGGTAACAAGTTCAACTCTTTGTTGATTCTGCTTTTCTCATTTAGTTATAGTATTAATTTATGATTATGGATACAGGTTAAGCAAAGCACAAGAGCTGTTAGAGTCGATCTATCTAAAAAATCATGTGACTGTAGGATTTTTGATTTAACCGGTATTCCTTGTTCACACGCTATAGCTGCAATTCATGACAAAAGGGAACAACCAGTTGATTATGTCTCTAACTACTACAAGAGGGATGCATATCTCACAACATATAGCTATTCTCTTGAGGCCTTAAAAGGAGAAGATTATTGGGAGGTTCAACCTACTGAAAAATTGTTGCCACCTGTAATTCCTAAAAAGCTACGGGGCAGGCCGAAGAGGTTAAGAAGAAAGGAAGGATGGGAGGGTGGAACTAGCAGACAAACAAGGATATGTCAAATTGATACAACTCAAGTTCAAAGATTTAGTCAGAGGAGGATTATGCATTGTAGCATTTGTAGAAAGTCTGGCCATAGAAAAACGAAATGCCCATTAAAGTCGGTTGATCAAGAAACTAGAAATGCTCAAAGTGAAGGTGAAAATGCTCAGAGTGTACATGAAGGTAATAGACAATGTGGAGATCAGAATGCTAGAAGGTCTAAATTGCCGATCAGAAAGGGTACCGCAAAAGGTGCAGTTTTGGTTTCAACTCCTGAAACCACCTGGGTCAATAAGTTACCAAGTGAAACCTCCAGTAGCAACGTATTTGATACTCCATTTAATCTTGCAGAAGACTAAATGATTATGTGAGAAAGAATGAATAATTAATTATGTATGGCTTGGACCATTTAATTGAATTTAAATGATTATGTATGGCTTGGAATTTTTAATTGAATGTTGCATAGCCTGGACCATTTGATAAATTTTGTATAATAAGTGCCATTTGCTATAATTTTGTATAATAAGTGCCATTTGCTATAATTTATATCTAACTCAACTTGAGCAATAATCATTTGACCGGAGAAATTCCTCAGAATGTTGGCAAATTATCAAAGCTCAACCAACTTGATTGGTCTACAAACAAATTGAAAGGAAGCATTCCAAAGGAGCTTGGAAATTGTGAGAGCTTACTGAGCCTGAACTTAAGGCAGAACAATTTTTCAGAAAAGATACCTTCTGAACTCGGCAATTTGGGTCATTTGCAAATAAACATGGACCTGAGTAGCAATTCACTTTCAGGCACCATCCCTTCTACCTTTGGTAAACTGAAGTTTTTAGAGAATTTAAATCTTTCACACAATCATCTGTCAGGTAGAATTTTTGGTTCATTCTCTACTGATATGTCGAGTCTGCAAATGATTGATTTGTCTTACAATAACTTGTCCGGCCCTATAATTTATATCTGATGACATAAATATGTTTTCCCCTGTTTAATATTATAAACTTTGATATAAGAGTTCATTTTATTTTATAAGTCTAGTATTTTATTGTTTCTTTTCATAATATTAAGATACTTTCAGGTTTGTACCACTAGATTCATATTACCAATCTTCTTGTTGTGTTTCCAAGTTATTTTGGGTTGCAACTTGCAAATTAAATTTTCGATATAAACTATGTCAAGAGGTGAAGCTAGGCTAGTTAGCTCAGTGGCAAGACTCATGTAAGTTATGTTTTTATTACTATTACTTACAGCTTAATCATTCATAATATCAAGTTTGCTGTTGTAAAAATTGGGCTGCTACTCTTCTCTCATGGTGATTCATTTTAATGAGTAGTCTGAGACTTCTTTATACCACATTTGTCTTTAACTCACTCACTTGACAGCATCTACGTATCTCAGTACAAGAAAAGAAAAGTTTCTGGAAAAATGCATATACATATGGATTTGTAATATTAGCTAGAAGAGTTAACGAAACTGTATAGATGGGTGATATATGGCACAGAGAACGGGTTAAGCCACGTAATCATTCTATTCTTCACTTTACTTGCCACATCAGACTCTCTGTTATATCATGAAGTTTAAGATAACAGAATGATATATACATGGAGTTGAGTGATTTTAATGAGCCCTCGTGGACTTTGATGAGTGAAATGAGACATTTTATTCACTTTAGTGAGCATCTCGATATTTAACCCGTATTCATACACTCGGTTTTACAAATTTTCGATACATGAATCTGGACTGTAATAGCTTATATGCGAATAGGAAGTCAAACTTCATTTGATTTCCACAGATTTTGACATTTATTACTACAACAATACTTTTTCGTTTAATTTATACAGTTTTCATGTTCATTACATTCAAATTCCAGATCAAGAATTTTTGTTATAATTTCATTATTAATAGAGCATTTGTTTTTCATACCTGTATCATACCTGTGTGTGTAGCACGGGCCAAAATGCTTAAATAATTTTCACGTGGTAATAAATGAGCATATTTTTATTTAAATAAATTAACAATAAAATTTTTTACATGCGGTTTATTATAATTTTTTGTTATTCTATTCAAGATACGAGGTGTTGCCATTAGGCGACAACGAGAAATTTTAATTATATAGTCATTACTATTTTCATGTCTTTTATAAATATTTTTGAAAAAAAATTATTTTTTAATTATTTTAACTATACAATTAATGATTTAATAATAGATCCATAAACTTATAAATTTTTATTCCAAACATAAATTATTATTATTATATTAAAATTTGGTTATATTAATGATACTAATGAAAAATCTGTTCCGTTATAAAATCGATACAGAATCTATTCCATTATTAATATTTATGACGTATATATTCTTATTGTCAATTTCTAATATAGACAATAATTGTAGCATGTAATTTTGGTAATGTAACTCAATTATAACTACATATGTATTTCTTTTTAAATCACACATGTATTTCTTTATTGATTATTCCTTCAAGGTTAATTATATTTTAACATGTTTATCAATTTTTACTAAGGACGGGAGGAAACTCTATCATCAGCATATTCACTTTAATTAATGATACTAATGAAAATCTATTACGTTGTCTTTCATAATTTATATCTCATATCATACTGTTTGTTAATAAAAAAATGTAAAGCTTAACTGAAAAAAAAAAAGAAAAAAATCCTATCTGTGTACGTAGCACGGGCTAAAATGCTATGAGCATTCTTTTTATTTGAATAGAAATTTGATAGATGAGCATCGTTTTATTCAAATAACTTAACAATAAAATTCTTTGCATACAGTTTATTATTATTTTTTGCTATTTTATTTAAGGTATGAGGCATCGCCGTTAGGCGACGCCGAGAAATTTTAATTATATAATCATTACTATTTTCATGTTTTTTTATAAATATTTTAGATAAAAATTACTTAATATTTTTTTATTATTTTAACTATACAAATAATGATTTAATAATATATCCATAAACTTATAGATTTTTATTCCAAACATGAAATACTATTATTATATCAGATATTTGATTATATTAATGATATTAATGAAAAATATATCCCGTTATAAATATTTATCAATTTTTATTAAGGACGGGAGGAAACTCTATCAGCAACATATTCACCATAATTTTATAATTAAGGAATGGAAGGAAGCTTTATAACTTGCATAACTGGGTTAAGTTTATTGTTATTTATGTTTCAAAATACAAAAATTTATATAGTATGCGTCGTTATAATTCCTGTTGTGTGACTTTATTTTTTTCATTCGACATTTGTATATATTACCTTTAACATCTACAGCGTATTGATCGTCAATAACATAACTCGGGTATTTTGACTGTTACCTACGCTGCCTTTCTGAACTTATATCTCATATCATACCGTTTGTCAATAAAAAAATGTATAGTTTAACTACATAAACAAATCAAAAAATCATAACCGTGTGCATAGCACGGGCCAAAATGCTATGAGCATATTTTTATTGAAATAAAAATTTGATAAAGGAGCATATTTTTATTTAAATAACTTGACAATAAAAAATTTTACATACGGTGTACTATAATTTTTTGTTATTTTATTTAAGATTCGAGGAGTCGCCGTTAGGCGACGCCGAGAAATTTTAATTCTATAGTCGTTATTATTTTGGTGTCTTTTATAAATATTTTAGAAAATAATACCTGATATTTTTGATTATTTAACAATACAGATAATGATTTGATAATAGATCCATAAAGTTATAAATTTTTATTCCAAACATGAAATATTATTATTATATTATATATTTGATTATATTAATGATACTAATTAAAAATCTATTCCGTTATAAAATCAATACGGAATCTATTCCATTATAAATATTTATCACGTATATCTTTTTATTATCAATTTTCAATATAAGCAATAATCGTAGCATATAATTGTAGTTATCTAACTGAATGATGACTACATATGTATTTCTTTATTGATGTATTACCTTAAGGTTATTTATTTCTTAACCTATTTATCAATTTTTATTAAGGAAGGGAGGAAACTCTATCATTTGCATATTCACCTTAATTTTATAATTAAGGTATGGATTGAAGCTTTATGATACGCATAATCAGGTTAAGTTTATAATCATTTATGTTTCTAAACACAAAGATTTATATCGTCCGCGTCATTATAATTTTTGTTGCGTGATTTTATTTTTTTTCAATCGACATTCATATATATTATGCTTAACATCTACAACGCACTGATCGTCAATAACATAACTCGAGTATTCTGACTATTACATACGTTGTCTTTCATAACTTATATCTTATATCATACTGTTTATTAATAAAAAATGTATAGTTTAACTAGATTAAAAAACAAAAAATTATATCCGTGTGCGTAGCACGGGCCAAAATGCTACGAGTAAATTTTTATTTAAATAAAAATTTCGTAAATGTGCATATTTTCATTTAAATAACGTCACAATAAAATTTTTACATATAGTTTATTATATTTTTAGTTATTTTATTTAACATTCGAGGCGTCGCCTTTAGACGACGCCAAGAAATTTTAATTATACAACCATTACTATTTTCATATCTTTTATAAATATTTTGGAACATATTACCTAATATTTTTGATTATTTAACTATACAAATAATGATTCGATAATAGATCCATAAAATTATAAATTTTTATTCCAAACATGAATTATTATTATTATATTAAATATTTATTTATATTAATGATACTAATTAAAAATCTATTCCGGTATAAAATCAATACAGAATCTATTCCATTATAGATGTTTATCGCGTATATCTCTTCTTATTATCAATTTTCATTACAGGCAATAATCGTAGCATATAATTTTAGTAATGTAACTGAATTATGACTACATATGTATTCCTTTATTGATGTATTACCTTAAGGTTAATTATTTCTTAACTTATTTATCAATTTTTATTAAGGAAGGGAGAATGCTCTATCATTTGCCTATTCACCTTAATTTTATAATGAAGTATGGATGGAAGAATTATAATACGCATAATCAGGTTAAGTGTTTATAATTATTTATGTTCAAAATACAAAAATTTATATAGTCCGCGTCCTCATAATTTCTGTTGCATGAGTTTATTTTTTTTCAATCGATATTTGTATATATTATCTTTAACATCTACAACGTACTGATCATCAATAACATAACTCGAGTATTTTGACTCTCACATACGTTGCCTTTCATAACTTATATCTCATATTATACTGTTTGTTAATAAAAAATGTATAGTTCAACTAGATAAAAAAACAAAAAATCATACTCGTGCGCGTAGCAAGGGCCAAAATGCTACGAGTATATTTTTATTTAAATAAATTTTTCATAAATGAGCAAATTTTCATTTAAATAACTTAACAATAAAATTTTTACATATAATTTATTATATTTTTTGTTATTTTATTTATGATTCGAGGCATCGCCAAGAAATTTTAATTTTATAGTCATTACTATTTTTATGTCTTTTATAAATATTTTAGAAACAATTACTGAATATTTTTTTATTATTTTAACTATACAAATAATGATTTGATCATAGATCCATGAAGATATAAATTTTTATTCCAAACACGAAATATTATTATATTAAATATTTGGTTATATTAATGATACTAATGAAAAATCTATTCCGTTATAAAATCAATGCAGAATCTATTCCATTGTAGATATTTATGATGTATATACTCTTATTATCAATTTTCAATAGGCAATAATTATAGCATATGTATAGTTTTAGTAATGTAACTGAATTATGACTACATATGTATTCCTTTGTTGATGTATTACTTTAAGGCTAATTATTTCTCAACATATTCACCTTAATTCTATAATTAAGGAATGGATGGAAGTTTTATAATACGTATAATCAGGTTAAGTTTATAATTATTTATGTTTCTAAATTCAAAGATTTATATAGTCCGTGTCGTCATAATTTCCGTTGTGTGATTTTTTTTAAATTGACATTCGTATATATTATTTTTAACATTTGCAACGTATTGATCGTCAATAACATAACTCGAGTATTTTGAATGTTACATACGTTAGTTTTCATAACTTATATCTCATATCATACTGTTTGTTAATAAAAAATTTATAGTTTAACTAGATAAAAAAAATCATACCCGTGTGCGTAGCACGGGCGAAAATGCTACATGTATATTTTTATTTAAATAAATTTTTCATAAATGAGAAAATTTTCATTTAAATAACTAAACAATTAAATTTTTACATATAGTTTATTATAGTTTTTGTTGTTTTATTTAAGATTCGAGGCGTCGCCGAGAAATTTTAATTATATTTTTTTTTTTGATAAACCCAGATGGAATTAATAAAACACAGGCTAACCGCCATACAACCGCTTTGAGATTCAGGTTCTACACTTCAACTTAAGCCCTGATAAAAGAAAAACACCCTAACAGACTACTCAAGGAAGCAATACATAATTTAAAAGCTTATATATTCAGCCACTACGTTCCAGGGGAGAGCATCGATACGTAGAGCTCTTCACTTGACCAAAGCCTTCCACATTCGGGCTGGAAGGGACAAGAGTCGCCACATGAGGGGAGCACTAGCCTCATGATCTGCATTGGAGGAGTCATTGTTGAGATCATTAGTCTCCTCCTGAAGCAGTTCACCATCGAATATCTCTCCCATCCCAAAGTTGGCAGGAGGATGAGCATCAAACAAAAGGCCCATATTGTGACGCCCCCGGCCCGTGATGACTTCAGCAACCCGGCCCGGGGGTGCCATTCTACTGAACACACTGAAATGTAACTTTGTAATCTCAAACTTAATATAATTTAAAGGCATATTTTACCTTACATCAGAGTCTTACATCACTCTTCTAAAAGTTCACAAATATTTCTTTCGATTACATAATACTTCTACTAAACTTCTAATTTCAAATCCAACCAAGTCTAGCACTTCGGTTCATCACACTTTTACCCTTGCCTGAATATCCTTCTCCAGAATTCTTCCCTGTAAGATTAGTACATAAAAAGGGATGAGCTCATAAAGCTCAGTAAGCATATACGTACATTTCAACTGAGTTTTATTCACAAAACTTGGTGAACCAAATCAATATTTCATCAGAGTCATCAAACAGTTTCACACATCAAGATGAGTATGAGTATGAGTATTCAAGCACGATAAGTTCATCAGTTCATCAAGTTGGGATCCCGGCCAGCTAAACAATTGGTTTAGCTTTACTTCCAATAAGGAAGCATCATCATCAGTTCATCAAGTATCAATGCAAGAATACTCATTTCTCATCAGAAAATCATCAGTAAAAATGTTCACCAAAACATCACGAAATATCAACAGCGAATGGTACAGTATATACTTACAGTGCACCACGTTCCAATTTTAAGTTGAATAATCAAGCCCGCCTTCCAGATAATCAATCTTCTATGTCACAAAATAATAAATTAGAATCTAATCTTAAAATGATGATATCGTAAAATCTACTTATAATTCCTCATCTTATTTATTTAGATCATTTCCCATTTATTCTCCTCTTATTATTAATTTAAGCAAAATATTCCTTACTAACTCATGTTACTATCCCAAAAGTCTCATTTTTCTAAACTATTCGTTTTATCCAATTATTAACTAAATCCTCCAATTTAACTAACTATTTATTAAATCAACCATAATATAAATTAATTTAATATCTCTCGAACCCAAAATTAGGTTTTACCATTAAATCTGAAATATTATTTACTTAAACTTTCATGTTTTACACTTTTATTAATTCCATCATTTAGTCTCTCAAATTAATTTAATACTAGTCTTTAATATTTTAGCCAATCACAAGCTGCCACATCATCATCTTCTCCAACACACCCATCTACTTTCTCTCTCCCCGAAGTCAACACCCATGGCCAAACTTTGACCAAGCATTACTCCCTCATTTTTCATCCAAATCATGTGATTCTAGAGTCCATTCCATCTATTTTTTCACAAGGAATCCAAATATGAATTTTATTTTACATTCCGACATCAAATTAATGCCCAGCGGATTATTTATCAGAATCGATTTATAATTCAATGACTTGCCCTTGTCTTCTCCATCTCACCTCCCTCTCCACATCTCTCCTCTCTCCCTCCCTCTCTTTCCGTCGACCTCATCACCACCACCGCAGCAGCGGTGGTTCATCCTACACGCACACACTCGACTCACACACACAACGCACACAACACACACGCACTCGGCACACACAACCACTCTCTTCCCCCTTTTCTTTCTTTCTCGACCTCCCTCTCCTGTCACCTCCGCGAGGCTCCGTCGGCGACGCCGACGCGAGCTCCGACCGTCCACTCCGCACGCTAACAGCTCCGATTCCGTCAACAATTCAGCCCGCAATTTAACTCAAACTTCGATTAAAACAACACAAGCAACAATCAAGTCAAAACCCCAAACGTTGTGAACCTAATTTTAGTTTTCAAATATTTGGGGAAGAAAAGCTCCTGTTATACGAGGAAGTGTAAGTCTGAGTTATTCACCAACATAGTGAATTAATAAATATAAAAGTACAGCAAGAGTCCAATTAGTCAAGTATAAAATATAAATATAACCATCACAACTATATATTAAAAAGAAGGTGAAAGGAAGTTTTTCTTTTACCTTAAAATATGCTTGAGTTGTAAACACCCTCCTTTTACACTACTGGTTTGCTATCCTTCCTTTCACAGGTTTTTGTGAGAATTTTAGATTCATTTCTTTGGTATTTATATCATTTTGCTAATCCTCATTAATCCTTAATGACTACTAATTATATGTTAATTAATAATCTTACTTGGGCGCTAAGTATCGAGACTTGGGCCCTAAGCTTTAATGCTTGCGCTGCAAGCAACGCTCCGAAAAATTTATTAGCTTCGCTTATTTCTAATTTTCTCGTATCGTTTTATTTTATTAACCGCGGACGAATATAATTAAATATCGTACAAAATAATTTAATAAATATATCAATAACTATTTTAATATTTTCTTACCAATCCCCCAAATTTATAAAGTAATACAGATACTATAATCAGCTCGACTAAAACATAATATTTATTCAAGAGTCTATAAATAAATAATCGCGTCTACTATATTTTTGGTATAAACGCAGCTCTCGGGTTAATGTACATTTCTAATATTAAATATTGGTTCATACACAATAATGCTACGCATTTTCTAGAATTCTTGCAGCTACAATATTTTAATTACTACTTCTCGCATTATAAATTTCTATTAAATCCGAGACTGATAAAATAGTCTTTTTTGCACAATAATTAATTACATTAAATAAATGTATTTCTTTCATACTTGTGAATTTCACGGGTGTTACATTCTTCCCTCCTTATAGGATTCCGTCCTCGGAATCCCGACTGGTGCTTAACTACTCCGGGTAGCTTTTCCTCATTACATCTTCGAATTCCTAAGTAACTCTTTTTATTAACTCTGGGTGCACTAACCTCTCATAAATCTTCCCTCCTTATGCTCTGACTTCTTAATCTCTATTCCAAGCCTTTTCATTTACATAATCAATTTCCTTTGATAATGATATAACCTTAATTCTTTCTTTTCAACTTAATACCTTGGCAACTAAATTTGCTTTCCCCTGTGTGATAGTTAATCGTACAGTCATAGTCCTTTAACAATTCTATTTGTCTCATATTTAACTCTTTTTGAGTAAACAAGTATTTTAAACTCTTATGATATGTAAATATCTCACAATTCTCACCATACAACTAAGGTTGCCAAATCTTTAAAGTAGATACTATAGTAGTTAATTCTAGATCATGGGTAGGATATCTCAACTTGAAATCCTTAAATTGTCTTTAACTCATATACTATCACTTTTCCATATTGCATAAAAACACATCCTAGTTCCTTGTGAGATGAATCACTATAAATTACAAAGATCATGTCTCGTCAGGTAAGATTAACACGGCGGCCATTGTAGTCGCTTCTTTGATTCCTGAAAACTCTATTCGTACTTAGTCCATCAAACTTCTCTTCTTTCCTAATCAATTTGGTCAAAGGATAAATATTATGGATTAATATAACAACAAACTTATCCGAATATTTCTTAAATACCCTATTCATAAGATCCATAAATGCTATAGGTGCATTAGTCAATCCGAAAGGCATCTCTTAAGAACTCACAATGTTCATGTCGGGTCGCAAATGCCGTCTTAGGTACATTTTTTTAGGTCTGATCCTTAATTGATGGTATTCAGATCTCAAGTCTATCTCAGAAAAGTAAGATGAATCCTTCAATTGGTCAAACATATCATCAACCCTAGGTAAAGGGTATCTTATTTAATTCTCGATAAGCTATGTGACATCCTTCAAATCCGGGAGTCTGGATCTGACATCACCATACATCTTCTTAAAACACTTTCTCAAACAAACTATATTTTAAAAAAAAACACAATCAAAGGATTTTAAATCTGAGCATTTTGAAA
Organism: Daucus carota subsp. sativus; assembly: GCF_001625215.2. Classification (NCBI taxonomy): domain Eukaryota; kingdom Viridiplantae; phylum Streptophyta; class Magnoliopsida; order Apiales; family Apiaceae; genus Daucus; species Daucus carota. Next base: position 26,977,296 of record NC_030388.2, read on the forward strand.
AGAACTCAAAGGAAATAAGAAATTTAAACTTTCTTAGAAGTCTTTAACAATGGTAATCACTGATCAATGAGTTTTCAAAATAGCTTTCATTTGAAGTAAAAGGATGATTGGGAGATCAATTATGATCAAGTGAACTGAGTGTTGCGTGTCTAAATTAAGACACTACTAAAGGTTGTTAACCTTCTTGTAATCACAACACACACAAGTGATGGCGTCCCATCCAACTCCTATCACACAGACAGGTATACCTTGTGTCCCCTATGATTAGGGTTGTTCATCCCAATCGGATTGAAAAAAAAGTCAAAGAAATAAGATTTTTCTCAAAGATTTTCTTTTGAACGGTTATCTTACAACTAGGACAAACCTTATCTACTATAATTACTTCCTGGTCAGCTATTTCTATATCACACTAGATTCTTCTATAACTTGCTTAGCTTCTAACAAATAATTAGCCTCTCCATTAAGCAATAAGCATCAAAGATAGTTTTCTTATCCTCTTCTCCACCAACTATTTCAAAAGTCTTCCTTATTTCTCTTAGCCATATCTTGGCCTCAACGGGATCTATAGTCCCATTTACACTGGGGGTTCCAGCTATAGTAAGTACTAAACACATAGTTTATCCGCACATTCACCACTATGATCCATATATCCCCTAGACCACTTTTCTAACTTAAAAATCACACTAGTCTAAAGTCTTAATCCTACTTTCGCCGATTCTCGAACCTATAGCTCTGATACCACCTGTGACGCCCCCGGCCCGTGATGACTTCAGCAACCCGGCCCGGGGGTGCCATTCTACTGAACACACTGAAATGTAACTTTGTAATCTCAAACTTAATATAATTTAAAGGCATATTTTACCTTACATCAGAGTCTTACATCACTCTTCTAAAAGTTCACAAATATTTCTTTCGATTACATAATACTTCTACTAAACTTCTAATTTCAAATCCAACCAAGTCTAGCACTTCGGTTCATCACACTTTTACCCTTGCCTGAATATCCTTCTCCAGAATTCTTCCCTGTAAGATTAGTACATAAAAAGGGATGAGCTCATAAAGCTCAGTAAGCATATACGTACATTTCAACTGAGTTTTATTCACAAAACTTGGTGAACCAAATCAATATTTCATCAGAGTCATCAAACAGTTTCACACATCAAGATGAGTATGAGTATGAGTATTCAAGCACGATAAGTTCATCAGTTCATCAAGTTGGGATCCCGGCCAGCTAAACAATTGGTTTAGCTTTACTTCCAATAAGGAAGCATCATCATCAGTTCATCAAGTATCAATGCAAGAATACTCATTTCTCATCAGAAAATCATCAGTAAAAATGTTCACCAAAACATCACGAAATATCAACAGCGAATGGTACAGTATATACTTACAGTGCACCACGTTCCAATTTTAAGTTGAATAATCAAGCCCGCCTTCCAGATAATCAATCTTCTATGTCACAAAATAATAAATTAGAATCTAATCTTAAAATGATGATATCGTAAAATCTACTTATAATTCCTCATCTTATTTATTTAGATCATTTCCCATTTATTCTCCTCTTATTATTAATTTAAGCAAAATATTCCTTACTAACTCATGTTACTATCCCAAAAGTCTCATTTTTCTAAACTATTCGTTTTATCCAATTATTAACTAAATCCTCCAATTTAACTAACTATTTATTAAATCAACCATAATATAAATTAATTTAATATCTCTCGAACCCAAAATTAGGTTTTACCATTAAATCTGAAATATTATTTACTTAAACTTTCATGTTTTACACTTTTATTAATTCCATCATTTAGTCTCTCAAATTAATTTAATACTAGTCTTTAATATTTTAGCCAATCACAAGCTGCCACATCATCATCTTCTCCAACACACCCATCTACTTTCTCTCTCCCCGAAGTCAACACCCATGGCCAAACTTTGACCAAGCATTACTCCCTCATTTTTCATCCAAATCATGTGATTCTAGAGTCCATTCCATCTATTTTTTCACAAGGAATCCAAATATGAATTTTATTTTACATTCCGACATCAAATTAATGCCCAGCGGATTATTTATCAGAATCGATTTATAATTCAATGACTTGCCCTTGTCTTCTCCATCTCACCTCCCTCTCCACATCTCTCCTCTCTCCCTCCCTCTCTTTCCGTCGACCTCATCACCACCACCGCAGCAGCGGTGGTTCATCCTACACGCACACACTCGACTCACACACACAACGCACACAACACACACGCACTCGGCACACACAACCACTCTCTTCCCCCTTTTCTTTCTTTCTCGACCTCCCTCTCCTGTCACCTCCGCGAGGCTCCGTCGGCGACGCCGACGCGAGCTCCGACCGTCCACTCCGCACGCTAACAGCTCCGATTCCGTCAACAATTCAGCCCGCAATTTAACTCAAACTTCGATTAAAACAACACAAGCAACAATCAAGTCAAAACCCCAAACGTTGTGAACCTAATTTTAGTTTTCAAATATTTGGGGAAGAAAAGCTCCTGTTATACGAGGAAGTGTAAGTCTGAGTTATTCACCAACATAGTGAATTAATAAATATAAAAGTACAGCAAGAGTCCAATTAGTCAAGTATAAAATATAAATATAACCATCACAACTATATATTAAAAAGAAGGTGAAAGGAAGTTTTTCTTTTACCTTAAAATATGCTTGAGTTGTAAACACCCTCCTTTTACACTACTGGTTTGCTATCCTTCCTTTCACAGGTTTTTGTGAGAATTTTAGATTCATTTCTTTGGTATTTATATCATTTTGCTAATCCTCATTAATCCTTAATGACTACTAATTATATGTTAATTAATAATCTTACTTGGGCGCTAAGTATCGAGACTTGGGCCCTAAGCTTTAATGCTTGCGCTGCAAGCAACGCTCCGAAAAATTTATTAGCTTCGCTTATTTCTAATTTTCTCGTATCGTTTTATTTTATTAACCGCGGACGAATATAATTAAATATCGTACAAAATAATTTAATAAATATATCAATAACTATTTTAATATTTTCTTACCAATCCCCCAAATTTATAAAGTAATACAGATACTATAATCAGCTCGACTAAAACATAATATTTATTCAAGAGTCTATAAATAAATAATCGCGTCTACTATATTTTTGGTATAAACGCAGCTCTCGGGTTAATGTACATTTCTAATATTAAATATTGGTTCATACACAATAATGCTACGCATTTTCTAGAATTCTTGCAGCTACAATATTTTAATTACTACTTCTCGCATTATAAATTTCTATTAAATCCGAGACTGATAAAATAGTCTTTTTTGCACAATAATTAATTACATTAAATAAATGTATTTCTTTCATACTTGTGAATTTCACGGGTGTTACACATATCTCTGGCCAACATGAACTGTTTCTCTCCAAAGGAACCTGGAGTTTCTGCAAAGAGACTCATATTATCCAAACCATAGCGGGCAAGGTACGCCGCTGTTCCATTCTGCACTATTGGAATACGAGTAATTTCTCGAACAGTGGTTCCAATCTTGAAGTTGTTGGAGTGTAGAGTATTAAAGAGGCGAAGGACTTCCTGCACATTCTCCTGCGGAGGCATCTCCTCTTGAAAACGAATGGCCTCAAAGGCTCCCCAGTGGTCTGTTTCAATGTGGGTTTTCCACTCTTCCAACTGGTGACACTGCAGAGCACCATGATAGATGCCCCAGAGAGTAGCATGAAGTTTAGATTTCCCTGGCATTGGCCCCGCGGCGCTCCAGATTTCTTTCCCAGTTGGATCCCTCACAATAACCCCCACACTATTACTATTGCCATTAGGAAGGGGCTCAGCTGTGGTAATGCAGTGCACATTGATCTTAAGGGTGTTTGGATCTGGAGGAAGCCACATGTAGTCCATTGGAGGCTTAGAGAGATTTAGCACACCAACGTTAGAAAGCGTACTGATCCAGACTACCAGGAGGGGTATAAATACCCCAAGAGAAAGTTGCAGAAGCAGTAAATAGACTGATGGAAACTAGATGGAACCAAAACCAATGGATAAAGATCCAGCAATCCTTAAAACCTGGAGATATTCTGAGAGAAGTATCCATATCTTCTGTCATGGAGATTTCGATTCCTGTAAGTCTATCATATCGTAGCTTTGCTGTCCAATATCCCAGAATACAGCTGGTGCAATTCTTTGGATGCCCTTTTTAGCTAGAGCATCTGCTTCAACATTGAGTTCCCTTGAGACATAGTATAGGCTGACTGAAGAATCCAGAAGGGGAATAAAATCTGAAATTGAACGTTGCAAGATATTGCCTACTTCCTCCCTATCCCGGATTAACTGAAGAGCTTCCTTAGAGTCAGAACAAATTGCATATCTAGTGACCTTGTGATAGTGGCTAGAGGCCAGTCCTATAGCATAGATTAGAGCTTCCAGTTCAGCTTGAAGACCATTTTCCACTTGTACCGGTATCGAGAAAACATGCAGAATCTTCTTATTTTTATTTACAACTCGACCACCAATTGCACCTTTAAATGATCCATCCACACACTCACCCCAAGCACCATCCACTGCACATACTAAGTCATGTGACATCAGTTTATAATTCCAGTACTCCGTATTCAGTTTATTGAAATAAATTGCCACAGCTCCATTGGGGTTGGATTTCCAAAGTGGGTCAGCTGCAAAAGGAATCAGTTTAGAGGCCTCACCCCATTTGCTGATTCTGGTGAAAATTAAGTTGAGAAGGCATGAGCGAGAAGGCGAGGTAGATTGGAATACCAACTCGTTTCTTGCCAGCCAAATGGACCAAACTGCCGCTGCAACAACCGTGTGCCATACTCTTGATGATACCGCTGAACGTTGGAATGACATAATAATCTCGAGTGAAAAGTAATTTAGTCGTCTAAATTTTGATTCTAAATTCCACCAAATTGCTATAAATTTCCACACCCATTTAGCCACTTCACACTCCCAAAGCAGATGATTTAAAGTCTCAACCCTGTTACCACACTTATCACACATTGGATTTAAGTCTGGCATCCTGGAATGAAGCAAAAATTTGGTTGGTAGTACTCCCCATTGAATTTTCCATAGAAATATTCTAATCTTCGGTGGAACTTTGAGACTCCAAATTAGTGACCAAATTCTTTGCCTGGGGTTAGAAGAAGTACTAGCAGGCACAATGCGCTTTAGGATGACTTTAGAGGAGAAAGAACACTTGTCCCCTAGCCAAACCAGGGTATCCTGTTGATGTGTAACTTGGAGGTCTTCTATTAAGTCGTTCAATGATGAAATTTCTGCCATATCAGTGGGGATAATACCATCTTGCCAGATGCTTGAATTGAGACCATTTTCAGTCCAAAGAACTAAAAACTCAGCAACTGATTTAAACTTCAACCTTGAAAGGGTATATATTCGAGGGTATAAAGACGATAGAGGTCTGTCCCCCCTCCACCAATCTTCCCAGAAAAAAATCGACTCCCCATTCCCGAGTTTCCATTTAAAACTGTTATCATTAAGAAGAGGTTCCACAGCTCTGTTGTTTCGAATGCTAGAAATGCCTTGCATAATCGGGGAAATGCCTTGGCTTCCAGCCAGGGATCCAAGGTTGAACCTAATCTTTTCTCCATACTTACGAGATAAAATTTTGTTCCAGAGGTGGTCTCTTTGCGAGTAGCATCTCCACCACCATTTAGATAATAGTGAAATGTTTCTAGCTTCGAGAGGGGCAATGCCTAAACCACCAGAATGTTTTGGAATGCAGAGGCGTTCCCAATTTAAGAGGTGCATTTTCCTTGCCGCATCTGATTTACCTCCCCACAGGAAATGTCTACGCTTCTTGTCTATGAACTTGATAGTTTTTTGAGGCATTTTAAACAAACTGAACCAATACGCCGGCAAGCTATCAAGCACAGATTGAAGGAGAACCAATCGGCCCGCCATTGAAACATTAGCTGAGTCCCATTTTTGCAGTTTAGACACTAATTTCTGCTCAAGTGGTTTCCAGAAGATAGATTTCTTTGGTGACTGGCCGATAGTAGCACCTAAATAAGTGAATTGGTCATTACCGATGGAACAACCTAACCAATCAGCCCACTGCTTAAGTTGCTCAGGACTTTCTTTGAATCCATACAGTTTGCTTTTCCCATAGTTGATCTTTAGCCCTGAAATTACCTCAAAGATTTTAAGTGTTGCCTTGATCCCACGAACTGAGTGAGAGTCATTTGCCACAAATAAAATAATATCGTCCGCGAACTGTAGGTGAGAAATTTTTTCTGGATGGCCGGCTACTGATACTCCATTAAACAACCCTGAATTATGAGCAGATTTGAGTAAACATGAGAGAGCCTCGCCAATAAGGTTGAATAGGAGAGGAGATAAAGGATCTCCTTGACGGAGACCCCTGGTAGGGTGGAATTCATCCGTAGGGCTGCCATTAACTAGGATCGATACCCTCGAGGAATCAAAAAGTTTTCTGATCCAGTGGATCCACTTCGAATCAAACTGCATTAGTTCCATTACCTCAAATAGGAATCCCCAGTTTATAGAATCAAACGCTTTTGCAAAGTCAATTTTAAGAATAAGACCCCTGCTACGAGCTGATTTTAGAGAGTGATAAATTTCTGAAGTGAGGAGAATACCGTCTGAGATTTGCCTTCCTTTTACAAAAGCTGTCTGAGTATGGGAAATTAGAGTGTTCATGAAAGGACTCAACCTTCTAGCCAAGACCTTGGAGATGAGTTTCATGCTTGAATTCATTAGAGAAATAGGGCGGAAGTCTGAAGGCTTTGAAGCAGCACTCTTTTTCGGAATTAGAGCTATAAACGAAGAGTTAGATCCCGGAGGAATGAATCCCGAGGAATGGAAGATATTGAATGTGCTGCAGATATCTCCTTTTATAGTTGGCCAGAGTGCTTTCAGTACCCCTGGATTAACACCATCAGGTCCCGGCGCTTTGTTCGAGTCCGAGGCTTGCAGAGCCTGCCAGATTTCTAGTTCAGTGAAATCCTCTACTAGGAGTTTACTGCCCTCGTTAGAAAGACTTGGGAGAAGTCCTTGATGAAGGGAGAAAATTCGATCAGCAGGGGGTCTGCAGAAGAAGTCTTGAAAGTGTTTGAAGAAGACTCTTTTGATTATGTTAGGTTCTGTAGTCCATCCTGAATTCATCTCTAAACCATGGATGAGTTTGACTCGATTTCTGCCTGCAATGGCTCTGTGAAAGATTCTTGAATTACGCTCCCCATGCAATTGCCAGTTCATTCTTGAAAGTTGGCACAACATGCTCGATTTATGCTCATAAGCTAACTCCAATTCTTCCTTTATTTTCTTTTTTATACTCTGTGCCTCATTTTTGTCATCAGCCTCCTCTTGGTCTTTCTCCAGTTTAGCTATCTTGGCATCCACATTACCATTCGAGTTTTGGTTCCACATCTTGGCATACCTGCGTATTTCCCTAAAACGAGTGTTGAGAGAGGAGGTCGAATTTGCCTTCCACACTTCACCCAGACTTCTTAGGAATTCAGCATTTTGAAGCCAGCAGTTGAACAATCTGAATGGGCGAGGGCCCCAATCTGACTTGTTGCTATAGAGAAATATTGGGCGATGGTCCGAGGATTTTCTATTAAGCCCTTGGAGCGACCAGTTACCTGTGTTATTCCATTTTGAGTTGATCAGAGCACGGTCAAGTCTACTCTTTCTGTTTTCAGGACCAAACCAAGTAAACAAACCATTATTCAGGGGAACATCCGACAGACCATTGTCGTTCATGAATGCTAGTAGGGCTGTTGTGTCTCTATCATTGTAGATACAATTTTCCCTTTCTAGATCAGATAGAACGACATTAAAATCTCCAAGGACAACTAATGGCAAATTGGACTTTGAGAGTAAAAAGGAGGAGATCTCTAGCCACAGCTTTTGCTTATGAACGCTCTTTTGAGGAGCATATATGTTAACACATAAGAATTCATCAGCACACCCTATCTGAGATCCAATAATCCATTGCCAGTTTTGGTGGCACCCCATATCAGAAGTCACAATAATTGATCTATCCCAAGCCAAAAGAAGTCCGCCAGAAAGGCCTTGAGAGGGAGAATCAATCCACTGAGCCTCCCCAGTGATTCCTAATGAACCAATCATTTTTTCATTCCACTGGGCTCTTTTTGTCTCTTGAAGACATAGTATCATTGCTTTACTATCTAACATTAATGAACGAATGTTAAATCGATTGACCACATTGTTGGTACCCCGAACATTCCAGCTCAATATAGAAACTTTATCCATAAAAAGAGAAGAATGAAGGTGAGCACTGGAGAAGATTAATTACCCAAATTGTCTCTTATCAGTTGGAGACTTTTCTCTTCTGTGTGTTCTGGTATCAGTCCCATATTCAGGGCTGATTCGTAGACAAATTTAGCTTCATCAAACGTCCCTTGATTAGCTACTATCACAGGGAGTCCTAGTTTCATGCCTTTGATTTTACGGCGTCTAGGCACCTTGAAAGCTCTGATTTCTTTTGCTTTAGCTTTACCTTTGGAAGGCCTACCTCTTCTGCTTTTGATTCTCATATTGTTAATACTGGTGAGCAAGGCACAGTTGTCCACTTCTTCCACTAGATCTTCGATCAGAATAGAAGATTTTTGCGATTGAATCGAGTGAGTTGCAGTGGCTTCATCACTCGATATATCTCTAATCTGCCATTTGAGGTTCCAATCTTTTACCCCCTCATCCTCCTCTATTACATTTGGGTGGCCTTCAAGGTCAGCACCTTCAATATCCTCTTCGCATAACAATGTCGGGGGGGTGACAGGGTTAATCAGCGATCCTGAGCTATCTTCAAAGTCTTCAGGTTCCTGTTCATTTTGGTTTCCATAGTCTTTATCTTGTAAATCGTCTGGAGAAGCCACCTCTTCTGGTCCTGTGACTGCATGGTCTGAGTTCTTAGCAATGCTTTGAGTAGTATCTGGATCCTCTGTTTGAGTCTTCACCCCTTCCTTTGGTTCCCCTACCTTCACATTCTCCTTGGGTTGTGTCGGTGTAGTTAGATCCACTACTTTTGCCTCCTCAGGCTCTTCCAAAAAATCCTGATTATCACTTACTAGTTCCACAATTTTAATGTTCCACGTTTTACCATCTACTGATATGGAAACTGATTCATTTATGCACGAGGTGCATTTAGTTTCCAATCTAATTCTTGGTACTTGATAAAACCCTTCACAATCAATAATTGGGTAATAATTAAGGATGTCCCCCCACTTATCGACCAATAATTTGCAGTTCTGAGAGGTCCAAGCTATAAGTGGCAGTCCTCTAAACTCAACATCAACCCTTCTACTTGGGATTGTATTGTCCCATTTAACCTTATTAATGGTAGTGAATCCAATACTCATGAAGTCTAGGTCTAGTTCATCCAGCTTAACAGTATTAGGAAAGTGTGCAATGAAAGAGTTTTGTGACAAACCTCTAATGGTAGCATCCGCAAACCCCAGTCCAGCCATTATCGATTCCACCTTGCCAACACTCATGGGAATGGCTGTTTCCAGTAATAAACAGGAGTTCAAGTCGGATAGAAAATCCCCATCTACTTCGAGTGTGCAGTGCCTATCTGTCTTCTCCGAGGGTTGGTCTTTAGGTGGCTTGACTTCAGTCTTCTTGTGTTGTTTTTTCTTTTGGGACCTGTCAACCTTGGATCCAGAAGGAGAGGCACCACTGGCTCTTTTGGGTGTAGCTCTGTCAAATGTAAACTTTGTTTCATTTTGTAATCTTGGCCTTTCCTTTCTGGACTTTGCAAACTCAAGAAGCAGGGTGTTGTTGTTGACGATTTTCATGTGAAATTTCTCAATTAGCTTAGAGGCTTGGATCTCATTTTCCGTGATAATGAAACCAAATCTTTTGCCTGAGATGCTTGTCTTTCTGGGAAGAATTATGTCCTTGACATTTACTGTACGCCTGAATAAAAGCCAGAGGTCCTTGAGCTGCAAACTGTCACTAAACCCAGAGATGAATATCGTGTTACTCTTGTGGCTCTTCTGACCAGGATCTGACTTTCCTTCCTTCGCGACCGGGATCCTTCTACTTGGAAGGGGTTTAGGGGGAGATTGGGTCAGAACATCTATGTAGGATTTATGGTGTCTTGTCTTGTGAGATTTAGGTTCTATCTTCTCAAGTGATCTGTGGTGGATTTGTCCCAAAGCAAAGGATAGTGCTCCTTCATCCCCCCTCAAAGAAATTTTAATTATATAGTCATTACTATTTTTCATATCTTTTATAAATGTTTTAGAAACAATTATCGAATATTTTTTTATTATTTTAACTATACAAATAATGATTTGATCATAGATTCATGAACATATAAATTTTTATTCCAAACATGAAATATTATTATTATATTAAATATTTGGTTATTGTAATGATATTAATGAAAAATCTATTCCGTTATAAAATCAATACAGATCCTATTCCATTATACATATTTATCACGTATATTCTCTTAGTATCAATTTTCAATATAGGCAATAATTATAGCATTATATAATTTTAGTAATGTAACTAAATTATGAATACATATGTATTCCCTAATTGATGTATTACCTTAAGGTTAATTATTTCTTAACATATTTATCAATTTTTATTAAGGACGGGAGGAAATTCTATCATCAGCATATTCACCTTAATTTTATAATTGAGGAATGGATGGAAGTTCTGTAATCTGCATAATCATGTTAAATTAATAATTATATATATTTCTAAATACAAAGATTTATATAGTCCGCGTCGTTATAATTTCTGTTGCGTAATTTTATTTTTTCAATCGACATTTGTATATATTATTTTTAACATCTACAACGTACTGTTCGCTAATAACAAAACTCGAGTATTTTGACTCTTACGTACGTTGCTTTCATAACTTATATCTCATATCATACTGTTTGTTAATAAAAATGTATAGGTTAACTCGATAAAAAAAACAAAAAACATACACGTGTGCGTAGCACGAGACAAAATGCTAATAAACATTTAAAATTCTATAATTTAAAACTCATAATAAATAATTTGACTGCGCTGATTACCTGTCAGATTTGGGGTTAATCACGACATAAAGTATAGATTAAGTTTTTTTTTTAAAGCAAAGTATAGATTAAATCGATAAAAATCAAAGAATCAATACCCGTGTGCGTAGCACGGGCCAAAAAAGCTAGTATAATACAGCAACCATGAGTAATTTAATTCAAAACGACCAATTTACCTTTTGTTCATTATACAATATTTATATATACAAAGGTTATTATTGACTTTTAACACTAACGTATTTATTAGACATTAATGTCTAAGCAATGTATTTATTATACATTAATGTCTAAGCAAGTAATTTAATTCAAAACGACCAATTTACCCTTTGTTCATTATACAATATTTATATATATAAAGGTTATTATTGACTTTTAACACTAACGTATTTATTAGACATTAATGTCTAAGCAATGTATTTATTATACATTAATGTCTAAGCATTTATATACATTAATTATAACATGATCATTATTTGAAATTATTTTAATATTATACATATAAATAATACTATCTTAGAAACCGTGCAATGCACGGGCGGTTATAATGTTTGTTATTATATTGCATATATTTTAAATTTAACTAATTTTATTGTGAAAATAAAATTATGATAGAGTAATGTGGTTAAATAAATTTATTATTTAACAAACAAATAAATTTTTAATAGTTAATTCCGTCAAATGGGATTCAAGATTAGTTCGAACATATATATTTTAATGAGATTGTTAAAATATGTTTTTTTATATGCTATAATTTAAGGAGACCTATAAACCCAGATATAAATCAACCAATAAATCTTTTAATATTTCGTTATTAAATAATTAAAAATATAGTATAGAACATATTTTAAGTTAAAGAGACACGTAAACCCATATATTGACTCATCATACTAACGTAGATTTTAATGTTTTTGTTTAATAGATAATAAAAAGTATACTATAAGCTCATCAAACTCGACTGACCGGCCGACCAAGTGACCAACTGAATATTTCATGTTTCGGCTTTAGTAGTAAAAATAATATATAGTATAGTATATATCTATAATATTACTTTTAACGTGAGGCCATTAGAGTATTTAAAAATAATGTTAATGTATTTTGGTTGAAAAATATCATCAGTTATTTATTGATAATTATATATAATAATATTATGTTTTTATATAGTTAAAAAGGAATAATTGGTTATATAGCCAGGCCCGTATTTCGGCCCAAGTATCGACCAATCAAACTTTCAATATTTCAGTTTTAATAGTATAGTATAGATATATTATAGATGCGTACATATTTTTTAATGTTTGACTTTAGTTTTTGGTATAGTCAAATATGTCTTATATTTGTTTTATGTTTTGATCTTATATTTGTTTTATGTTTTGATTTGTTTATATTTTGTTTGAAACCCACTAATTTTGTTTGAAGCGCGCTAATTATAAAAGTCCGTATAAAAGCCAGCACCAACCGATTGAAATTTTAATGTTTCGGCTTTAACATTATAGTATTTTTTAAGGTTTTATTTTATTTTTGGTATAGTCAAATCTATACTTCTATACTATACTATTAAAGCCGAAACATTAAAAGTTTGGTCGGTCGGTACGCGGGCTTTTATACGGACTTTTATAATTAGCGGGTTTCAAACAAAATTAATGGGCTTCAAACAAAATCTAAACAAATCAAAACATAAAACAAACATACGATCAAAACATAATTTGTTTAGATTTTGTTTGAAACCCGCTAATTATAAAAGTCCGTATACAAGCTATAAAAGTAAGTATAAAAGCCCGCGTATTGACCGACCAAACTTTTAATGTTTCGGCTTTGGTCGGTCGGTACGCGGGCTTTTATACGGACTTTTATAATTAGCGGGCTTCAAACAAAATTAATGGGCTTCAAACAAAATCTAAACAAATCAAAACATAAAACAAACATACGATCAAAACATAATTTGTTTAGATTTTGTTTGAAACCCGCTAATTATAAAAGTCTGTATAAAAGCTATAAAAGTAAGTATAAAAGCACGCGTACTGACCGACCAAACTTTTAATGTTTCGGCTTTAATAGTATAGTCTAAACAAATCAAAACATAAAATAAACATACGATCAAAACATAATTTGTTTAGATTTTGTTTGAAGCCCGCTAATTATAAAAGTCCGTATAAAAGCTATAAAAGTAAGTATAAAAGCCCGCGTACTGACCGACCAAACTTTTAATGTTTCGGCTTTGGTCGGTCGGTACGCGGGCTTTTATACGGACTTTTATAATTAGCGGGCTTCAAACAAAATTAATGGGCTTCAAACAAAATCTAAACAAATCAAAACATAAAACAAACATACGATCAAAACATAATTTGTTTAGATTTTGTTTGAAACCCGCTAATTATAAAAGTCCATATAAAAGCTATAAAAGTAAGTATAAAAGCCCGCGTACTGACCGACCAAACTTTTAATGTTTCGGCTTTAATAGTATAGTATAGATATATCTAATCATTTTTAAAATTTTATATTTTTCCCACAAATTTTGTAAATATTAATATTCTACCTGATTTTTGACTGATTAATCCAATTTTGACCAATTAATCATCGATTTAATCGAATTTTACCAAATCGTATTAAAAATTCGTCTGTTATCGATTATTCGGCTAATCAGCCGATTTTTAGAATATTTAATTATTGTGATTTAATAAAATTATATATATAATTTAATAAAATCATATATATGATTTTTTAACTATACAACAAAGACTCTGATTCGACAAGAATCTTATTTGTTTTTATCAAATTTTCAATAATTTTAGGTGAATGATAATTTAATTATATAATAAAATTTTAAATATTGTATATTTTTTATATTTACATTTTAATAAATATCATCATAGCAAGGATATATGTACATTTAGACATCAAGATAATAAGACTTAAAATACAAGTAAATATAAATTTAAATTATATATAGGGACTCGGCAAAAGAAAAATTATATATATGGAAATTCTTGATGATACCCTCATAAAAGTGGTTTTTTTTCAATGGTACGATCGCATTTTTGACTTCTACCGATGATACGCTCGTACTTTTAATTTACTCTCTATGGTACACTCATGTACTTTTTATTTACTCTCTATTGATTACAAACTTAAAACAAATTGTATATTTGAAATCCTAGCGAAAAGTTACATAAAATAAACCCTTAAATCATGTAAAACAGAGTCAAAATGATGGTATTTTTTCTGAGCAGTTTAATGTTCGATCGTAGATGAAGGTATACTCTTTTGTCATAGTCAAAACTCTAAGCTGGCGATTGCTGCGCGGCTGCTGACATAATGAGATGTTATATTTCCAATTGTGTTTAAATATCATGTAATATATACTTTAGTTGATGATAAAAGAAGCAGTTTGGCTGCTGACATAATGAGATTTTATATTTCCAATTGTGTTTGAACATCATGTAATATATACTGTAGTTGATGATAAAAGAAGCAGTTTGGCCAAGCATCCCGATACAAGGGCTAATGACAAGAAGCCTGAAACAGTGATTAGCCGGTAACTATTTTTTGTATTCTATATATCTAAGTATCTAACACATACTTGTAGCAGTAAAATTGAATCTTGATCAATTTAATCTAAAATGACTAAACTATCCTTTACTCAAAATACATTCAGTTTGTTCGACTCGATCATTGGTGTAGATGCAGTATGGCTTTCTATTATTAGATTAACACATTTGTTTAAAAAAAAAACAAGAAGATATTTTTCATTCACAAAATTTGAACATGCGTCTATAAAAAAAGAAAAGATGGGGAATATAAATTTTTTTAAAAATGATTAGATATATATTATTTATATGTATAATATTAAATTAATTCCAAAATCATGTTATAATTAATGTATATTAATGATTGGACATTAATGTCTAATAAATATGTTAGTTTTAAAAGTCAATAATGACCTCTCTATATATAAAATTATGTATTTTGATATTGCAGTCAATGGACTGGCTTGATGTATAATGTAGGATTTAAGTATCTTATGGGGCTATGTTTGACTACGAAAGTTAAGCCTTAATGTTTATTTGTTTTTATAAAAATGTATATTTTATAATTTTTTGGATATATTATATATAATTATGATTTAATAATAAATAAATATTCAGTGTTGTAAAAAGCGGAAATCAGAAAATTAGCGATTAATCAGAATGATCAATAGGATCATTATTCAGAATTAATTTAATATTATATATGTAAAAATAATATTATATATATATATAATCATTTTTAAAATTTTAAATTTTCCCCAAAATTTTTGTAATTTTAATATTCTACCTGATTTTCGACCCTATTAATCCAATTTTCGACCGATTAGTCATCGATTTAAACGAATTTTAATATATTTTTTGTATTTATATTTTTAATAAATATCATAAAAGTGAGGATATGTGTATATACAGACATCAACATACTATGATCTAAAATACAAATAAATATAAAAAAGATAAATAACGAGATATAACATATATTAAAGAAAGTGATTTAAAGCAACCCGTGCTTTGCGCGGGTTAAAAAGCGAGTTTATAGGAATGTTCCAGTTCCGAGTAAACATATATTTACCTTAAATGTTGGTGTCAGCAAACCATTTTCCAAACTAAAAGGTTCAAGAACCAACGCCACCACTTTTGCATATTCAAAGCCTCTTAACTTCAAAATATCAATTCAGATTATTAGATAAAACAAGGAGTTGTGAATACTGCAATGCAATCCAGCAGAAAACCAAGTACCTGTGCCTCTCTGCCAACAGCGTCCATGTCAGCCAGGACAGCAGCCCTTGCTCTGGGGTTTTCGCACAATTCTTCTAAGTTTTTAGACTGCATCCACGGATAGTAAAATTAAAATGATATATGTATATACCTCGAAGACGAATCATACTTTTAAGTTATATGCATATCAGAAACCAGATCATATATATAATGCATTCAATTCAAAAGAGGATCTCATATCTCTTATGTTCACTTGGGAGGAAAATTACTTTTCTATGAAGTTTACAATCCTGATTTCCTTGTTTCGGTCTTAATTGGGAGGTCTGCAGTTGATTTTTTTTGAATTTAGTGGTTAAAAACCATGTCCACTTATCATAAGAATCACCATAAGCCAGCTAAGCAATCATGAACCACATGAAATGCAAATTACGTTACATGCACAGCTGCTCTATGTAATGACGCTTTCACAAAATAGGGTCTTAAAAGTATCAAAAAAGAACTTACTTCTTCACAACATTACTAAGTGTGATCTGTTCGACTTATAATAGTTTATGTGGGTAAATGAAAAATAAATTATCATGCTCAAGAACCTCATTGATATAGGCTAGAGTCTAATGAAGTCAAAAACTTGCATTCCTGAAATCTAAGCTACAATACTATAGTTACCTTGAAACCTTCTGCAACAGCCCAAGATTTAAAAACGTCTGGGTCTACGGAGACAACAGCAACCAAAGAGGAGTTGATGCTGTCACCTATGACATAAAAAAGGAGGGAACACAAGTTCTAACCATGCTCAAGAGTAATATATGTATAAAAGATGGTTTTGATTTTTGTTTTAGAAGGGGGGTCGGGGTGTTTAAAACTTTCTTTCTTACCATATACAAAACATTGTGCAACAAACTTGCACTTTGAATATACGTTTTCGATTTTCTCAGGAGCTATATATTCCCCTTGCGCCAACTTGAAAATGTTCTTTTTCCTGTAAAAATAGTGGAAGGCTAAAGTACAACCAATGATATTTCTTATCAAGTACACTGAATTCAAGTATGTAATAATAATAAAAGGCTGCAGGTCAAGTGGCGGTGATATCTAAAACAAATTTCGCTACTTACAAGTAACCAGATCAATCATCAGTTCTATGAAAGATAAGATAAAGTTCTGTAACCTGTCAATGATCTTTAAGCGGCCACCAGGGAGCCACAACCCTATGTCTCCGGTATGGAACCATCCATCTTCATCGATGACTTCTCTCCTGAAAGTCTTAGTACATTATCAAATATACTAAAACCCTTTGTAAAGGCTCTCAAGTCTCAACTCACACACTCTGAAACCATATCTCTCATGCACAAACGAAAACATAAGTACAAGGAGAAGGGGACAAGCAAATAAGTAAGAGAAGGTACGTCTGCACTTCATCTTTGTAATATCCTTGAAATACAATAGGGCCCCGTACGCAGATCTCACCCCGCGGATGGGGCTGATCGTGGGATGTATAATTCATTTCTGGAACATCCACTGGCTTAACTTCTGAAATTGGATGTAAAAATATAACAATATTAGAACAAAATTACACTAAAGAATACAAACAAATATACACACCCTATTGTAAAATATCTTTTATCCTTGCATAATGTTAATTCTGGATATTGTTGAATGCATCAACTAAATGATCAAGTAAAACAACTTTAGAAGTGGCTGATCCAAGACTCATATAAATTTAAGAAAACAAAGGCATGTGCCCATATAAATTCTGACACATACAAAAAGCCAAGTGTTTAACTGCCGCAACATCCATAGAAATAATCTTAATTTTGATATTTTTAATCCCAGGGTGTACCAGGAAAGAGAAAAAATAACTTCCAATTCAATTGGTCTAAAACAGTATAACACTATCACCAAATAGGTTGAACTAAAAATCTGTAATTACTAAATATTTTATGCCAGCTTTGGGCAAAAAGAAATATTTAACTAAAAAGATATTAAGGTGATAGTAAATAGAAATTATATGATTTGATGCCAAAAGTGTCAAGAAAGCTCAAACTAATTAAAAAGGTAACATCGAGGATAGGATAGTAGAAATACATATAGGCTAAAGCCAAGAACATAACCTACCACACGAAGGACTAGGGGCGCCAACATGGCCAATTGAGACATCATCCTTGTCCAAGGCAGTAATAGCACAAGCTGTCTCTGTCATTCCGTATCCTTCTACTACTTGGCCAAAGCACCTGCTTAGTTTGTTCAATTTGTCAGGCAACGAAAACTAATAATATGATAAATTAATATTGATCATTAAGAAGGCTGACACAAGTAGAACTTACACCCTCAGAAATTCCAAGACATCAGGTGACAAGGGCGAGGCACCTGAAACAATAAACCGAAGCCGTCCTCCAAGTTTTTCCTTTATTTTTTTAAATACCAATCTTTCCCACATGGTAGATGGATTCTTGCCTGAAAATTAAACCATATTAGTAATATCAGAAGTATAAATTCTCGTTAATGTTTTATATGTCTAATGTCAATGCAATATAATCAGGTATACAAACAGACTCAGTTCTGAATTATGCACACCGTACAAAGACCATTTAGCACATAATAAATATATAACAAGTATCCATTAGGGGTGCAATGTTGAATTATCCCAGTAGCATTCCACCTATTCATGTGTTACCTCTTAGACATCTAAATTTAACAGTAAAAGAACTTTATCACATCCCAGTAGCATTCCACCTATTCGTTCAGTATCTCTTGGACATCTAATTTAGTTTCTAAAGCTTATTTGCACTGCCATATGGATGCCCTTCTATCCCCGCCCCTTTTCCCTCCATAGAGCAGGACTCCCCTGTTGTCTGGCAGACAGAGATTTTAAAATATCTACTATTAGAAATGAACCAAAAAAAGATTGTCCACAGAGTTCTAGAAACAATGACACCTGAAACTTATCAAAAGTCCCATTAGTTCATTGTTCTCATTTTCATCTTTACCGTAAAATTTGCACTGGACAATCGAGCAAAATCCTCGAGATACCTTGGATAACGATAGCCTTCTATAAAAACATGTTTTATGTACCTCATTTTCCAATGGTACGATAAAAGTTTTGTTTACGAAAGATTAAGTAGTAGAGAAAGAGAGGACAAGAGAGATATTTGAGATGGTCTTTAATGGGTAAAGTAGATCAAGATAAAACAATCTAATTTCTCAATATTCAACAGGATACTAACTAAGAACGTACCACTCAGTATTGCTTGCTTCTTAGAATTGTAGGCAGCATTGAATAGCCTCTCCTTTAAACCACCAGAAGCCTTCACAGCATTTGTAATGCTGCAATAATTAAACGCTATAATGGCTATTTAAAATGGCAAGCAGAATAATAGTATCTAAACCATGCAATATTACCCAGCGTATATTTTATTATACACTCGGGGAACACTGCAAAAGACAGTGGGTCTTAGAATCACCATATCATCCAGTAGTTTCAGATTGTCCTAAAAGAGAAAATGACAGAAGCGCATTAGGCTGCTGATAATAGTTCGATCTTCAATTCTATTATATTATTCCACATTCTCATTGCATTTTAGAGTTTTGACAGTCATAAGGCAAAATATACTATATATTGATGTTAATAAACTTTTTCATCACAACAGGTTTGAGTACCTATGATATGAAGAAAAAGATATTAATAAAATAGACCAGAAAAGTGAGCCTCATACTCCCTGGTAGAATCCAACTGAGCCTCCATAGTATGCCACCAGAATCTGGTTAAATCTTTCATAAATGTGGGCCAAAGGCAGATATGATATGTAACTGCAAAAAAAAAACAACAAATATCATCAAGAGATTACATGTTTGTCCTCTGCTTGACTCTTTTATTGGATGTTGGGGAGATGGATATAAAAAAAATAAAATTATATGTTTCAGTTAAGGGAATAAATGCGTACATATCAGAAGGTACAAATTGCATACTAAAAGTTGCACCAGCAACATTTGCGATCAAATTTCCGTGGGACAAGACGACTCCCTTGTTATAGATGAACATGGTTCAGAGTCAGACAAATGTAATACGTAGAATTAACAACAGTTTCAGAGATTTAACTAAACCTTTGGTGTCCCAGTTGTACCGCTTGTATAACATATTGTAGCTGTATCAGATGGTTTCGGTGCACAAAATGGATGAAGATTGGTTTGCCCCTGGAAGAGTTCCAACAACTTTTGTATTTCATTCATAAAAGTTGGATTACTTGAAAAAACACTAATATACCGCTACATAAAAGAAAAGGCTAAAGCCGGTGAGTTATATATATGTATACGTGTAAGACTCCTGAATTGAATAATGCAGCTATACATTTTCATATCGAAAAGTTGCATGACAAATTCGATATGCATAATCGCAATGACAAGAGAAGATAAAGGATGATATTATGATTTATTTTGTAAACTAGCAAGCGGGTACAAAAAAATCATAAATTAAGTGTTTGAGAATTTTAGATGCATTTATCTTCCCTGACAAGTACCAATGATCTACTAAGATAATTGTAGAAAATATTTCAGCTAGAAGAATATGAAGATACCTGACTCATTAGATTTGAATATGAAATAATTTGAACTCCACTTGTTGATGGAAGTGATGGAATATGATCGTCTATCCCTCCCACAACCTAAACGACAGATCAGTACTTCAGTTTATAAGTTCACAAAACATCTACTCTTCTAGATTGTTTAATCCAATTATAAAGAGAAAAGATGCTCATACCACAATCACACGCACCGAAGGCATCTCAGACAGGAAGCTTAGCAACTGTAGAATTCGTCAAAGATTGTTACTACATTTTCTGTATGAGGCTTCAAATGCAATGGAAAAGAAAATAATATTATAACCACCTAGCCTGTTGGAGAATACATAAGGATAGTTTTCATTGATATTTAATTTTTACATGAGATTCTCACTTATTAATAGCACCTACTGCTAAAAGAGGTTTAACTTAAAACAAATATCTTATCAGTTAACATATTGTAGTTCTAGCTAAAGTCAACCTGCTTATTCTTAGAAATATCAGTATAAGTTATTCTCATAGTGATTGACATCTTAAAATTCAAAAATTTTGCACTTCACGACAATCTTGCTTTTATCTTACTAATCACAGATCCATGATATGAATTGTTTGAAGTATGTCGAACATCAATATCTGGTCTCAATTGAAGTCAAAATCCTGTACCCTGCTGGAGACTCTAGTGCTTATTACCGTCTACGGCAACTTGAGAGGAGGGAAGCAAACTCACAGTATTTAATGTTTGTGGCACACAAAATATAGCTTGCACAGTTGCATGGTTAACAATAAATTTGACAGCATCTGGACCTGCAGCAAGAGATATATAAGTACTGGTATATAAGTCGTACTCCAATGTATCCAAACATACAAGATAGTTGTCAGTTGTTGTTGACGAACCCAGGGTGTCGTATAAAGGAACAGATATGTTGGAATAGGCTGAACAGGCATGATCAACTATCATCCACTCAGGTCTGTTGATAAAATATATTCCTACAGAAGACCCCTGGAGGAAGGTCAGACAAAGTTGATCAATTAGAAGTATGGGAAGGTAGCTCAGAAGCTTTAAGATGATTTCAAGAAAAAAAAAGACAATTGTCAGGCTTACCTTCTGTATCCCAAGAGACACTAAACCAGACCCAATAGCTGATCTCGCAGTAGCTGCTTCACCATAGGTCATCCACTCGTACCTGTGAAAAGAGATTTTACATGTTTTCAGATAATATAACTAAGCTTTAAAGATATATACTTCAGCACAAAAATAATTAACTTACTCTCCAACTGTTCCATCCACTCGAACTCGTGTCCCCATATATTTGTAATCCTTGAAAACTTTTGCTGAACGCCTGCACTCGTAATAAAAGGAAGCAGACCCATTAGCTCAATTAACACAGAAGGGTGACACGAAACAGGATTAGACAAGTAATCAAAGTGAAATCTCTCATGCAAACCGAGGGTGCTCACGTAAAATTATCATGCAAGGTGCCGATTTCAGGATGATTGGGAAATTTACTCACAAGCTTCATTGGGGATAGGACAGATCTGCCATTAAAAGTATAATACGTCAAGGATTACTTTTATATAGTCATATATGCGTGTTTATTATGCAGAGTCAGTTCCAACTTCCAACCTGTATACATTCCATTTACCAGTCTCCAGTTTCTCCGGAAGGATAACACTATATCCCTGCTCTGCTAATACCACCAAGACAATATGAAACAGAAAGAAGATGAAACAAGAAAACTTGAGGCAATGTAAACAAACAAACACAAAATGGATTCATAAGACTTGTATTTAGGCCAATGTGCCAAACTAACATATTCGTTAACTAAACCAACTACGGCCATAATAATTAGCTCTTCTTTTATATGAAAACAGAGGGAATTATCCGTTTGGGGGTGTTGAACACTAATATCTACGTTATCCCGGCTCTTCATTTTGCTTTGAGTATTTTTATCAGACACTTGATACTCGGACATGAGTACGGTCACGCGGACACTTATTTTAGATCAAAATTGTATAAAATTTTGAACTTGTGCTACCTTCCAAATTGGGTCAGTATGTCGAGCTTCAAGGTCTCAGAGAGGATTCAGTATTATGTTTCTTTGGTCTGATAAATGATCTAGCCTACTTCACAGAACGACACGTGTACCTAAGCATATTATACGTGTATATATAAATGTATAGAGAAATAGAAAGTACCGAGGACAAACTCGCCGGCGGTTTCATTCCGGCGGAGCAGTGAAGTTTGATATTGGTCGGAGCATACGTGGTGTTGTATAGCTTGAATTCGACGTTCAGCAGATGACTCCATACAAACCATCTATACTAGACTTGTGAGTTGTGAAGCTTGATATATCTTTTTTTATAGAAAAAAATGTGCATGCAGCTTAGTGCACAGTACAAGATGATGATGATTTAAGGAAGACAGAAATTTGTTGTTAAAATAAAGGAATTAGTGTAGAAAATGGAAATTGTATGTGTAACCGAAAGACACAGTAACTAGTTTTTAATAAGCGAGAAATTTGCGATTTTTCAGTTTATATCCCTTTTAATATGTTCTATAATGATCACAAAAGTATTTTGGGTTATAAATAAATATCTAAACATGCATAACCGCATCACATCAGCAAAAAATACTAAATATATAACATTTTGTATAAAATCCCTTATATCATAAATCCTGAATCCAAATTCAATGATTTTTTACACCCCTGCTCCAATTCTTCATATCTAATTACAAAAAATGCCATCCAAAAAAACTATTCGGGACTTGACTGTTGACTAAGAAATCGAGCTGACTCAGTGCACTTTCTATTTCCGGATTTCAATTGAGCTGTGTTTTGGATCTATTGTCTGATCTCTTCCTACTTAGCGTTGCTTTCCACCGCAGTGGTTTAGACCGTTTCGGCAAAAAGACAACAGGCTCATGGCTCCAAAAAACCCAGGAGCTGAATCTTTTCCTCTTCGATCCCAGTGGTTTAGACCGTTTCGGCAAAAAGACAACAGGCTCATGGCTCCAAAAAACCCAGGAGCTGAATCTTTTCCTCTTCGATCCATATCTTACAGGTATGTTTGAATAAGTTGTTTAATTTGAATTCAAAACCACATATATTACATACCACAGCAATCTATTCACAGTGAAACATACATTTTACAGGCGTCCTTTCACTAATTCATGTTGTATGCTGAATTTGAATTTGAATTTAAACTAATTCAAATCTCATATTTTTTCATATCAAAGCTCCCTACGCTTGCACAGCCATATGCTCCATGTAAGTACCCTTCTCTCTTTCCCTTCCTCCCAGAAGTGCTCCCTCCCTCCCTCTCTCCCCCTTCTTCGGCTGTCTCTATATTTCTCTCTTTTTGTTTCTTCATCTATCTCTCCCCCTTTCCATATCCCTCTTTTTTAATATATATGATAAGATCCATGTACTTGATTACTTGATGCAGTTAAGTGACTCCGACACATATTTTGTTTCTTGGCGGCAGATATTGAGTTTTGATGTTGTATCTGCTTGGTTTGGTTTTCAATTCACATCCTCTCATATAGTCATATTAGTGTCGATGAATTTGAGGTATTGTTTGTTTGGAATCTATTCTTGATAGGTGATTTTTTTTCTATATTCACGAAGTGTTTGATGAAATGTGTCATTGAATATTTTACTTTTTTTTCATGAGTTATATTGAGTGTATATATTCCAGAGGTGGCACAATATTGGGTGTATATATTCCAAAGGCGGTCACTCATTTTCAAATCAGAGCACGTGGTGATGATTAGGAAGGAATTTATGGAGAGGAGTTTGGCAGAGGTTGAGGAGAAGAGTAATAAGGAAGATTCCATTATGAGTGAAGAAGGTACATGAGTCCTAAATTTTGTATGTTGGAATTTGGTTAAAAGTTATTGCTAAGAAGTTGATTAATGGTGTTTAAATGATTGGAATTCTGTTTGTTGCACGTTTGAAACATTTAGATATATTCAAATGATCAAGGTGTAAGAGGGAATGATCATTGCTTGCCTTTATATCATTACCAGCTATTAATATTCTGTTATAGTTAAATAAAGTCATGCTATTGCATTATTCATGTGTTGGTTAGTGTACTAAAAATTGATGGTGATGAATAAAATGGTTAACCTGAATTTTTCTTTGTATAGCAAGCTGTTGGAATGATAGTTTGAAAACTCAATGCTCTGTTTCATCGGAAGGAATGAACTTTGGTGTCAATGGAATAAAACTGTTTTATTTTAAGGGTAAGTAATATGATCTTTTGTCACCCCTCCATTCAGTTCCTATAAATTTAATATTTGTTCTCCACCTTTTCCTACTATCCCCAAATCCTTCACTGTAATTTGTAAAGTCTGTAAAGATTTACTATAGTGATGAAATTCTTGTTTTCGGCTAATTAGTAGATTTTGATACCAGGTACTATCATGACAATTTCGAAGGACAGGGTGAAACCATCTCCTCTGCCTGATAGCTGGAAGCTTGCTGAGATTTTTACCACTGGTATTGTTCTTGGTAGTTACTTGGCAATGATGACAGTTATATTCTTCTGGGCTGCATATAAAACAAACTTCTTTCCGGTAAGGAAGCTACCTGCCAACCATCACTTTCTTATACCATTTCCTATATCAATATCTGATCAGTTCATATTTTCTTTTTTTGTTAAATGAGACAGTTGATATTAAATCCTTTAAAGCACGATATCTATTATTAAATTTCTTGTGCTGCGATGTGTGTTGTTCTTTGAGCTTGCTTATTTTCTTATTAGGCCTTTTAGTTTTGTGCTTGACAAATACCTTTAATTTTCTTTTCTTCTTTTTTCTGTAATCAGCATCTTTTTAGTCAAGTTAGTAACATGTCAGTGATGGCAGGACAGTTTAGTTGTACTGACAATTTCTCTGACATATAAGAATACATCTGGGGTAAGTTCACTCGAGAAGACCGCCCACGATGACTTTAAGAAGCTTGCTTCTGCTATATATCTTCAAGTAAGCACTATAAGTCAGGCACTTATATTCATAACAAGATCCCGAAGTTGGTCTTTTGCAAAGCGTCCTGGTCCTGTTATGGATGTATGGAAATGATTCTTAGTTCTGATTTCTTTGACAATCAGATTGCTACCTTGATTGCGGTTTATGCGAACTGGAATTTTGCTGCAATCAAAGGAATCGGATGGGGGGATGGGCTGGTGTAATTTGGCTTTACAATATCATCTTCTACTTCCCCCTTGACATCATAAAGTTCATCATCTCCATTCAGGTCTCCTGTCATTTTTTGCCTAAGCCGTGCTAAATATGCTATAAACGGTCTTTGCTTAAAAAAAAGGTTTGAATGAAAATGCTATTTAGAACTAATTTAGTTCACTTGACACTTTGGGGGATAGAGGTAATACATTTTTATTTGTTCACCTCTTCCTTCTTAATCCCTCCCTTTTAAAATTCTTTTCACTAATCTTCATTCTTTTCTTCTGTGTTTCGTTCACTTCATGTCAACTGTACATAAGTGCTTTTTATACTAAATATTTCGCTGGTTCAACAGGTTTTCTGATTATCTAAATTCAGATTTGGCTTGAATTTTCATGTGAACATGTTGATAAATTACTCTACTACATAAGTCATTGATAAATTGAGGTGTCTGATCTCTTAGACTGGCTCATTAATCTTCAACAAGGATTAACATATTATGATCATTTGTTCATCGATCTCATTCTGTAATTAAGCACTAAGTATGTTTATAAATATAGGGACAAATAGCAAGAACTCTAACTAATTTTTGTCATATTGTGCACAAAATCTACATAATCAATAAGTTTTTTAGGCATGTGAGTTGCTCTGTCTAATTCTGCTTAGCATGAGAGCTGTTGTGGCTAGCAGATGAATTTGTTTCATAAATTGGGCAGCAGAATCACAACTCATGTTGATAGCATTTTTCTGTGACTACCCATAAGATGGGATGGTTTTCCCGGAGTACTGATTTTATTGCTTCATGTTCCTCCCTGTTCTTTGGTTTATAATTTTTGATGTTTCTCTTTGTTGTTCTCATCCAAAGTCCTTTCTCTGGTTGGCAGGTTATTCAGAAAATGGACCTTAATTGAGTTTTCAGAGAGACATGGAATTCCCGTTGTGAAGATTCCGGACATTCACAGCCACCACCAAGGTTACCGCTGGGTGTGCCGTGTATAGGAATAAGAGATTATTCCTAGAGTTAAGTTGAGTTATCAATTACATTAGATTACAGATAAGTTGTGTATTACAAGACTTTACAAACTTAACGGGAGATTTTTAACTGTGCTATGGTAGAAAATTGGTTTAGGACTTTGTAGTTTTGCACAATTTAAATCATCAGAGAGACATCTCACAAATATAATGAAGAAAATGGAGGACAACATAGCGGGGATTTCATCTAAAACACAATTTTATGTTTATCATGAAACGTCATTTTTCAAAAGTGATTTTGATTGAGATATAATAAGTGTAACAATATGAATATTATGTTTAAAAATTAAAATTTAATCATAAAAGGGTAAATCACATTTATTTTGGAATTGTTAATTTAAATTTAAAAACAAGTTAAATAAGAAATTATTTTATATCTAGAAGTTATGAAAAGTTTAGTAAGTGAATATATCTTGAGTTTAGCTAAATTTTCTTAGTTTTGGAAGTGACATTGAATTTTAAAGTAAAATTGAGTATACAGGTGATGTAATTAATAAATGATCAATCGAAAAAAGTTGGTCAAAATAATGTGAGATTTATTTTTATACTATCAAAATTTATTGTTTTAAAATTTTAAAAATAAAGAGTTAGAGGATACCTAAAAAAAACGTAAAAAATACAGAATATCAGAATGAATGTTTGAGTTATAGTAAAATAGAATTTCATTTTTTCAATTTTTTTAAAAATTCATACTTAGTTTAATATTAATTAATTATTTTTTAATTCCCATGCAAAGCGGGCTCGATTACTATAAGCGGGCATGAATATTTGAAAAGAGAAACTCCCGCATTAAAGCATTGTTTAATTAAAACAGTTGTGCAGTTGTTACACTATCGAGAGCAAATTAATGTGAAAATTTTAATGTAATTAAATTAGTTGAACAAGGAGCTCACTTCTAAAGGCGGTTTTTTTCCTCTATTTATAAATCAATAAATTTAATTTTTAATGTTTAAACAAATAAGGTGTCTCAAAGAAATTATACCAATATGAAACAATTTAGCAAAAATTAATTTCATTTTCTTTTATTTAAAATTTTCAAAAAAATCTTTATCATGCCCATGCGCAGCGGCAACTATTACTATTACTGGTAGGTATAAAGTTACAGGACTATATTAATTTGAAAATTAGTTAATGGGCTCAATTGATGAACCCAAGGGCTCAACACATGTGGGCTTAATGAACATGGGCTTGACAACACCGCTCGTATTTTTTTTATTTTATATCTAAATAATACATTGTGTGTTTATATATAACACAGGCCCAAACCCGAGAACTCTAAAATATCATGATTTGTTGGTGCATTTAGTATAACCGAACAGATGTCTACTCTTTAGATGTGAAAGTAAGTGTTGCAAACTCCCCTATCTAAATTTCTACATTTTCGTCGGGCCAAATCGATTGTCCATTGACCAAAAATTGTATCCCTCTACTCAATGTGAAATAATACTAATTAGTTCCGTATCCCCACCTCCGGACCCTTTCTATTATCCCCTATGTCCCTCTCATTTCTTTACGGTTATTATTTTGGGATGTTCCTCTCATTTCTTTACGTTATTATAAATAATAAGTTTTTCTCATCATTACACCCACTATCTTCCCCTACTATCTCATATTTAACAATAAAAACTACTATTACACCCACTACTTTCCTCCACTATCTCAAATCTATTACTTCCTCCGTCTCAATTTATAAGTCCAGTTTGGAAAAAAAAAATTTGTCCCAAAATACTTGTCCCTCTCTTGTTTCAATACAAATTTATCTACATATTAATTGTGATTTTTTTGAAACTCAACATTATTCTCATTTCTCAATGCACTAAATCCCTATATTTATTGTGGTTTTTTTGAAACTTAACAATATTCTCACTTATCAATGCACTAATTAATGATACATGAGATAAGATTCTATCTAATCAACTATTTTCTTAATATGTGTGTTTATTCCAAAATGGACATATAAATTGAGACGGAGGGATTATTAAATATTGATAGGTCCCACTACTTTATCCACTTTTCATCTAACTTTACTCATTGTTTATGTCTTGGTGTCTGTGTCCCCCTCCAATGTAAACAATTGAGGGGGACGGAGGGAGTATGAGATAATATCACTTACTCTTCGTGTTTACCAGAAATTTCATTAAAGAGCATAATTACATTTCAAAACGAAAAGATATCATTGGGCCTTGATATCATAGCAATCAGCACAGCACGAAACAGGCAATAAAGATAAAGTTGTAGATTATCAATGAGCAGGCCTTGTGCATCTGGAGCCCTTTTCCACATGCCTGAATGTGGTCCTAATTACCAGCCTTTTTTGTTTAGTCTTATACTGGAAATTAAAAGCTCCAAGTATAAAGTTCAGAGTCAGTAAAATTAATCATCTTTTCACTAATTTCTATGGTGCACAAGTTTCAACCTCTTTCCTCGTTGGATACAGTACGTAAAGCTATTTAAAAAGCTTTTTAACTTGGCGAACGACAGTATAGAAACGTAAGTAAGAAGTGATTGCATTTTAGACTTCCTTAAATTACGAAACACGGTTTTCTGAAAATTCATGTGACAAGCTCAATTACAAAACGATTCTACCTGGATATTCAATTATAAAAATTTGAGAACTTAGAGCAAGTCCAACACTATGCTAAGAGGTTCCCTAAAAATATTATAAAATGTCTTAGTGATTTAGCACAAGATTTAGCACATGAGCTCCAATAGTACTTCCTATATCCATTCCCTATTATTATAATAATATTAAATAGTGGAGCAGAGAGGGAAAAAAAAGAGAGAGAAATGATGTGGAGGAGAGAGGAAAATGAATATTTTAATGATAAAAATAGTTTAGAAGTGGCTAGCATATTGTAAAAATAGGGAAGAGGAGGCTTGTGCTAGTGATTTAGCACATCACTAGCATAGTGTTGGAGTGCAATTTTATCCCATATTCCCTATTTTTGGATTTAAGACTTGATTTAGCATACCTATTGGACTTGCTCTTATGGAACTAAATTATCTATCTCTTGCTAAATGTGTAGTAGAAATGCAGCTTATGCAGATTTAGGTATTTATTTCTGAAGGAAAAAATGTAACTGAAAAGTTAATTAAATAATTATTTTTGTCAGAATTAAAAAAGGTTTGTTTTCAGTGTAAATACAAATAGAGTTGCTGGGTGATCTGAAGACACCTTGGATCCATTACATACCATTTGTTTAATTTAATTACTGAGTACTGGTACTAATTAGCTGTAATCGGGTCAGTTACTCACTTACTCCAGTTAGGAAATCATATGAATGAGAGATTGAGAGTACATGTGGTTAGGGTTGTTAACGAAACGAATTCGAAACGAATATCTTAATTTTCGTATTTGTATTCGGTTTAAATACATATATTCGGATTTGTATTCGTTTATTATCCGAATAATTATTTGTTTTCGTATTCGGATTCGGTTAGATTCACGAACTATTCGTATTCGTTTAAGGTACTCATTTAAAACAAAATAGAACTAAGTAACTGAAGTGCTAGCCCGTGACAAAAGTAATAAACTCTTATATTTCACCAATTCAAGCAAACTATAAAATACTAATTATACAGACTACAATCATCCAATTCAAAGAAACAAAATTCAATTACAACCAAAATTTAAAGTTTAATATGCCTTAATTAACTCCAAAATCATGCAACAGAACTTTCACTAGCTCAACCTTCTAGTATATGGACGGGGATGGTTTAATTTTATATCTGATCCCAAAATAATCCATAATCATGTTAAATAAGAAATGTAATATTTTTATATATA
The DNA here is from genome assembly GCF_001625215.2 of Daucus carota subsp. sativus. Lineage (NCBI taxonomy): Eukaryota > Viridiplantae > Streptophyta > Magnoliopsida > Apiales > Apiaceae > Daucus > Daucus carota. The sequence goes on from NC_030388.2 coordinate 27,007,640, forward strand.
ATATAAAATAATATATATAAATAATATTTTATTTCCGAATAATTAAGCGAATAGCGAATACGAATATTTATCAATTCGAATTTGTATTTGTTAATGAACCGAATAATTTTTAAGATTTGAATTCGTATTTGTATTTGTTAATAAACGAACACGAACAATACTAAACGAATTCGAATACCGAATATTTCATTAAATATTCGTTTCGTTAACAGCCCTACATGTGGTGGTTTAAATTAGGTTCTGACAAATGCACGGTACAAATTATGTGCAATAATTTTAAGCAAATGCTGGTGGAAAGATAGATTAATTATTACTGTACTAGATTAGTGGACTAATTAGGAGGACTATATATAACCCGATCAATTGCAGATGGATCCATAACATTTGGCAGAGCATGAGCCATGCATGTGGATCCGTAATGGTTGTATAAAACCTACTAGCATATGATGTTCACGAGCGTATGCTTGATATACATGCATGGATGGATGCGTGTAGCTTTCTGTTAAAACAAATTTCAGAAATTAAAAAGGATTAAGCTAATTATTAGCATTAAGTGTTCATCCTTGTGTCTGTGGGGCAATATTGTTTTAATGCAAAACAGGATTATGAGCAACCGACAGCCGTTCAAAGACGCATCCATCATTTATATGCACCAGTTGAATAATTAATACTCCCGCTATACGTGTGTTACACACCGTTACACAGTGGCGTCAAAATAATCGTGTAAATGTAGGTTAATGGCCATTATTTAACGCCATTTATCCTTCGTTTCCCTGACCGTGAAATTCACATCAAATACTGACTGTGAGATTCACATCAAATAATTCCGAGTGAGTGTACTTAAAATGCGGTGGTGACATGCATTAGTATCCCAAGCATCTCCGACGTTTTTCTTAAATGATTAATTAAAATAATATAAAAGGTTGATGATGTAAATTTAGTTAGAATTCGTAGACATTATGCTGTAGTTGAATATATTTTAAAATATAATAATAATAATTATTATTATTATTTTAAGTTGTTACGTTATGCTGTAGTTGAATATATATCACTTGTATGGAATGAAATAGTGGAATATGAAATAGTGGCAAAATGAAATGAAACTTGTATTTTAAATTGGAATTGATCAGAGAAAAAGTTTATAATTTTCACTACCGACTACTTCACTCATTTCATTCCAAAAGTATTTGAAGTTGAATTCTAACCCACATATTTGGAAAAAAAAAATACTCATTTCACCTCAACATCATGTTTTTCTACAATTTTTATCTTAAAAATTCAAACTCATACCTCTTTAATCACTCTATTCTCTTTTTTCCTATAACATTTGTTTATAATTTTTCATTTAACTCTTTTCTCGTTTCATTCCATGCAAGTGTTCACAAATACATCCAATTTTAAGAGAATTTCTTACACGTTCTCGATCATTTATAATTACGGTATTGTTTATCCGATTTTATATGAGGATTTTTGAGAGTTCGAAAATATTCTAGTGAATCGTTAATGTTGTCCAAAATGATAGAAATATTAGTTATGTAAATTTATTAAGTCTATAAAGTGTTGTTCTTAAAATCGTTTAATAAAATTTAAATTGAACTTCAATTTATTAATGTTATTTTTATTTACTTTCACTCAACCCATTCCATTATTTCCGATTAAATATAATGTTATTTTTTTTTAAAATTTTTTGACATCATGCAAGAATCTGCAAGGAAGAAGGCCATATAGCAATGCAAATATGGACAAAATGGGGATGGCCCCTCTCCATTTTTCATGTAAAAAGCACGTGAGACGGTGAGAGAGCTTACTCAAGGAGTAGTCTGTACCATAAATCTAACGCAAATACGATAAAATGATAGAGCTGGATATCCTAATAAATGTAAGAGCGTCAGAAAAGGGTGAGAGAGATACAGAAAGTGACTTTTCCAACTCCCATGTGCCTGCCTGCCCTTCAAAGTTTCACATACGTACACTCTCATTCATTTTCCTTCAATTTACTCGCGATGTCTAGCATTCTTTTCCAACTTCATGTTCAATTTCAAAAAAATTATGCATATTAAAAGTTCATAAAATATTAAAATCATATAAATATCTATTTCTGTTATCTTCAAATTTGTTCAAATATTTTAAACACAATCATTTACTTACATTTTCAATATTTATATTGAGAATCAGCCCATAAAATTTTAAGGTTTCAGAAAAATGATCTAAATGAGTATTATTTTCTTTATTTAGAATTCTTATATCATGTTGAGAATTCTTCGATCTAAATCTTAAGGTATGAGAGGAAGGGTTTAAATGAATTTTATGATATATTTTAACAATTTAAAGTTAATTTAGAAATAATAATTTTAAAGCCTGTATTTTTAATATTAAATACTATAAATCAAGAAATTTTTATGCCATAGATGGAGCGTTTTTTACTGCACGAGTCGCAAAGCTTTTAGTTACACCATTTTTTACTGCAAGGGTCATAAGCAGCCAGCTTTCTCCCTCGGGAACTGAACCAATATACTCTCATTAATCCATTCATTGATAAGAAGGTGAAGGACCCATTTTCTCCGCCATACACATGTTCCTATCTCCATCCATCTCTCTCCCAATCTCTCTCTCACACACATAAGAGTATGATGTAGCTACAACTCTCCCCCCACAGCTCAAACACCCAGAGAGAAATCTCTCCCCAATATCAAACAAAACACAATGGGCAGATCATCCTCAAGAAACCACCACAAAATCCCCAGATCCCAAACCCTCCCTTCCTCCCCCACGCACTCCTCCTCCTCCTCCGACTTCGAATTCACCGTCTCCATCTCCCCCCGCAAATCCACCACCAATCTCATCCCCGCCGACCAGCTCTTCTACAAAGGCCAGCTCCTCCCTCTCCATCTCTCTCCCCGTCTCTCTATGGTCCGCACTCTCCTCCTCGCATCCTCCTCCACCTCCTCTTCCGACACCACCACCACCGCCTCCCGCCACTCCACCGCCAGCTCCTCCTCCGACTTCCCCGACTCCCGCGACTCCTCCCGCCGCCCCAGCTCCGTCACCGACGACGACACTTCCAACTCACAACCCCTCACGCGCCTCCTCAACACCTCCCCAACCTCCGCCAAAAAACCCAAATATTTCTCCCTCTCCAGATTCTCTTCCGTGTTCCGCAAGGAACCCAAGCTCCCATCCTCCACCACCACCACCATCACTTACGACACCATCGCCAACACCTCCTCTCAAAACTCCGTCAAGCGCGTGAGCTCCACCGCCAAAGACGTGATCCGCAAGTACCTAAAGAAAGTCAAGCCCCTCTACGAGAAGCTCTCTCAAAAACAAGGAGCCTCCACTAAACCACCAACAGCCTCATCAGGATCCGTCTCTGAACACAACTCGCGATTAAAAGATAAATCAGCGAACACGATATCTCATTCATTTTCAGGGAATCTCCGGTACCCGAGACGCCGAAGCTGCGTCGCGAGCTGCCCCTCTTCAATGCGGAGCTCCCCGAATCACTCCGGCGTGCTTTCCAGAACCGGTGCCACACTCATGAGCAAGCAGTTTAATGGTGCTGCTACGACGTCGTACAGCTCGGAGGCTTCATCAATGGAGGAATTACATAGCGCGATTCAAGGTGCGATAGCGCATTGCAAGAACTCGATGAACTTCTCGAATAATAATAACGGTTGTAGCACTAGTGGTAGTTCGAGTGCAACTCTAGTGGTTAGTAATGAGATTTGAATAAATAAGTAAATTTATCAGATTTAATTTCTAACACAAACTTAATTTTGAATATTTGTTTGTATCAAATATGTGATTCTGAAGTTGATTTAGTTTGATCATTTGGCTAATTAAGCAGGTTTAAGTTGATGATTATGAATAAGTGGAGTAGGAGGAAGGTTTAAGTGGGAAGGAGGATTGCATGTGAAGTTATTGTGGAGTTTAGTGGTTTGGAATTTTGTGGCTTGTATCATGCAGAACCTCATGTATTGAAACTATAACTCTGTCTAATGTGAACTGACTGGTTCGTTTTGGAATCTCGAAATTTCAGATTCGTGTTAGATTTCTCGACCGTTGCCTCCTTTTTGTTTGCTTATGTACTCTATCGGTTACCTTATGGGTTATACGTATACCGCGTTTACAAATTATTTGATATATAAATTATTGATATGATAATAAAAATACAGTAAATCATTTTTCACAGTAACATTTTATGGTTTTATAAAATCAATTTTTTTCAAAAAAAATAAGCTATTAAAAAATAAAATTTTCAATTTTCCAAACTATAAATCAAAAAAATTTATAAAATCTTTTAAAAAATCAGTGCGAAATTGCTTATTTTTTAATAGCTTATTTTTTTTAAAAAAATTTGATTTTATAACCGGAAGCTGCGAGCTGGGCTTTTGCCACCCAAGATATCCACGTAAACCAACGTAGCAGGAGTATTAAGAGGAGAAGCTGATATTTTCATTTAATAATCTATGTTTGACTATTTGACTTTATAATATCAAGAGGCCAAGCTGTTTTGTATTAAATGCTGTCGACGTGCATGAGAATCTTTCATGTGGCCTTCGCTATATTATTGGGGTACGTTCCTCATTCTCGATAATTGCATTTTGATTTTTGAGTATGCAATACAATTATTGTACTCTTACGATACAACTATTGTTCCCTTTAAACTTGATTAAAGACATATCCCTGTTTACAATTATCTGAAAAAGGCCTCGTCTCAGCAACTTTGACTCATGGAAATTATTTGTATATTTAGTTTTATATGAATTATTTAAATCGTTTCAAAACAAGTTAATGAGAATAGTTGATTATTTAGGGGGTGTTTGGGGAGGGCGTTTCTGGATTTATAAGTTAGAAGCATTTATTCGTACCGTTTGTGTAAAAAGTCAAGAAGCACTTATAAAAAATTAGGAATGCTGGATTTTGTTTCAGAAATTCTGCTTATTTACCAAATACTTTAATCACTTATAAGTCCCAATTTGTTTCAAACTTCTACTTCACTTCTTTACTTTAAGCAAAAAACACTTATTTTAAGTTCACCCAAACGTCCACTTAAAATTTGCTGAATATATAAGACTTAAAAAAATATTGACCTTGTTGTGATCAAATACTATTTGTAATAATAATATAAAATAATTAAATAATTTTAATATAATGATAAAATGATTGGAATTTAACTACACGTTTTTGAAATTTTGACAAATACAACAAGTATGAAAAAATGAGATAAATTTGTTCGAGCTTGCGTCACCGTGATTTTTTTGACAAATACAACAAGTATAAATTTTTTTTGACAAATTTGTTTTTTGTAGCTTAACCTACTATTTTATTGAAACCTAACAGTAACTTTGAACTCAAAAATTTACATTTTTTTCCTCCATGATCCAGTGTTGGGCGTTATGTTTTCCGAAGAGGTGACCTGGGTTCTCCACAAACCGTAATCTGCCCATATCACTTATCAGTTGTCAAGATTACCACGGTGAAAACTGAAATTTGGATGATACACATTTCGACTATGAGCATATGACAACCAAGAATGATGTTCACTTCTCCAAGTGAGTGAGTACCTGCAAATCACGTGAGTAGACCATGGTAACCAAATTTACAATTATCCGACCGAACCAATCAAACCAATATGCACCACTATCTTTGTTTTTTCCCCAAGAAAAATTTATTTCTCACTGCAATCAATCTAATCTAACTCCTCCCGGGTCTACCAAATGATGAAGATAGAATATGTACGTAGCTCTAGTCCATTCCTCTCATTTTATTTCGGGTCATTTTAAGTCAATGCTGCTGCTATATATCAATCTGAATGTCACACACTTTTAAAGCCAAGGTGTGTGGACCATAATAAACTATCTTCAACAATTATTTCAGAACTCCTGCAAAGGGACAACATTAGCGGTGAATGGGTCAGCCTATTATCTTCATACTGTACGACATGGTCCATGGTACCAAACGGTGGGTGGTTCGCTGATAGGAGTATTTACGTACAGCTGAATCTTGATAGATTAATTTTAGATAAATTTCTAATAAATATATATTCTGTTGGTTATAAGATAACGCATACTCCCTCCGTCCCCCTCATTTGTTTGCATTGGGAGATGGGAGCTCGACACGTATTTTAATACTCTCGTAAAGCGTAGTTCGATAGATTATTTTGATTTTTTTTCTTTTGAACAAAAATTTGATGTTTAAATTTTTATACAAAAGTGAAAAATTTTAAAAATAAATTATAAAATTATGTTTTAAATGCGCCTTAAAATGCATGTCGAGCAGCGTGGAAAAAGCTGTAAAAAAAAGAGAAGGGAGTACTAAGCTGTATTGAAACCGGATAACTTGTTACTTGTCTAAAAAGCAAAAACTTGATAAATTATTAAAATCTGTCGCACTCAACACTATTAATATATTGAATACAGTACGTGATTAAGAGCCAAATCAGAATTCGAACATAATTTAAACTAAACCAAAGCTTTATTACAATTGAATAGTTTTATTCAATTGTAGAGCAGCCCATTCGAAGTTGTTTGCAAGTAGCTTGCTGACTGTAGTAAACGTTCTTAACATCTGTATGCATATCTCAAAGTAATTTGCTGACAAAGGTGGGTCTAATCTGGATCTGTTATGCTCACGACACAATTTGAAAGTTTATGGTTTAGTTGCTTCTTGTGAAATCAAAGTTTATTTGAGCATACAAAATCCATATATTTTTTCACCAATTTAATTGATTTTGAATTTTGAATTGCTCTCGAGTTAGATTTCTATGTTGTTGTTTTGATTGTTTTGTAGGTTGTAATGTTTGATCATGCCGGGGTTATTTTTCTGTCTTGCAACTAATTGCAGCTTATTATGAAAATAAATATAATTTTCAATTTTTTTTCAAAATTGCATTTCTCATTACATTTGGTTGCTAACACTTGAAGATATGATTTGTTATTGGGATGTGAATATTTTCATGATCTTAATAATTTTTAAATTATTACTTTTAACAAATTTTAAACAAAAGATATTGTGCGATTGAAAATACTGTAATATCAAATTTTTTCAGTTTCCGCAGGTCTACACCCTACAGCTAGCTGTGTGGGTGGCCTAGTCGTGTTCAAGGGCTGTCTACTGTGAAGAATATACCGTGCTTTCACATTTCTGTCACTTCAAAATTTTTGATCAAGTGCATTTTGCATATGCTTCCAACTTCCAAGGTCACCTCACTTGAATATCGCTAATATTCATACTTTGTAACAGCAAAAAGCAATGTATGGTTCCGTCTAGACTGGGTCACAGGGCCGGGCGGCACAGTTTTGTACCCCTATATTTCTTCTATTTAATATTTTCATTTTTAATATATATTTTAAAATATTTTATCATTTATATGAATTTATAAATTTTAAAATTCTTATAAAGAACAGTTTTATTTCACAATAAAAATAAATTAAGTTAACCAAAAAAAATAATTCATTTATTATTGTAAGAATTACTTTTCCAAATTAAAGATTATAATAATATAATTTTATCGGAAAAAAATGACATGCTCGCTTATCTAATTTCCCTAGCCAAGTCGCATATACTAGACAACGTACAACACAAGTAACGGAGTGATTCTCGTGTTGAAATTAAGGCATGAGATCGATAAATGAAACCGATAGGCGATACTTGAGTTGATGTTGAAGTCATCGTTCTTCCGACTAACATACAAAGGTGTCGTATCCAATTCATTATTCATGGTTTGAAATTTTTACTAAAAAACAAGAAAATGACTTGCCATCGTTTTTTTTTTTTTTTTTTTGTAAGGTCTACATTCGTAGATGAATTGTATCGAAATACAATAAACCGCATCTGGGATTTCTTTCTTTCAAGAAAGTTTATCATCTAACCGAAAGTCATGCAAGCATAACTCCGGACGCTTAGACAATAAAGCTTAAATGAATTAGAAAAGAAAAACCCATAAGTCCCGTAACAGCTCGCTTCCAAAGTATCCTGAAAAAAACAAATCAAACAAAACATAAATCAATACACAAGAAAATCACGGGCATATATATAAACAAAAGATCATATATAACAAAAATAGATAGAAAATAAAAAAACTATAAAAATATTAATTAATTTCTAACCAAAGGATAATCCTTTGGTTAGACACATGAAAATTAAAAATTTAAGTGAAGAATAAAACAAAGTTTAAAACGTAATTAAATATATTAAATATAATGATCTACAAAATGGTAAACAAAGCCATAAAAATGGCATCCATAAGTGGAACAAAAAGCCATCAACGGCACAAAGAAGCCATTAAAGGCACGATAAAGTCATTCTTAATGACTCTCATAAATGGTATTGAATATTCATAAATAGTATTTATCCAATCACAATTATAATTTAAAAAGTAGCTATTCAAATTAATGCTAATAGAGACAAATAATAAATAGTCAACAAAACGGATCCCGTAATTAAAGCCAATCCAATTTAAAAATAGAATTATAGCCTAAAAATCAAATTCATAATAATTATGAATTCAAAAACGTAACGGATTCAGCCGCCGGTACAACCACCGCGACACCACCAGCACCACCACCGACCAAGATGTTACATAGTTCTAACATATTGTGATTTATAAGAAATTGAAAACATAAATCACATCTAAATGATAAATCAAAAACCTAATTCACACAGACAGTAAAAAATCAATTAAAAAGAAACAAGATTTCAATTTTCTTACAAACAATACAAACAACAATAATCTGAATCAGTTAAAAAGAAAAGAAACAGAAATATATGATAAAGAAAAAAGGGTTGCATCATCAGAATACAGACAAGAGATTACATACCAAATGAAGCTGGTTTCACACAGAACAGACACAATAACACAAGTTGTAGCATAATAAGAACAAAGAATCTGTGTGTGAGTGTGTGAATCAGTAGAGAGATTTAGTATTAGTACGCATCTGCCAACATGAGAGGGGGAGGTTCGAAGAGGAAGTGAAAGACCACGAGTTTTGTCGGTAGTGTGCCTGAAATCAATCTCGGAGAGTCCGGGAGCGGCGATAACTTGAACAGGATCGCCCGAGCATGGATGAGATGATGGGATGGATTTGAACATTTGCACCATGTTTGTTTAAAAATGCTCTAATCCGTTTCCTAGATATAATTAGGGTTATATGTATAAATATACTTAAAGTTTGGAATTTTGAATAAAATTGTAATTGGCTTCTGTTGAAGATTGGTATGGAAGTCTTGAGTTTGGGTGTGGCAGGAGGGAGGGCGGAGCATCGTCCGGCGGCTAACGCCGGCGAACGCCGCGAGCGGAGTGGTGCAAGGCGGTGGTGGGCTTGAACAGTAGAGAGAGAGGGGCTGTTCTGGTAGAGGCCGTCGGAGCGGTGTCGGTTGGCCGGCGGCAGTGGTGGTAATAGGTGGAAAAGATGGAGGAGGGAGATAGATATACTTGCGAATACATCCATTTTAGTCAAATGGATTCATATAAAATGAAGGGAGCACAAGAATATGACTTGCCATCGTTTGACCCTTATACTCAGGGGCGTATTTAGGATTTAAATTTTTTTAAAATTTTATAGAGGCATTTTTATAATTTTGTAAAATTTCAAATGGTGAAAAAATGTTTAAAAAAAATTTAGCGGGAACACGTGTTCCCCGTGCCTCTTCTTAGATCCGCTCCTGCTTATACCAGAAAACATCTACCATATTTTGCTCCAGCCAGAATGATGGTATTATTCATGCCTGGTGTCCTTTTAGCCCTGTAAACATTAAACATAAGGTGCAGCACACATAACATTATCACAGGAATTCAATTGCCAGCCATCAACTCCATAGTCAATGAGATATGTTGCAGCAGGGTTACCCTGGAGGAGACTTCCTGCGGGTGAAATTTGCCTGAAATTTTATTGGATTCACCTTAACTTTGGAAGTGAATGTGCTCCTAATTTTTCAATCAAATTTGCTACACGCTAACCTTTAGTCTCTCTTGTAATCTCTATTCTAGGGACTCAGATTGAACCTATATTCATGAACCACCATGTGATTTACTGTGTACTCATCTGCTGGACTGCGAAATCATGCCTTTTTTCTGCATATATGTAGCGCGGTTGATGGTTCAATTAATTACATGTATGTACAACTTTGTCGATCATATTATGAAACATCGAACTTCTAGAACTAAACAGTCTTTTAACATAGCCTCTGCATTCAGTCGGATGCAAAAGAACTTCTCAGTATCAGTACCATAAAACGAAAGAATACCATGGTCTGCACATGGGCGGATCTAGTAAAAAGGACGGGAGACAGGGTTTGGTATCTATTATAAAGAGTAACTTCTGTAAATTATTTGTAGTATCTCTGAAGTAAATTATTTGCTCACTCGAATGTTTCGACCATTGATACCTGATAGGGATTAAGGGCCTGTTTGTTAATGAGAAGTAGCTTCTATTTCTGGCTTCTACTTTTCTTAGCCCGTTTGTGTAAAGAAGTAGAAACACTTTTAAGAAGTTGTGAATCCTAGTTTCTCTCTCACAGCTTCTGCTTTTTTTCCAAATACTTTATTAACTTATCTATTTCTCACTTCTGCTCCGCTTTTTTAGTATAAGCAAGGAGTCACTTCTTTTAAGCTTGCCCAAACGGCCCCTAAGTATTAAGAGTAAAATGAAGTCATAAAACATAATGAAATAAAACAAGTAATAGATTCATGAGCAATTGCACAAGTGACAAAACATAGACTACTAAGTCCGTGTCGACTGTCATCACTTTCAGTTAATCGATCTTAGACGTATTGCAATGTTTAGTGATTTGCTGTCTGAGGATGATGATATTGGGCCAGTAGTTATAGTTGAGCTAGAGGATTAAATTGGGCTCAATAATATAATCGCTTTGACAGCATAATTGCATACTCCCTCAACTTCACATTAATCGAATGTCTACTTCAGAAAATCACACAATTTAAAAAAAATGAATATTAACAAATTGATTATATTAAATAATCATAATATGTGGAGTGAGATTAATCCAAGAAATATCAATACAATAGATATGTGGAGTATAATTGATTTCGGAAATATGATTTTGCATACAATTATTAATTCGAATTCTCCAAATAAGAATTCTCAATACTAAATTTGAAAAAAATATTCATATGCATAATGAACAGATACATCATCAGCTACAGATTGATTTGGTTCGGCATGCTCACAGTTCCACGAACATCACTAACTTTTATAATGTTTTAAATTTAATATTTTCTTGTGTGAAATTTTTAATTCACATATTTTTGATAATTTGATGCATTTTAATTACATAATATGTCATTTATTTTAATAATACTTTTTTAAACATCTAATCACTTTGATCTGAATATTTAATTTTAATATTTTTAAATTAATGAAAATTAAATTACTATAAATATTATATGATAACAATATAATGATTCTTACCGGTGAATTTTGTATTCGATGAGTTTATCGGGCCTTTAAAAAAAAATCTCAAAGAAACGTTTTCTCTCTGACCACTCCTCCTTTTTTTTCTTTTGCTTAGTAGCGGGGCTTCCATCAAATCTCTATCGATGAAAAACTCCAAAACCTTTTATTTTATTTCTGTTTTCTTACTTCTTCCAGTAAAACTTGTTATAAAACTTTGATTTCCCAAAAATCTTCCAAATAAGATTAGTCTGTTTTCCCTTAATTTTCTGGCATTAGTTTGTTTTTTCGGATCTAGGAATTCCAAGCCTTTTTCGATTTGTCTTTCTTTTTTCTAGATCTAAATCCACCGGAGTTACGAATTTCTTGTTCTTCACAGTGATTTTGTTCTCGAAAATGATCCCAGCTATATTGTTTTTTGTGGATTTCTCGTTCGGGTATTTATGAAAAAACTCATACTTAAATGTTAGTAAAATATATACGGCATAGTATACTCCTTGTATGTCATGTTAATTGACATTTTAATTTTTGTTTTTTTTTGATTTTTTTTGAATTTTTGTTATAATTTAATTGCCTTTAACTTTGCAAAATATAATAAATATTTGTATCATGAAATGGACCTTTTCAAAGTTTCTCTTCCTTTTTTTTATGAAACCAGTGAAGGATAGATTGAAATTGTATATTAAAACAGTATTTTAATAACTGTAAACTAATCTCAAACTCAAAATTTAACAAAAATATAAAGTAGCAATGATACTTTCCGAAGAATTTATGCGTGTTCGAATCTTGTTTTTTCAATTTTTGTTTTGTCATGATGCGGGTTCGTTTTATATGTGCACTGCATAAAACTTAGAGTATACTCGAACAAGTAATTATAGCCAAAGTAACAAAATAATCAGACACGATCCTTGTTTTACTCGAAACAATTATGACAATAAGTACTTCTTTCAATAATCAAAACAAAATTTATGTTATCATGCGTACTTTTCTTTTTCCATTTCCTGCGTAAATTCAGCTCACTCGCCCGATTCAAATTTCCCCAATTTTGTTTTCCAGAACTTTTAACCACCCAAAAAGGGTGGTCAATACTCAATAGCTAGGGTCAACATGTGTATTTATATTAATTTACACACCTATGCACATAATTATTTAACCGAGACTTGAGCTCTCAAATTTTAATTATAAAAATATAAGAAATATGCGCAATGTTCTTTTCTAGATAATTTCTTTGAATTTTTTCCTAAAATACCCTTGAAACAATATTTTAATTTGAGAAAGGCCGCATATGCTACAAAATTCACAAACAATTTCCAAAATAACAAAGTTGAGAGAAATGATCCAAAATATTATTCATTAACGTCACATAATCCAACGTCACATAATTCAATGTTTAATTTTGAAAGAAAACGTTATATCGTGTTGTGTTTAGATATAAAAAACCATAAAAAGTGAACACAAAGCATTTTAAGAGTAAAACGCTACATGAAATAGTGTTTACAGTTTCAAAACGCTATATCATGTAGCATTCAAAGAAAAAGAGGATAAACACGACATGATTTGACGGATTGCAGTATGGTAGACAGGACCATTTTCTTCGACAAAAATATTTTTTGAAAATTATAACAGTGAGGGCCACGTCCATTTAATTGAACATAATACGATAATAAGGGATATACAGGAAAACGAAGAACCCAACTAAGGAGTCGTTTGGTTGGTTGTACGAGAAATCAGACATGGGTATGTAATGCCAAACCCATACCTACTGTTTGGTTGGATTTTTTTATCGTCATACCCATACCTAAAATCCTCATGAACTTTTAAAACCCAAGTGGAGGGGTGGATATGAGATGTTGGTATGAGTATCAATATTAATATTTTTTTTCTTATATTTCGAAAAATATTAATAATAATAAAAATTATTTATATGTACAAATAAATGTTGTTATTAATAATAAAAATATTTATAATTTTTTTATTTAATTAACATAATAATATTTTAAATTAAATAGATTCATTCCAACATTCGACCAAACACAAGATATCAGTAATGATACCTTAACCCCATATCACTTTAAACCGATTACTAATTCCAACCCGATATCGCTCCATGAACCAAACGACCCCTAATATTTTGACGTGATTTTTTAAGGACACCGAGGAAGTATAATTCTTGTTTCTATTTAATTAGAGCTCAGAAATTCTAGATTACAATATAATCACTCCTAAAAACTATCCTATTTCTAAGCCTTATGCAAAAATATGTGAGCCAACCTCAAATGAATAAAATCAAAACCAAGACCCCTACTTCAATCCCCACAAATAAATCAATAATGTATATAGTCAGAAAGTGCATCTGTGCAAATGCAAGAGTCTATATGCACACATGGCCCTCCACACTATTGAGCACAGTAATATCAGTTATTTTTTCCTGAGTATTCTGCCAAAGTTCACTATCCCTACTCAATCATTTTCATGCTCTCCTGCCAACTTCTCATCTCACAACTTCTCTTTCTTTGAATTATGAAGTACTTCCTTGAAAAACAATGTACTTTTGTGTGGTCCTAAACAAAATTTATCAGGTGTCATCAATTCTATACACATACTGCAAACCAAGAGGCAATGCTGTACAACAAAATACACTGTTTGATCAATTATGCAGACAGACCACATGCTAGCTAAACTCCACATTTGCTGAGTCTGGTTTTGCCAGTGGCCTTGAACCACTGATCAGCTTCTTATATATCTAAAGATTCAGTTTTTTGTGCTTTCATTATACAATGCTCACAGCTGTTCTTGTGAGCTATAGTTATCGGTATAGCCCACTTGGTCTCGTCTGGTCAATGTAAGAATGCATGTGTCGATGACCTGCTCCGCATTTAAGTAAGAATTAAGACCAGCCCAAATCTTAATTATGTAGGCTTTTTCAGGAACCGGGGACATCAATAATAACTGCAAGTTGTTAACTTGGTTTAAAATGACTATGGAATCCTGGTCAGTTCTGCCGAGGTGAAGAATATACTAGCAACATGACAAAGATTTCGAGGGTGGTTTGGTCACCATGAAGTATCTTTGGAAGAGCTTCACATGGCTTGAATTGCTAATGTGACCACATGGCTAAGGACTCTTCCCATGTTATATTATGATCTCTTACAAGTAAAGAAAGTTAGACAACCAAAGCTTCTCTATCTTTGACTGATCCTTGTTAATAAATCTATTACCACTAATCTATCAAGATAATCCTAGCAAAGCAGAATCCTCTGTCCCTCTGTCTCTTTTGTCTTGACCTAAACCTAAAAAATAACACTAAAATTTTTTGAGTTCCAGAAGACAATTCAGAAAAAACTGACAGGGATTTTTTACAAACTTAAAATTTCTGCTTCTTCTGGCACCTGCGGTAATATCCTTTAGTTCTAGAAACGAAATAATTTAATATTTCTCTGCTTCCATTTTATAATATGTGTCACTTAATTCTTGGTATGAGAATTGAATAAAAACCAAAAGAGTTATTCTGATTGAGCAACAGGGAACAGATTCCACCGTTATAGTATTGCAGACATAAATGTTAGGGGGAGTTGGATGGTCTAGACCTTTATTAAAAGTTGAGTGATGTTGGGGGAGAACGAGGAAGCTGCCTTGCACGGCTCAACTCTACTTGACTCGAACCAAACATATCTCATTCCAAAGTCGGGTTTGGGCAGAGAGGTTAAGATATACGCAGAGTAGAGTTTTGGTTCTAGAACATTCATATTTCTATGATGCGTCTTACTACTGATCTCTCCAAATTTCCATAAAAATATATAATTCAATTTTACCTAATATGTATAGAAATTACAGAGCTCGAAAACAATCAAAATTATATACTAAGCAGTAAGCAGTGCTTCTAATGCCATAGTAGAAGAACTTCTGTCTTAACTAGGTCCACAAGTCTCCATGTGAATTTCGTATATTAACACTCAACCTTAGCTCACTGGTTTTGGTTTATCCTAAAACACTAGGTTTAATAATGTCGCCGTCCATAAACAATTACTAACAATAATTAAGAACATATAAAATGATAAAGAAACAGTAAAGCACCTCCTTGTCTTTATAAAGCACACAAACTCATGCATATGTTAACATACACCTTATCAACAACTCTTTACTCCAAGTCCTTTTTCAAAACCCCAAGACAATTATCATGATTTCCTTGGAAACCATTCAAGCGGCCTCTAGATCTATCGAGCCAATTTCTAGTCCTCGGATTTCTTTTTCAGCTGATTTGCTTGATGATGAGGATTTCATTACTATAAATCCAAACTCTATGGCGGATAAAGAACAAGAGAAGCAGAGGGAAAAAGCACGTAACATAGATTTTGAGTTTCTCTCAAATGATAGCCAAACCATGCTATCTGCTGATGAGCTACTTTTCGATGGCAAGTTGCTTCCGTTTTGGCAAACACAGCAGTCTGAGAAACTCAAAAGTATCAGTCTCAAGACAGAACAGTCCGAGGAGGTGACAAAACCCGAAGTTGTCAACAATGCAGAGACTAGAGTAAGCTGGCTTCCTGACGAAGACCCTTCTCCTAGACCACCTACATGCACGGTTTTATGGAAAGAATTACTAAGGCTGAGAAAGCAGCGTGCATCTAGTTTGTCACCGTCTTCATCTTCTTCTTCCTCAACATCCTCATCCTCGTTAAGATCACTTGATTTGCCCTCAATCGAGGAAGGGAAAGAAGGTTCAGAGACCAAAGACAAACATTCTAAAAGGATTAAGAAGGGGTTGGAAAGGACTAGGTCGGCGAGCATAAGGATAAGGCCTGTGGTTAATGTGCCAATCTGCACACAGGCAAAGAGCAATGCACTTCCACCCCGGTTTTCCTTTAGGAAAGCGAAATCAGAGAAGTAAGAGTGAAGAGTGCTAACTACTGGTGAAAATAGAATTGTCCATTATGTTCATTTGTTGTTCCTCATTCGATTTCATTTAGGCCATCCTTAACTTTCTATTCTCTTTCTTTTCCTAATTTGGGTTTTTTCTTTGGTCGTGTTTAGTTGATTTCTCCTGTAGTACTGGATCTGGTAGATCACCATGTATATGTTGACTTGTATTTCTATTGGATTTATCAGCAGCTATATTTCACCTCAGTCTAATCAATATTTCTTCCATGTACAGTTTGCATATTTGGGGATGATAAAAGGGATATGTGGCTCATGGTACATCATTCAAAAGCACATTTATATATGATCACACAACAAATGTAGTACTCATCAAACTAGATTGGCAGAGATAAATTTTAAACCATGGCCGATGCATATAGATAAGAAATTAGCACCTGCAGATTGGATGCCATAGCTAAAGCAATTTTCGGATATGATGATTTTTTGGTATTGGATAATTATACAACATTAGAACAACCATTATCCAAAAATTTGAAATGATTCTGGATTGTTATGTAGGCATTACAATCAATTAGGAAAAGAATTAGTAAAATACTCTTAAATATTTATAAATACAAGTAAATCTAGAGGATACATATTTGTTTGATAGGAACCAATGTAAAACATAGAACACAACGGATATTCAGCATAAAACACAAAAAATGTTTCCAGTGTAAAGGAACACTGAAATTGCTATATAATAATTGAACCAAGCAACCCACTGTTGTATAATTTTGACATGAAGGCTTTTACTTCATAGAACAGTGTCGCACTAATTTAATTTGACAGCATTAGTTTATAAATCTAGACATTTCAGAAGATTACAGGACTTTGTACATGGCCAAGGTGCTAATTATAAATTATTACCTCACAAAAAATATCAGAGCAGCAATGCTGAGAACTCACAAACTTTGTTCTAGATGTGTATTCTACACTTGCTTGTAAACTTGTAAATAGATAGTTGTATGTACACGAATTGCTCATGAAGGCGGTGGTGATGAAAATGAATTCCCAGGAGATAATCTAAAAAGCAAATGAGCTTGATAAGCATAATAGACATTAAAGACCTCAAGGAAAAGTGGGAAGAAAACAATACCTGAGATCTAAATCAGGTCTTCCTGTAAGGCTATTCGGAACTTGACCAGTCAAGTTATTCTCTTGCAAAAAGCTGAAAACAGAATTTGAAGGTCATTTATGTCATAAGCAGATGCTAATAAACATTGATATAGATTGTAAGAAATAGATCTCTGCTCCTATAATAGTTGAGCTTACAGTTCACGTAAAGTGTCCATGCTTCCTAGTGATGGGGGAATCGCTCCACTGAACAGATTTTTTTCCAGATGTCTGTATTCACAGAATTAATATTAGAAATTACAAACCATCACATCTGTGTAACAAGCTCCAGTAACTGCACTAAAGTCTTAAGTAATATTGAATATTGAATTATTACTGTTCAGTCATATTTTGAAATATTCAGATAACATATACAATTCTATTAGCACGCGACCATAAATTAATAGCTGATCCATAAAATCTGGCAAGGAGATAAATAGCATATTGAGCTTCCTGTTCCTGTGTACTAATGCATGTCATCACAGACAACAATATAGGTTAAGAAAAGAATGCTGACAGACAGGACTTACACTATTGCTAGTCCCTTCAATGGACTAAGATCAGGAATATATCCCGACAAGCTGTTGTTGCCGAGTAAGCTGCAAAAAGGATCATATTGTTAGTTAACAAATGCTTACCCTTCAAGCTCATCAAACAAGTCAATAAACACTTACATGTCAGTCAATGCCGTCAAATTGGCAATACTAGGTGACAGCGATCCTGAAAGAGCCATGCTCGTAAGGTTTCTGCAGAGACAATGTGAAGAACTCAATATTAGTATTTCAAATCTGCCTTGCATATTTTATCTTAAATGCTTGTAAAGGTTCTGGGTATTTGACAAGGAAGGGAGAGCTTAGACTCACAAAGCAGTAACACGTGTTTTATTTCCTCCAGAGCATGTAACCCCAGTCCATGAATACTGGCGAGGTAAACAAGGATCACCACTCCAATCAAGTGGAGGGTTCCGGAAACTTTTCCTCAATCTTTCCAAGGCAATCACTGAAAAGAAAAAAATCTGATGAAGTTATCGAAAGAATTGATCAAGAATCATGCAAGATAGAGGAGCAAGTAACCCAGACCCCATGAGACTTATTTCCTTCAAAGAGGAGCTTGTAGAATGTGCTCTAATTATAATACTGCTTCAGTTGTTTGAGTTGGTATCTTTAGAGGAAAGAGTCTTAACAACAGGCACAAGTAACAAACTAGATTCAAGGGTAAAAATAAAAATATTTCCAAGGTGAAAATACTCTTGACCAATATAAATTCTCCAGTTCCTTCAAAATTTGGATAAGTTTTAAAACAATATCATAAGCAAGGAACACTCTGTATTAGATACTGACCAACTGCTAGATGATATATGATTGAAAAAAAACATGGAATAGTCCTAATTCTTAATAATCATATTTGCAAGAAAGGCATATCAGTACCATCTTTAGTATGAGTTTTCCCTCCTAGTCGCACCAAATCAAAAATTTCGCCAGCATTAATCAAAGGACCAAGTGTAGATCCAGAAGCAGGAGTCAATTTTATTGTCATAGGGCCAGCAACAGGCCACTCCTTTGCATATACCACAACACCATCTGGAATCACACTTAATTCACGCATAAACAATACATCATTTATGCTTATGTTAAAAACCCGTGAAACCCCTGAAGACGAATCACTATCCTCAGCGAAGTATAGAGCAATGTAGTATGTCGAGTTTGGCAGAGACGAGGGAGGCCATTGAACCGTCAGATCTTTGGGTTCTGCAACTGTCAATTTTGTCTCAAAACTCTTTAAAGGTGGAAGATTCCAGAAACCAGAAACACTGACATTTCCAGCTCTTGTTAGGATGGGATTATATTCTCCAAATGGCTCCCAAAAGCGGTCATACTGATCATCAGGATATCTGGTTTTCAAAATATCATTGTTAGAAAGTAATGGAGAGCACACAACAAACAATCTTCTATAAAATATTAAAATTAAGATTACAAATCAGTTTCAGTATCTGAAATTTATATGTTTAAACTACATAAACGTAAACTAAAACATAAATACCAAGCAAATTACCCATTTCCCTCTTCCTTATATTTTCAGTTATGCTAAGCACTACACATTCAAATGAGTAACCAGATTAACTAGTCAAGCAAATCAACAATATTAGTCGACAGTAGCAGTTATGTATTTACCACAATTTACGCTAGATCAAATCGAAATCATTTCAAATTTAACTATTGAAACAGCTTGTAATAGGTAATCCAATGAGATAAAATCCGAAACCAGTACTATAACAAAGTCAACTTACTTTATGATCGTTCCATCATATCCAAAGCTGTGCCTTGCAACTAAACTCAAACCATAAGCCCCAAAATTAGTCGAATTATACAACGAATCACCCAAAATCACAAACTCCAATCCAGAGATAAACGGATCAGACTCCGTATATGAATTAACTCCCAAACAAACACTCATCGTCTTCCCTGTAGGCGTAAAAACACCTTCATAATACGAAGACAATCCTTTCCTATAATCATCCGTTGTATTCACCACACTCCAGAAAGTCCCATCAACAATCTGATCAAACACAGGTGGCAAAACATCATCACCGTTGACTTCTCCGTAAAAATAAGTAGTCCGAATCAAGTACTTTCCAGGACGGTAAACAGGGACCGTGTAACAGAATTTTCGACCTGAAAGTGGAAATGATCGAACGGTGGTTAGGATTTCCCGCAGGCCTGGAGTTGTTACAGTTTTCGATGTTCCGGTGGAGATGTAGTCCGTGTCTGGTTGCCATTCCCGTCCCTCGATAATTGATCGGACACTTGTACCACAGTTGATCAGCAAACCTGAAAATCAAAAACATCATATATCTGGAAATTTGCAAAAATACCTGTATTTTCAAACTTATTTTCAAAAATACTGTCGAAGTTGCAACTGAATTTGCAACACAGTTGATTTTCATGTCAGTGACATTGCAAACGAAGTTGCAAATAAGATTTCGCCGTATTTTTGAAAATAATTTCTATAAATTGGTATTTATGAAAAAAGCCCCCCAAAAAAATATTATTTTCTAAAAACTCAACACGGTGATTTATCTGTATAGGATTAGAGTACAAGTGATTACATGACGAATAATTGATTAAATGATTTTGTATTGGTTATATTTATCGTTAAGATAGTTTGTAGCGGAATACGACAGACGGGACGAGAAACATGCGTACCTTTGGGAGGTTGGGAGAGGGAGGGAGGGAGGAATGAGGAGAGACAGAGGAGGAGAGAGAGAAAGAGGAGCATGATTTGATGTGTTAGGTCAAGTAAGATTGAAATGAGAGAGACATTTTTTAGAGAGAGAGATTGAAGAAGGCAGGGGAATTGGAAAAGGTCAAGAAAGAAGCAAAGAATGAGTAGTAGATGAAGTTGGATGAGAGAAAAGAATCAGACGCGGGAAATAACTAACACCAAGTCATAAGTCAAACGACGGCACTTTGACTCTTTCCGCAAGTGTGTTAGGTTTGTGTTTGGGTTCTAGTTGGAGCTGTTAAATGTTTGTTTTTGTCTTTGTCAATTAGGAGATGCGAGTACGCTCAGGCTGTTCAGCTAATGGACAGACTTGTGTGGGTGGGTTCAGTTCAGCCGTTCAGGTGTAAATATTGATTAAGGTTTTACTATATTTTGTAATATTTTAAGAGCATGAAATTTAATTTCACAAATCCCTTCTATTATATGGTTATATTTTGTTATCCATAATTTTATCTTATTTTTTGTCAATGTAACTGAAACTGAAATTTAACCAAGTGTTCACATTCACACTGAATATTTTAGCTTTCGAATTATTCTGTTGATGGATTGTTTAGAAATATTAATTTTGTGGATACATCTAGTATAAGTTTCTTTTAACAACTACTACGTCCATCCGTTACATGGAGATAGAGTTCGAGACGGAACTCTTATAAAAGATAGTTTGATAATTAATTTTCAAATTTTTATTCAAAAATAATTTTTATTTACTATAAAATTAAAGGACTATACTTTATAAAAATCTTAAAATGCATGTCAAAAATTGAAAAAAAAATCCTATAGAGAATGAGCCGGACAAGGGTGATAAAGTTCAGATCAAATAATATTTAATTTAGAAATACTCAAAATGGAACTAAGAAAATGCCGGCGGCTTCTACTGAAGTTGAATGATATACTACATTAGAATTGTGAGCTTCACCGGAAACAATGAAGTGCTCTTCAAACACAGCATTATTCTATCTTTTCTCTACTCTTACCATATGTACAAATATTTAAGAAAAAAACAAACAAACAAATTACCCGTACCGGAAAATGCTAGGTACCCCAAAATATTGTCCCAAAATCTTTTCCCAAATGAGGTGTCAAAATCTGATTGGTTGTATTTACTCCAATAATAATGAGACCCCACTTGTATATACATCAATCACCCAATCAGAATTTTCCACTTGTATACCGTATCATCTGGTAAAAAATTTTGGATACGTAGCATTACCCGTACTCTAGTGTTTGCTTTTGACTACTCGGGCAAACATGAGTTTTTCTAAATGCTGCTGTTGATGATACCTGGAAGAAGCTGGTACTCTTCAGTCTCCACACACAGCCGGCCTCTCTTTTGAACCTGGATCACACAATTACGTGCAAACTTAATAAAATAGAATAAATCACCATCCTAACCTTTTCCAAGTGAAGGCTAGTCCTTTGTCTCGTGAAACTTAGTCTCCAGAGTTCTGGAAATCCATTCGACTATGCTACATTTAAAACTTTGAGGGGTTATAGCAATACAAGTACATCTCTCACCAGTTACCAACTTGAGCACTCAGATTTTTTTGAAACAATTTGACAATATAAAATTTATTAACCAACTAAAAAACAGTAAAAAGGGAACAAATTAAATCTATTAAGAAAGTTATAATGATGATTTTAAACTTCATGATGATCCGTGTGCATTGCATAGGTATAGCCGTATAGCCTCAATTAGATAATCAGAAAAGAGCTGGCACAGCGTATTCAAAGTACATAAATAAAAACAAATAAAAGATCAATAGATCAATCAATCTCATCAAAACAAAAAGAACAAACTCGTAAACCTCTTGAAAACAGGTGCGCAAAAAACCCACCAGTAGAAGTCCAAATAAAAAATATAAAGCACTCTTGCTATGTAAATTTAGCCAGCCACTTTATTCCATCACTGAATTTTATAAGCCTCTTCTTTCAAAATAAAAAACTTGACTGTCTTGAAAACTTATAATCTAACACTTGGCCTCCTCTTCTTGCATTTTAAACATAAGAGGCAAACATGATGTATATTCATGTTCCATCGATAAAAAAAGGCGTTCATTCTTAGTGCACAAAAGTACATACAATAATATGTACCCTTGAAAGATAATACATCACTTCATATTCAATCTCCGCCCTTTTTTTCACTATGCACACTGTGAAGAATGTTGCTCATGAGAACTGAACAATTGTGCTGAGAAAAAACCTGGGTCTACTTGTTAACAGTTAAAGGATACAATGGAAGTATCAGAAAATAAAAAAGAAGTTACTCACCTTGCCAGGAGCACCTACTGAAACAAAAATATAGTTACAAGTGATACTGTTACATAATTTTTAAAAAATGTAGTCACACTAAATATAGGTCTGCAGTGCAGAAAGAGCAATATTAATTTTTGATTACAAGTGGGGGAGTTAGACAGGAAAGCACCACAACAGTAAATATAAAAACAAAGATAATCAGAATCATAATAATTGCAACACAATGTAGCTTGATTATGCTCAACTGCAAATTCGCCTAAATTATTTTCGGTTTGCTTACTCAATTTGTCTAAACACTGTTGCTAACTTGCTATACATAATTTCAACACTCATAATTAAAATGTTACCTTTGTTGGAGGTTTCTGAATCGCTTTCTTGAGCACCAATTAGCACTGAAACATTCTTTGGAGGCTTTGTTCAAAATAATTTATGTGTAGCCTTTTTCGTTCCAAACTGCACTGAAGTAATAAGAATTATGAGGTCCTATCACTTATTATCAAATTATACAATTTCCTTTCCAAAATTACACGATTGTTATTAAATCTTCTTATATTCTGTACTGACATTCAGGTTCTTTACAGGTCTCTAATTAATTAATACAGAACAGACAGATACGAGTACCTTAAGTAGCTGAAAGTAAACAACAAAGAAACATTTTCAAACACCAACTTCGTTATCTTTCAGACCAATTTGAAGAGACTGCTTTTCTTCATGAGCCTTGGCATAAGAGCCGGTCATGTATCTCCAAACAAGATGTCTCTGTAATAACCCCGTGTAATGCTCTATGAGCACTCTGGCTCCCTCACAGTGCATGACAACTTACTTTGTTCCTCTTTTCTTTTTATGGAAATTATTTAAAGAAAATTAACTTGTCAGTTTCCTTGTGCAAAGTATCGGACCTCTTCCCAAACATTTGCTATCGCACTAAAGGGATAAACTTATTTCAACTATGATTCAGGCATTTGATACCTCACAAGAGACCCTTGAAGCTAAATATTCTACCTTCAAGCAGATTCTAATACGAATGAAACTATTTTTGCAAAATAACAATTTTCGAAAAGCACAATGTAATATACCTTCTCTTCTTATAAATTCATTTGACGGAGGCAAGTGGGAGTTCCTTCTAACCTAATTCACCCAAATAAATTTCAAATAACTAAATTTTGATTGCTGCAACAATTTACAGGTTTATGATCGCTTGTTACCACCACACCCATACAAGCCTCAAACCCGTGATAAATAATGGACCAAACTTAAAACCAAATGTGTCGATATAGTATGCTATCACAAGGCAGTAATATGATTATCACACACCCCATCACCCCCCCCCCCCCCCCCCCCCACCCCCCCACCCAACCCCCCCCCCACCCGGAATCCTATCCTATAGAAAGGAAAAACTAAATATTCATTTTTAGCAAAAAAAATTTAGCTTCTATAGTGCCTTTTTCTTAAATTGCATGCAAAGAAAGAGGTTAATTGAAAAAATATCATATACAGATAGTAACATTGTACAATACCTCCTAACCCATCTCTGTCAAACTTTCAAGCGGGAGGAAACCAGATTATGGCTTCTCTAATTCCTTGAAAAAGCTTTCATTTCTGCTCTCAGCTGATCTCTTTCACTTAGCCAAGCAAAATTTCTCTGAGGCACAAGTTCCCTCGCATCATCATCTGATATTCCAATAATTTGACAATATTCATCTTAAGTACTGGCTTTAGCAACACAGGGAATTGGGTTTCCACATAAAGTTTATAACCTTTGACGGTATACCTTTTTAGAAATCATAGGTATTAACGATCGAGCTCATCTTGGTTTCAGGGAGTCTTGCAATTTGTAAGTCAACATGAATTACAGGGCAAATGGTACACATGACAGCATTAACATTGAAAAGGCTATAGCAAGATAATGTAGGATACTAACAGATGGTGCAACAATTGAGGGACCAGAATTTCAAAAGAAGAATGTGGCGGAGTTGTATTAACACAATCTTTAGTACTAGCTTAAGCAACGCTAAAGTTTTTTATCAAATTAAACCTGAACTTAGCTTAAACAATCTTTATTATCAAATTAAAGTTTTTGATGAAATCAAGAGACTTAGTAAGAACTCAAACCTGAACTTCCATCTTCTTGTGATTGTTCGACCTTTGCCATTGGACAACCATATCTTGATGATACAACATATAAAAACACTTGGCGAACAGTAACACCCTTTAAGTATATAAATTTGGACATATCAACCCTTAAGGGCAATATCAGAAGCAATTTTAGCCGAAGGGTTAAACTGTACAAACCGAAGGGTTAAACTGTACAAACCTCGTAGTTGAGGGCAAATAATATACGACTATTTCAGTTAAGGGTTTATGTGTACAACGTGACATATTATAAAGACTTAAGTGCAATCAAGCCTATTTATATGTTATCTTTTAGTTCAGTATGCCAAGTCCGGAGATCAGTTATCTAGATGCCTGACTGTGTACTATTGTCATTGATAATTTCCAGGAAAAAAAAACTTTCTATACATATTTAAAAATGGACATTGTTCTGCATATAAAATTTTTCATCCTTCTCAAATACTAAACTATAGAAAAGTTAGCATAAACCTACAAAGCTATAACATGATTATAAATATTAGTATCAGTAAATCTGTGACAAAAAAAGTTACAATGTGTACATTTGCAATCTGCTTCTAGATTTATCAGTGCTTTTGATTTGCTGACAATCCCAGCATCGTTTGGGTGATCAATACTCAATAGTGAAAACCCCACATATATATATGAGCAAATCCCTAGTTGTACAAGTATTAGCTTGGATGAAATGAACAGACTGCAGTACCAAAGTTTAACTCACATTTGGTCGAAGAGCTGAAAGGAGAATAAAATACCATCTTTTTTTCTGCTCTCATTCCAGTTCTTTAGTATTTCATTTGCTGAAGGCGCGTTTGATCTGTGAGAGTCGCCAACTTCTGTAGCAGGAAAATTATGATCCAACATATGATAAAGATCAGAGTCCCCAAGATCTTCAGAGTTTATGTCCAAACGTTTACCAACAGATTCTTTATAAGCAAAATCAGAGGAGAAACCATCTATAATATTGTGTTTATCCATTTCGTTCCATTGAGAACCAACATTCTTATGTTCAGACACAAGTTCCAGATTGGTAAATTCTTCTATATTATCACCAGGTACATTACTGGTGACTGCATTTTCATTAACCAGTAAATCATCACAAGTACTGAGCCTTGTTGCATTTGCAGAAACTGTAAGCCGCTCAACATCTGAATCAACCTCAAATTTTTTGCTATAATCCTCTGAAAGTGAGTCTGTTCTGGTTTCTTCACCTTGGTGTATACAATTTAAGTTGCTTGCTGTTTTAGTCAGTCCACAAAGAGATTGCAGTACCCTTATCAAATTTGAGACGGACACTTCTGTCGATAACTCATGATGGCAAAGCGAGTCGAATAGTTCCTTTAATATATCCTCGTTAATCCTTTCAGCATTATCTTCAATGAGGCGTTTCCATTGCATCTCACTTACTTGAAATGGAGCATAAGCCAAGGTGTTGACGATGGCAACAGCTCGTCCATAATCACGTTGAGAAGAGGCTTGACACACCATTTCAGTGAAGAATGAGAGATGGGGAATTTCACCAGCTCCCAGAATAGTGTCAAATGCATGTTCCAGTACATAACACTGTATCAAAAACGAAAGAAGTAAATATATATAGCGAAAAAATGGGGGAAAACAAATGGGGGAAAACCACTTAAGAATCTTTAGCATTTGTATCTCTTTTTCAAGTCTCATTTATGGGACTTTTACATTTGTATCTCTTTTTCAAGTACAGCTCCTTTATGGGACTTTTACTGCAACCAGTAAAATCCTTATTTACACTATGGTGAACAAAAAATAATGGAGAATTTAAATTATTGCCTTCGACGCAAAAGTTTGCTCCTCTTCCGATAAACTGTCGATTCCCTTTCAAATGGGTCTCTTCGTCCAGAGAAAATTGTTAATACACCAAGTTCCAGGAAAGTGTTCATGTAGAAACATTATATGGTCAAATATTAAATACATTATTCATTGGGCCCAAACATATTACTTATTGCATATTTGTACCAGTCTAGTCACTCTTTTTGTTACAATGTTCAAAACACTAAAGTCGACTACTTTTTGGGCCAAACATACTTTTTACCGTCTCTTTCGTTAGTATTAATCTTGCTCTTACTTGGCTACAAGTAGCACATTTTCTGGGCACAGTGATATGGGATTGCTCAGATGGATAAAGGGTTAAATATCAAATTATATATCAGATAAATGATTAATTCCTTTCTACGAAAGGACTGTGACAAAGAAAGGCTACATTTTTTCCCAATAGTTAGACCTTTCTTCTATCCTATATCGAAGGAGAGTAGGAGACAATACAGTTTAAAAGCATCTAACAAAAGTTATAAAGGAAATAGCATTACACATTACCTTCCCATATCGGGATGCTTTTACAAGTAGGTGTGCATGCTTGTTTTGATCGAGCTGATAACCAGAGAGGACCATCTCCTTGTAGACATTCTCAAAATATTCCCACTGAAGAGCAGCAGCAGAAGCTTCAAGCATAGCAAAATAAGTGTACATGTCTGGGTTAAGAGAGGAACTATGGTTACTTTGGCAAGTATCAGGACCAGGAGCAGTTCTCTTCAAATGCTCAAATAGTTCTCTAGCCTCAAAAAACATATCATTTTGGCCATAAATTTTCAGCATGGCATTTATGATCCCAATTCCCGGATCACAATGGTCTTTACTGCGCTCAAAGATACATATGCAATGATCAATGTATCCACCATCCTTGGCGGCCAAGATCATGCCGGTGAAAGTAACTTCCAACGATTTCGTACGAGGAAGCTTTTTAAGCTTCTCGATCTGCAGGCATAAATGCCGGAGAGGTTATTGTATCGGTAAATTATGCTAAATCTGCATCAATACATACCTTAATGGTTTGATTACATGTCTGACCTAAATGTCAACTTCAATTGAGCATGAGACAATATAAACTGGGAAGCATAACTGTCATGCATATTCATTTTCATGTCTGTATGTACAAGGGTGCAAATACAAGTATATTGTGATTTACAAGGATGACGAACCTCATGGTAATTAACTGCATTTTGAGCATTTTCAAAAGAATCTTTTAGCAGTTTATACTAATGAAGATAAACATCTGTCCATAGGAAATGGAAGTAGCACTGTAGAAAGAGAAGTGATGCCATCCAAATCTTCCAAAACAAAACTACTTTGGAGGGATAATTATAATTTGATCACACCATCTTCAGCAACCTAAACAGTAGATACAATGGAATTACGGAACTGTATAGGAAGAGAACCAACCTCCTCCATAGCTTCTAGCCACCTCCCATTTGTGCAAAGGCAGCATGCAAGCTCATAGTATACTAAAGCTGTGCCGACCAATCCTCTTTGTTCCATCTCCCTTACAGCTTGAACAGCTTCATTAACTTTCCCTTCCTCTTTAAAGGCTCTGACAAGAACTATGATCAACAGTAAACTACATTAGGCACCATTCACCTACTAACTCGAGAGTTAAGGAGAGAACGTAAGTACTTTTATACGTAAGGGCTTTTATCGCTTCCCCACTTCTCTTCATCTTCCAGAAGTATTCATGAACCAGGTCATACTTCTTCGATTGCAGCATAACCTTTCAACAAGCTAATCATGTAAGACTTGACTACAATGTTGTACTTGAATTGGAATACTTACTTCGACATACATAATTAGTTAAACATTATAAGCATAGGTTATACTATGAAAAGTAAGACAAACATTCAGCTGGAAAAGGGCCACAAACTTGGCTTGATATTTTTATTATTATATTATGTTTTTGGAAATTGTAATAATTAATTGGTCCCGTGATCGAATACTGTAACAGCTACAAGAATATGATTTTCCAAGTTCCAACGTCATCTAAGTAATGGTAGGCTTACATTGCTCGCTAGAAGATTATGAATAATGTAACAACTGGCTCAATAAAATTAATATACAAACACATCATAACACTTTTTGATTGACGAATTCATGCCAAGTTAAATTGCTTCAAAAATGTATTTTGTTTTAAGAACAGAAAAAAATGTGAAAAATCATATGCAGGTGGATTTATAGTGAGGTATTTACCTCCATTGCAAGTCCAAATGTTGCTCCATTAGGTTTTAGACCACCCTTTCTCATCTGTTCAAACACCCAAGACACACCCTTCCATTGTCGGGATGTAACACAAGCATTCAGTATCTGTCCACCATTTCAGGGATCATTAGATTTTCAATGAATTATTACTTTTAAAAGTCAAAACAAGTATTACAGTGTAATAAATCTTACAGCATTATAGACAACCACATCCGGCTGCTTAACAGGGTCCCAGTTCTTCCACCTCATATTTTTTATTTTTCTTGAAGGTTTTTGCTTCATATGCTCGACAATACTTACCAACTCCTTCAGATATCCAGCTTGACCCAGTGTGACCGCTATACTGTGATATGCGGCCATGTCAGGATATATGTAGTAGTCCCCCTATATAACATTGAGTCAAAAAACTCCAGTACTACCTTATAAGCATCAGATTTTCTCAAGTTATCAATTATATTACTTACACACATCAGACTGAATATTTGAAGGGCATCATCAGGCCTTCTAGCTTTTCCAAGAACGGCCAATAGTTTTGTATATACATATCTACAAAATCCATTGATTTGTTTCTCAGAACATAAATGATGCAACTTTTTCCACAACTAACAGAAAATCAAAAGATTTGGCTAAAAAGAAAAAAAAAATACCTGCTCTTGTATTGTTTGTGATCCTTGGAGTTGTAAACCCATTCCACAACAGATAAGGCATGACTCGACTGACCTCTATCACCAAGCATTTCTAAAATCTTAACCAACTGTACTTCGGTAAAAAGTAAGCCTGATTGTTTCATCATTTTACCAAATTTCCAGTCCTTCACGGTCAGCTTTGTGTCACTCAGCCTATGTCATGACAAAAACCAGTAACACATTCAGCATGGGTGGGCATGTCTGACACTAACTAGAACCCGGACTTGATTTTACAAACACAAACACCAGTAATAACATCATCTAAATCAATTAGGCCAAATATCAACTGACCATTTCATTAAGTTTTAGAACCACGACAATTGAAAAGTTTACTAACACAACCAGAAACAAAAACCCAATATCCTCCCCCACCCAAAAAAAAAAAGAAGAAGAAGAAGAAGAAGAAATCAGCAAAAGAGAAAAAACTTAACACAAATTTCAACAAAAAAACACACTCAATCACTTGATTAACATAACCTGAAATAAGTTACTTTATTTTTTATCAATTCCAGCTTAATATGTTCACTTTGATCAAATTGCACTGCATTTTAAAAGAAATCAATAATAACAGTTTAAAAACACACCCCAGAACCCAAAATGGACATCCTTAATATTCAGCCATGAAGAAGAAACACACTACCAAGATTAAACATCAACAAGAAACATGATCACTTAAAATCAAAAAACATAACTACACATACTTATCAACAAGAAAGCTAATAGCTTCCGAATCAGGCCGCTTGGGTCGAACCCCCTTCCCCTTGCTCCCATCAAACAAACCCCCCTTACCCTCCTCAAATTCCACATCATCATCCAAAAGCCACCTAAACTTATCCCTCTCAACTTCAATAATATCACCCAACTCCCTCAAATGCTCAAATTTCAACTTATCTCCCACCTCCCCATCACCGAAACTCGAAAGCTCTCTCAACTCAATCCTCTCCAATCCTTCCCAAGGCTTCCCACAAACCCTCACTCCCTCTTCCACCCTCTTTCTTGAAATGGCCTTTCTGAAGCTTCTGTACTCATTTTTGATGGCATTGAAATGGGCTTGGTGGGCGAGTTCTTGATCAATGGGCTGGGGTGAAATGGGTGGGTTTTTCTGGGCTTTGCGGAGGGTTTTGTGGAGGTGTTTTTTGCGGAGAGTGTGGGTGATTTTGGGAGTCGGGGTTATGTTGTTTTTGAGGAGCTTTGTTTTGATGTTGGTGTCAATTGGGTTTGGTTGAAGTGGTGGAGTTAACTGACGAGGAGCTGCTGAAGGTTCCATTTCTCTGGAACATGAAACTAACTCGGATGAGGCTGTGTGTTTGTTTGGAGGCCGGTATATTATTTCGAGGTAGAAAAAATTATTGGGTAAATTCTCATTGAATTCCTGACATCTAAAGAGTAAGAGATATAAATCAGCGTAAAAAATTATCACATACAACTACTACGGGGTGTATTCGATTGAGATTTAATAAATTATTTTTAGTCTATGGATTTTAATGGATTGTATGGAATTTTGATTTTGTACGGATTCTTGATAAAATGTCGTAGAATTTACAGGATTTAAGTACAATACTTCAAAATCCCATTGATTTTGGTGGGATTTCAAAAAACTTAAAATACACAGAAGAATGCCACAAAATCCATCATTTTATGAAATGAAAAAAATCCATCAGTATTTGAATACCATCAGATTTTAATGGATTTTAAACAATCCCAATTGAATACCACAAGATTTTATAGCATAATTTGAAATCTCAATTGAATACCTCGAGATTTTAATGGATTTCAAACAATCCCAATCGAATACCCTCGGATTTCATGAATGCAAAAAAATGCTTTAAAATCTCAATACAATACACCCTTCCTAGTTCTTGCCCTGCCCTCGAGTTATAAATAAGAACCCGTCTTCGAGTTATAAACAAGTAGGAAAACAACTGAAATGGAAGTAACTTCCGTTTCTGTTTATACTTTCGAGTTTTTTAAAGGAATGAAAACAAATAAAAATTGATGCAATTATAATATAATTTCACACCAAAATTTTCAAATTAAAAATGGGATCAAACCGAAATTATTTTCACTTACATTCACTTATTTCCTCTCTTCAAAAAAAACTGGGCCTGAGAAATGAGTCGAGAGTATAGTAAATTACACCCGTGTGTAAATTATTACAGGCAACTGTTACATGTAGAGTATAGCATATATAACTAAATTCTCTTACTAAAATTTATTATCGCGGACATCATAATATTATGTAGCGTACATCATAATAAAATATGAATAATATAGTTTTTAAAATCAGTGCTTCTTGCAGCGATGCTGTCGTCCGAAAATTTAATATTTTAAATGGACATGGCTTCCACGTAAATAAACCTTAAACTAACACAAATTTATCTCTTTTCGGAGAACTGTTTGACAAACTTAAATAATTAGTAGATGAATTTGACCGGGGTGTATTTAGGCTTCTGAAGTTTGTGACGTGCCAACAAGATGCTTATGCATTTTTCAATCTTGAGAGTTGTGTGGTGTGCATCTCGCAAGTCGCAAAATTGGATGCCTTGCGAAGTTGTAAAAGTGCTTTTTACGCTGATAATCCATTGGAGTACTGTTCAAGCAGTGCTGCAAACATTGTTTTAGTAGTTATCAATCGAATTAAAGCTACAAGTTGTGATCTTAATTATTATGATAAATAATGCCTATACAGAGAGAGTCAAGTTTCCATGATTTCACTTTGCTTGTTTTCGCCTCTCCACTGCTCAGAGGCGGATCCTGGGGTGAGGGGTCCATGACCACCCGAGATCAGTAGAGATAAAAAATAAGTTTAGCCAAACGCTGCTGTATTTGGTGTTTTTAGCGAGCATCTGGGTGCCGCGGCCACTACTTGTATATTCCATAGGGTGTGAATTCAGTGGCCAAGCAGCAACATTCCTGGCAGTTTGAAAACCTGAAATACAAACGCCAAGTGATAAGCATATTTCAAATGATAAAAACAGTTCCATTTGGCCACCCCATAATTCACGATTCTATCAAATGACAATTGAATATGTAGAATTTGACATATAGGCCACCAGGGTGAATAATAAGCTTTTGACCTTTTAAAATAGGTTCGACTACATATTTAGTTGACTTATCATATATGCACATTTCTACTCGCAAGTTGCAGTATCATAACAAATACTGTTATGGGCTATGTTCAGATGGTTGAAACGTATGGAATTCAGTTATTGCATGGCAGCCTACTTATTAAAACGTTTACCAGCACAAAAATGGTTGCAGAGTTTCTGTTCTAGATCCACCTATCTACTTTGAGTCCGGTCGGCTTTTAGTTTATTTGACGCGGAAATGTATTTGAAATTTATAATCCAACCACGGATGGAAGTGTTAAACTCAGATACGTGTTTAAGTGTAGGACTCGTTAATGCTTTAATATATCATCAGATTAGTTATCTGTCACCAACTGATGAAGTTGTCGTTCTGGTTTTTTGCATTTTCATCGGCAAGTATTCACATATATGACTAATTAATGGGGCATACAAAATTAGACAAAAATGATGCTACTATGCAAAGTAGATTCAACTTGTCCACACCTGAATTTTCAATACATTCTAGAGTTTTGTTAAGAAAAGCGGTGGAATCTGAACAACCCTTCAAGACTTTACATGACTTTTCTCCAGATGAGCGGTTTAGAACCCTTCACTCATCCAATATAAGTGGCACTTGACATTGACAACAGTTGACTCAGCCATGATTACTCAAGTGGTGACATTAGGTTAGAAAATTAGGAATATGATTATTATAAAACTATGATATCAATTATTGAGTCTTCGAAGGGGATCAGATCACAGTTGCGTTTGTGTTGGATTAGATATCCACGGTGTGGGCTCTCGCTCCTCAACTGGATAACATTATTAATTACAAACCATGCAACACCCTCTTGTCTCATCTTGCTTAGCTGTGTGATTCAGTATCACGTTAGATGATCAATTCTCGATTCACAAATGGGTATATATTCTAATACTTCTCGGGTGAGTCAGAGTCGAACCCGGAGGTCCCGATACAATATATCCAATTGCGCTAATTTTTTTTTCCTAATTCATACCACAATTATAAGACCAATTCTGTGGGAAAGTATAAAGACGGTGAGAGAGCCCACTAATATCATTTAACATGGCCAACTGGAATTTCAAATTGCTTGTCCGTCCCACCACCACACAAGTCCTCCAATATATATCCTTTCGATACTTATTCCCTTGATATAAACCGATCCCAATCTATATACATTCTACTTCTAGCAAAAAAAACTCTAAGAAGAACAATCAAATAGATTGTTCTTTTTTGTTTTCTTCTTAGATTCGAAGCTAGCCTTTTATGGCCATGGAAGTTGCGGATCAAGATGATATTCTGTTTGCAGATTTGAGCAAGCAAATCTCTCTTCTCATAATGGACGACGAAGATCACCTCCCCTATCCTCCGGTTACTTATCAGGTTAGTATGATTCATCAGCTCATGTTCAAAAACGAGTCCCCTGTGAGCCTAAATTCTGATATCATGTTAACTAACCAATCATCCTAAAATCTCGAGATGTTAGGATGAGGATTTATCAGGATTATATTGTATTCTGACACGTATGATCAACTTATCAAGTAAAAATGTGACGTATTTTGCAGGTATATTCTCGAGTTGTTCAGCCAATGACACAGCCAGCACAAGTGCTGAATTACGAGCAGAGCAAAGGAACGGGGGTTTTTATACCGCGATCGACACATCGTAGAAGAAAGAGCAAGCAAGGAAGATCGAATACTGATTACAATGCTGCTGCTGCATCAAAGAATACTACAGAGTGCTCCCAGAACAACTCAAAAGGCCTTCTTGCTCCGCAGCAGGGCCAGTTGGCTTACAATAATTACACATTTTACAGTTCTTTTAATCACAAAAGGATTTGATTATCGAACTCTGTTTGTATTAGTGTTGATAAATAAAGTGTGCAAGCCAATAATAATACTCTACGATCAAGAATTGTATGAGCTACAGTTTTCATGTGCAGTATGTCTGTATGTGTCATACTTGTCTAACCAATAATGTGTTCGTGTTCTTGATCCAGCTTGTCTTGAATTATATTCTACAGCTATAGTGTGATTAAATAGTTTCTTGATTCTACAGCTAGCTGTTGACCGATATTAGCCCAGCAGATGTATAAACAGGATCCATCCTCTTTACATATGACTTGAACGCCTAAAGAAAAACCAAAAACAAGAATCATAAACCTCCCAATATAGGGTTACGTTATACAGTAACTATATCATGAAAAAAGTATATATCAAATTGGATAAAAAATGACACGCGTCGTGTGTTTATTAATTATGTAAAATTTCATAAAAATATTATGTAAAATTTGACGAATTTGTAGTATATTTTCCTTAGACGATATTGAGTATGTTGCTTAAATTGGTTCACTACCTAACGAGATAAAATAGTTAAATCAGGAGAATGTCTCTCCTAAATTTAGCCCATGTTTGAGTAACGAAATCTGAAATTATTTCTAGCTTTTCGTAACTCGTGTAAATAAGTAAAAGTACAAACGACCCTTTAATCTTCTATTAACAATGATTTCAATTTCCTTTGGCAAAAACAAGAAGAAAAAAACATACCCGCAGGCTCATCGGAAACGCCGTCGTTTAAAATACAATTCAAACTGATCAAGAAATCACTAAAACAACACACAGTCCAAACTCCAAAACAGAGTCCAAACACAAGCTTGCCCTCTTCAATGGCGGACACATCCCTCTATCTGCTCTCTCTCCTCTTTCTCCCCCTCTCTCTTCTCCTCATTCTCTTCTTCCTTGTCCGCCCCCGCCACGTCAGCATCCCAATCAAATCTCGCCACGTCTTCATCACCGGCGGCTCCAGCGGCATCGGCCTGGCCCTCGCCCACCGCGCCGCCGCCGACGGCGCTCGCGTCTCCATCCTCGCGCGCAACCTCGAAAAACTCGAAGCCGCTCAGCAGTCCATCCGCCTCGCCACCGGCATCGACGTCGCCATCTACAGCGCCGACGTGCGTGACTACGACGCGGTCAAAGGCGCGTTGGAGCAGGCCGGAGATGTGGATGTGCTGGTGTGTAATCAAGGAGTGTTTGTGCCGCAGGAATTAGAGACTCATGATTTGGAGGAGTTTAAGTTTATGATTGATGTGAATGTGATCGGGACTTTTCATTTGATTAAAGCTGCTTTGCCTGGGATGAAAGGGAGGAAGGACCGTGGTCCAGGTTCGATTGCTATTATTTCGTCTCAGGCTGGTCAGGTATATCGAATTATACTTTTGTTCCTTTTTTTTTGTAATTTACGGATTAGAATGTTTATTGATGCTAAGTGAAGTTAATTTTGATGGTACGAGTGATGTGAAATTTATATTGTTTAGAATGCTTAGATGCTCAATTGACGATTAGCTGATTAGGCGATAGTTGACTTCCGTAATTAGTATGATTGAAGCTACATTGTGGATTTAGAAGAAAGGATAGCTCTCTGGAATTAATTGTAGTGAGTTTAGATCCATGAGAAATTGTCAAACTATAATGCTAGTTTCATTTTGTTCTGATGCTAGCTGAACTTAATATGATTTTTTTACAGTGATTTACGAGTTATGTGTTGTTTATATAGATTTGATATGGAATGATTTTCATTATTGGTGTCATGTAAGCTTCATTGTTGTTTTTCTATGAAGGATGTAGTTTTGAGCTCTCCAGAAAAGATTTCAGATCCTTAGAGAGTAGAGATGCCTAAGAAATAATAAGAACAAGATTTCTAGTTGCCTCTGCTGCTGCAACAATTTTAGTAATTAAAAAAGTGAACTGTTTTTGGTTTTCTTTTTAACTTTAATTAATTCATTTACGTATCAGCATACAAAAAGTTATAGTAATATCACATATGACCACGAATCTAGTTGCTGTTGCTTTGTTTTTCAAACTATCCTATTTCCTCCAAAAAATAAAATAAAATGGTATGTTATTATAACATTGATATATTTTTTCCTCTTGGATCTTGTATTCATAGTGAAGGAAAATCAAATAACTATTTCCAAAAGTACAGTCTTGCTTGAAGCGTCCGCCATAACTACAGGGGATCATTACAATAAATCGTCATACTACTGTTTCCTTTAAATTGCTGCTAGAAGCTACTTGGTAATGTGATTGACATAAATGTAATGAGTCCCTTATCTGTTAACGTATTTATCTTCTTTTGTTTATTAGCACTTCTAATATTGGAGGATGTAATATGTTAGGTGGGTATTTATGGCTATACTGCATATTCAGCCAGTAAGTTTGCCCTCAGGGGCATGGCCGAAGCACTGCAGCAAGAAGTCATAGCGGAAGATATTCATGTCTCTCTCATATTTCCCCCAGATACTGAAACTCCTGGCTTTGTTGAAGGTTGGTTATCTGGCCAGGAATCCGTTTCTATTATATGCTTGCAACTTTTTAGAGAGCTACACTAATATATACTAACTATGCTATGATTTGAAGTTATTTTTTTTTAGATCGATATATGCAATGATACACGAACATATTCATACTCTTACTTTTATCATATAAATCAAGTCAAGGATATTGATAGAAGATATTGAAGTGCTAATGTCATTTTTATTAATCAAATAGATTAATATTTAGTTGGCATTGATAGCCCAGGGAAGCTTATTATGTCCCTTGGTAACAAGAAAGTGAATTACTATCGTAATTTGTTAGATATATCCATCTCGATGTGAGGCTGTTATAAGTATAATTTTACCTGTCGTAAATTATTTTCTTTTAATTATAATCTGTTGTATGTTCTTTTAGTTCAAGATGTATCTTGTCTAGGTTCCCCTCCTATTGCTTTCAGTCTTTGTTGATATCCATATATAATGCAGAAAACAAGAGGAGACCGGAACTTACAAGTATAATAGCAGCTTCGTCTGGTTCAATGAAAGCTGAGGAAGTTGCACGAAAAGCTTTAAATGGCATAAAATCTGGGAAATTTATTGTACCCTGCAACTTTGAAGGAGTCATGTTGTCCATAGCAACGGCCGGTCTATCTCCTCAACCATCATTCTTGATGGCGTTTGTTGAGGTAGTTGCTGCTGGTATATTACGCTTTGCAGCCCTTTGTTTCCAGTGGAATTGGTATAGCAGCATAGAGGGATGGCACAAAAAGAAGAGATAGTAACTATAAGGTAGAGTAAACACACACATATATTGCCAAATCATAATATTTTATATTCATAATATTCGAGACATGTTGATCTGTAGATTAATTTCTTCATAGTGGCAGCAAATCATTTCAAAGTGCACGTATAAACAGATATTATGCTTTTAAATCTATAAACTCATTTCCTCGCCCTCTCCCGCCTGAACTGGTTAATTACAACTATAGCTGGGGTGTAACGTATGCTTGGAATTCAAATTTGTTCAGGAATTTGTGTCTAGTGTGGGGATAGTTCAGTTTCTAACATATGATACGATTGCGGTGCAGACTTATGTTATTCTGGGTAGGATTATACATTTCTTTTGGATATTTCAGATAAAAGAATTATAAGAATAAATCGCTTTGTAGATGAAAGAAGAAGATAGATAAATATAGCGCAGATAGGGTCTATGTGTTAGCTAGGCCCTGGTGGCAATAGTAACTATAAATCAAGAAGACAGCTTTAAGAACTCAGATGTGTGCCAGATCATCAAGTAGTCTATCTTAGGAAGACACTTGCTCTTTCAGGAAAAATTGGACGTAATATTTTGAAATTAATGCTTCATTAAAGATGCACATATAGGGTTAGTCAGTTGATATTCACAAGATTCTAAACTATTTTCTAAGTTGTATAACTTACTGAAGTGGGTCGCCCAACAGAATATAGTTGAACTAGTGATCTATTGGGACTACAATTCGAAGGATGGTTTAAGTTGATCATGTTGATATTTGAGACGGTGTGCGAGCTGTCATCTTTATAATTCTACATTAGCGTGTTGCCTTGAATGTATGTATAGTTTAAAGTGTAGACAATGTCATGACTTAATTTCTTGCCCACCCTGCAGGACACATCTCTAGTCCCTACCCATTCTATTGGTGGAAGTGATTTTGTTATAGTATATTTTTAGAAACATTTATCCTCCCCTCCCTAATTCTTCATTGGTTGAACTAGTGAGGATTTCAAAGGGGCAAAGTAGAAGGAATGGAGAATACTTCTAGCAATTAAGTTGGAATCCTGTTATACTTCAATAGATGCCCATATTTCTTATGGAACCAGATCTAGATTGGAGCTTTTAAGTGCTCAGTAATGTTTCTGTGTTTGGTTGAATCAGGTATCCAGTCTTTTTGGTTCTACATTACGCTGTTCCCGGTACTTGACGAGACCACTTTATTTATCCTTCAATTACATTGCAATGGGGACAGTGACTTGAAGGCAACTTGGTTCAACATTTTTACACGTTAGTAGAAGAAGAAACCCTCCTTTTGTTAAAGGTATTTGGCTTTTTTGTTGACCAACATGTATTTTATATTCGTCTTTAAAAGACACCGTCACTCCATAGTACGTTTGATGAGATGTCAATTTTTAACATCCTACATCGATATTTTTATCGTATACTCCCCCATGCCGCCGGGACGGTGACGCAACAGGGATTTTAATGTTTTAGTAAGGTATAGTTCTGCAACTTATTTTTAATTTTTTCCTTCTGTATATTTTTATAAAAAATTTTAAAAATAAGTTAAAGAACTATATTTTATAAGATTTTAAAATACGTATCGAGTAGTAAAAAAGTAACATATACAATTGAATGAGATGAAGAAGTTTAACCGTAAAACTCCAATAAATACTAAAATTATCATGTCATGTTGGGACACGAATCAATCAAAACATTTATGATAAAATTTTGATTAATTAATAATTAACCAACTAACAATATGTGATTTGAATTATAAAATATTGATTCCAATAAAATAATGTTAATATATATTTAATTTTGATTAAAAAATAATTTCAATAAATTAATAAAATTCAATATTTAATATTATTGATCTACATGTTAAATGATCCGATATCATTACAAAAGTAAAATTTATTATATGACCCGCTATTGTTAGTAAACATATCGCTATATCTCAAAAATTACTGCAACTTTAATTATAATCCTCATACAGGAGATAATGAATATATTAGATTTCCAACAATCTATTTGGTTCCAATTTCCTTCTGATTCGGTCACCTATTAATTTACGCTTTTTTGATTTAACTTGATCGAAATAAATTAGAATAACTAAACAAATAAAAAGACATGTATCCGGCCCAAAAGCCCATAGCTTAAGACTGGTATCCCTATAAACACGCTCCCTTCATTTCAGCCCGGTATCAACACACACACTAAAACACTCCAGAAAACACACACAGACTCATCCAAATGGCTGCAGCTGCACTATACCGACGCTCATCGGCGATCAAATCCCTCGCCGGAAACCTCCGCGCCGGAGCTTATCTACGGAGCTACGCGTCAGTTTCTGAGGGAACAGACCTCGTATCGGCGGCGCCGAATGTTTCGCTACAGAAAGCTAGAAGCTGGGATGAAGGCGTCTCCTCCAAATTCTCCACCACTTCCCTCAAAGACATCTTCAAGGTTACTAAATATATTAATTTTTCATTTTACTATTTTTTAATTTTACTGTTTTTCAATTAGGGTTTTAGATTTTAGTTTTTTTATGTGTACTGATGTGATTTTTGTTTATCTGCATTTTGTGTGCAGGACAAGAAGATTGTTATTTTTGGGCTCCCTGTGAGTGATTTTTTGTTTTATTTAGTGCTTTCGAGATTCGTATTTTTCGAAGAATTAGTTGTGATGCTTCTGTGAATTCATATTTTTTGTTTAGGAAATGCTTAAGATTGTGTAATTTTATTGTGCATTATGCTGTCCTAAAGTAGGTATTTAATACTTCAGAAACCATATTCTTTTTATAGTAAGGTGATAAAACATTGAGGTTCGATTCGCTTTTTATTTTGGGTGACATATGGGTGTTTGGTAAATCAATATTGTTCCGTTAAAAATAGCTTAAGACTTTTTTTATTAATGGTGTGTGTGGCTTGGGAAATGCAGTAAAATTTACTTGATCAACCAGGCTGGTTATTTGGAACAATATCATTTTCAATTAAAGTCTTACAGAAGTTCTAATAAAAAAGCAGATTATTATATGTGAGAAAATCTAATGAGTTTGGGTTCAAATTTCTAATTTTCTAGACCAATTTATTGTTCATGAACTAATCTTGTGATCGTTGGCATACTGCTTTTTAATAAATTACTGAAGTTGTTTTGAAGATTTAGGTTTTCAGGATGGAAATACTTTATTTTAAATTTCATGAAATGAATTTGTCTTTAATAAATTATGACCTATGTTTGTTTGTTTGCTTCAACTTTCATTATTTAGGGTGCATTCACTGGCGTATGCTCAACCCAGCATGTTCCAAGTTACAAGAACAACATTGACAAGTTCAAGGCCAAAGGAGTTGATTCTGTGATATGCGTCTCTGTCAATGATCCTTATGTTATGAATGGCTGGGCAGAGAAACTACAATCAAAAGAAGCAGTAAGCTCCAAAATTCATATCTTTTGCATTTAGTTTACTCGATGATTAGAAACTTGCAAGTCTATGAAAGTGTTGGATGGAATTAGTAGAAGTTTGATATAAGTAGGAATGTGTAAAAATTTCTTTTCAGAATATCAGGAATTTGAACCTTATATCTAGTTGTTAAGGCATTATGGGATTATATTACATAGCTTGGAAGAATTTGGGATTAACTAAGTGCATTGTTTTAATAACCTGATAAAGCTGTATGGTTGTAATGATGCCAAAACAACACTCTGACTTGTTGGTTACTTGTATTGGTGCAATGAATATCTGCACATTTATTAGGGACCGACTCTATGCCATGTGCTCAAATTTGACGAATGAGCAATAATAGGAGTAACATGAAAAAGAAGAGGGTGCCTCTTACACTTATATGATCAAATAGCTGAAAGTAGCATGTTTTGTCATTTTTGTATGTAGATTGAGTTTTATGGCGACTTCGATGGGAGCTTTCACAAAAGTTTGGACTTGGATATTGATCTTTCTGCAGCT
The DNA here is from genome assembly GCF_001625215.2 of Daucus carota subsp. sativus. Lineage (NCBI taxonomy): Eukaryota > Viridiplantae > Streptophyta > Magnoliopsida > Apiales > Apiaceae > Daucus > Daucus carota. The sequence goes on from NC_030388.2 coordinate 27,049,599, forward strand.
TTACTGGGCCACCGCTCGCATAGGTATGATATTTGTATTCTGTATTGCTCTCAGCACTGTTACCCTCTAGCTCCTAGGCTGCATCATTTTGCAATATCTTGGCTATAATATAATTGTAGGTTGCTGGTATTAACTTTACTATATTGCAGATGGTCTGCTTATGTGGTTGATGGTAAAGTTAAGGCTCTAAACGTGGAGAAAGCTCCATCTGAGTTCGAGGTTTCTGGCGGTGAAGTCATTTTGGCGCAGATATGACCCTACATTAGTCTAAAATTATAGTTCTCAAAGGAAGAGGAACATCGAAGGATATTTCATTTTTAATAATGTGTATATTACCACTATTTTCTTTTCCGCTTATCTTGGAATAAGTTTGGTTTGTAGACGTAAAAAAATTGGCCACATTATGCACTATCGAGGTCTCTTTTCCTTTCCAAACTAGTACTGCTGGTTCTTGGTATCCTTCAAATTCAGTTTGAACTGTGTGCTTGCCAGTAAAGTTGATATCTTGTGGTTTAAATAGTGACATGCTTTAAATTAATTATCTTTGAGAAACATTTTATGTTTTAGGGCTCGGGTTCGACTTCCTATGACACAAACGGAGTATAATTCGGCCATCAGAAGTAAAAAATTATTACATGGAATTTTCTCTACTTAGTGAAATGATTGATTACATGCTTCTTATTTCATATACAATCTCAAAAACCACTTATCTTGTGACGGCATTAACATCTTCTAAAATCTTTAACACTTGTTTCATTGAGGGGCGTTTTTCAGGGTCAAGATCAAGGCATTGTAATGCAAGTGCTGGAACATCTGATAAAATTGACTCTACACCCTTTGGACAGTACTTCTGCTCTAGCAGCTTCGGGTTCACTACTGTCTTAAACTTTCTTTCGCAGGCTAGAACAGGTCTCGCCTTATCCACCAAATTCATCTTCTTATTCCTGGCATTGAAGTCGACCACTCTCATTCCTGTCAGTATTTCTAGTAACACCACACCGAAAGCATAAACATCGTTCTTGGAGCTCAGGCAACCTGAATGTTTGGAGTACGAACATCAGAACAGGAATCAGCATCATCTGGAGCACATCTTGCATGTCCAGAATCACACATCTTTGGATTGAAATCCTGATAATACGATACATATCATCAAAATTAGAACTTACCAGCCTTTTTTAAGGATTGTTATAGAATTATATGAAGTACATAAAATGAAGTTCTGATTTACCCCGTCCAGCAATATATTAGAGGGCCTGAAGTCGCCATAAACAATACGATCCTCTGAGGAATGCAGAAAAGCAAGATATCGAGCTGCTCCTATCAGAATCTTGAGCCAGACAACCCAAGAAAGTGATTTCCCGCTATCTGCATAAAATTGAGTTTTTAGTTTATATTTGTTCAATTTCCATTGATCATATCCTCAGGGAACAGAATAAGTTCAAGACTTGTTACCTTTGTAAGTGTATCTTTCTAAGTTTCCCTTGGGTGTGTATTCATAAACAAGCATGAACTCTTCACCTTCTGAACAAAAGCCTAAAAGTTTAACGATATTCGGATGGTAGAATCTTCCACACAGATCCACCTCTGTCTTCTCCCACATAATTCAGAAAACCAGTAAAGTTCAGTAATACGAAGGAATGGTGCTCTGATGCACATAATTATAACGACGTAGAATGGTAACATTTTAAAGCACGATACCTGCACAGCTTTAAATCTTTCATTTGAATTGCATCTTTTTACAGCAACCGCCATGCCAATGCCAATTCTTGAAGGAGCAAATGTGTCTTCGTCGAGCCAACCAATGAAAACCCTTCCATAGTTTCCCTCACCCAACATCATATCCGGACTAAAGCCTCTTGTTGCACTTCCCAGTTCAGCAAAGGTGAACATCCTTAAATTTGCAGTCACCATGCCGCCCTTTGCTTGTGGAACATATCCAATTTTGTTGAACCTCATTATGTTATTTGTCTCTGGTAAAATGCCAATTTTGTTCAGCCTTATTCTATTGTTTGCCTCTGGGAAAATGCTGATCTGGTTCAGTCTCATTTTCTTATCAATCCTGCTGTTTCTGTTTCTTGTGTAGCTTGTGTTCTTAGCATTACTATGTACTGAAATCAAAGGAGAGTAAATTAGAAGGAAGATGGGGTATCAAAAACTGAAAGGCAGAGAAACAAAAACAACCTAATAATGTAGTGAGCCTGTAAAAAAAGAAACCGATTCATCTGGAATTCTTCTATATAGCAGAGAGAGAGAGAGAGAGAGAGGGAGAGAAAGTGGGAGAGGGAGAGAAGGGGGGGGGGGGGGGGGGGGGGGGGGGGGACTAGGGAGTACAACAACCTTTTTGGAGTTCAGTAAATGGGCTAGCCAAAGAATCTAGTTTTTCAGAGAACACACACAGAGGGAGTGAGTGAGACAGAGTGACTAACTAACCAGATAACGTGCGGATTGTAGCTGAAAGTATCTGACAGACCTTCCTTGAAAATGTTACCCTTGACCGATTAATCTTAAATGCCTTGTTTTGATCCGCACCATATACCATCTCCACAGCTGTGGAATATTTTGCACCATAATCAGCGTTTGTCCCCTCAAATCCTTTAAGATCATCTGGCCTCTGTTGCAATGCCAACGCAAACTCAAGAACTACCACAATTTCAGCCATTGTGGGGCGGCAACTAGGCTGGCTATTTAAGCATTGGCATGCAATATTCACAAAAGCCAACAAAGAACTTCTTGAGATTTGCATATTCAAATTAGAATCAATGATCTCAATTATTCTTCCCTCTTTAATACACTTTTGTGCCCATCCAGCCAGCTAAACCCGATTGCTCATCATCCCGGCTTAAATCCACTGCTCTTCTACCACACAAAACCTCAAACAGCACAACTCCAAAGGCATACACATCTGATTTCCTGGTCAACCTGCCAGTCGAAAAATATGCTGGATCCATATACCCGAACGTCCCCCTGACAGCCGTACTGATATATGTGCATCCCTGATTTGCTGCCACAATCTTGGAAATCCCAAAATCTGCAATTTTAGCTTCCAATTTGTCGTCCAACAAAATATTAGTACTCTTCACATCACGGTGTATTACTCTTTGATGAATACCTGTACCCGTGTGGAGATAGTCCAATCCCTGTGCAGCTCCAATACAAATCCTTAAGCGCTGAATCCACGACAAGGTGTAGTAACCTTTCTCAAAAGCTTTATGCAGATGATCAGATAGAGTACCACCCGGAACATACTCAAACACGAGGATCATTTCATGCCACTCATCACAATAACCAACAAGGGACACTAAGTGGCCGTGTCTAAACTTAGAAAGCATCTCAATTTCTGTCCAGAACACGGCTCGTCCAGCTTGTTTGGATGTAAAATTCAGTCTCTTTATAGCAACAGTAGTCGCTCCGTTATCAAGAATTCCTTTGTAGACTTTGGCAGAGCCTCCCTTTCCAGTCAGACACTTATCATCAAAGTTGTGTGTAGCACACAAAATCTCAGCAAGTGAAAAGCGACGACATATATGCCCTGGCCACAAAATCATCTGGTCTCTTCCACTATACTTGGCCTCATAACGTTCACAGAGCTTATAGACAATGATATTCAATATAACGATCACAACTATCATCAAAGTTACATTATCACAACCAAAAACTCGCTTCTCTTTCTTTAAGATGTTAATCCTGTCATCAACAGGGGATGTTATAGCCGCGGTGAAAATTGGATAGTGGAGAAGCAATATAAGTAAAATAGTATGAATCCACTGGTGAGCAAGAGACATGTTTTCTTTGTAGTGTTGATTGACTATGAAATCAAAGGTTTGGACATAAAATCAAGCCTAAATAAAAATGTATAGGTCTTTTTGCTTATAAACGGGAAGCCTCATCTAAAACGAGCTTAACTCATCTAAAATCTTAAGGCGTCAGAGCATTATTTGTCAAAACTGCACCTTCACTGCAGTATCCCATATCAGTAACGGCATTGACTCAGTTGTAGGTTCATTTGTCAAAGTCAATAATTGTAGACCTGGCTTTCATTTATTTCAGTTATAAGGAGGAATACAAATTATAAATAACAACCCAGTGATAGTGATAGATACCAAGGACAGCAGTGCAAGACTACTTCAACAATGTTTAGATAAGATATTCGGTACTATTCACAATCAAATTATGCATATCTACAGTTAAATATAAATTGTTACATTTTTAACTTCGACAAGAGGGGCGTTTCTCAGGATCAACCTCAACTCCTCGAGACATTTTAATGCCAGTGCTGGGACATCAGATAAAATTGAACGTCCAACCTTTGGACAATGTTTTTGCTCTATCAGCTTTGGGTTCACTACTTTCTTAGCCTTTCTTTCGCAGCCTAAAACAGGTCTGGCCTCCGCCTTATCCACCAGATTCTTTTTCATATTCCTTGCATTAACATCAACCACGCGCATTCCTGTCAGTGTTTCTAATAACAAACAGCACTCTGAAAGCATAAACCTTGTTCTTTGAGCTCAAATGACCTGATTAGTTTAGAACATTAAAGCAACTTAATATGAACTTTAATCATTAATCAAAAAAGAAAATAACAGACCGGCTTCTTTGTATTCTGGAGGTAATTTGCCTTCTGATCCTGCGACTTAAGTAATACCAGTTACAAGTTTATTCCCATCTGCAGAACCAAATATTGCTTTTCCACTATTACAAATCTTTGGATTGAAATCCTAACGAAAATTAGTTGTACAAAATATTGCAAATTAATAAAGAGATTTAGTTGTTTTTTTGCTGAAAATGATTTTAGATTAGTTACAATATATAATTCAGAAAATTTAAGGTACCCCCATCTAGCAATATATTTAAGGGCCTAAACTTGCCACAGATGATATGATCCTCTAAAGAATGCAGAAAATCAAGATATGGAGCTGCTTCTATCAATATTTTGAGCCAAACCACCCATGAAACTGATTTCTCACTATCTGCAAAATCAGATTTGTACATGTACACAGAGGCGGATTTAGTAAGAGGCACCCCAGAATCTTTTTGAACATTTTTTCACCATTCTAAATTTTACAAAATTATAGAAGTGCGCTCATAAAATTTTAAAAATATATAAGTGTTTTCTGAAAATTCTTTTGGTGTCTCCAAGATTTGGATCCTAGATCCGCCCCTGCATGTACAGATTACATAACCAGAAAACTAAATTACAAGAGTGTTTCTATCAAATATCATCACTTTCTAGCCGAGGATACTGAATAAGAAATTAATATCACCCCACATCAAACTCAACATGCATTACTTAGTGCTCACCTCGATGAAAAATTAACTAACCTGAAGCTTAACCTATATGTCTGAAACCATACGCACACGTTCAGCCTGCAAAACATTGCATACATATAACAATTATCGGAAACTACTTAAGTATCTGTTATAGCAACCTACAGCTCTCTCCCTCAGACTTGGAGTTTTAGCTTTTGTTTATCGGTTTATCTACTGTGTGGCCACGAGCACGTGATACAACGGATGAGTGAAGAGCAGAATAAACAAAGTTGACTTAGCTTGCAATTGTCACTGCACCTGATGGCCTAATCAGCCTTGATGAATAGTCTCTCCAGCCAAAACATAGGAGAACAGGTGCAGGGGCAAATGCAGGCAAAGACAGCCTCAGCGACCCTTAGTTTGCAACTGCATCTCGTTTGGCTATAAACTGAGATGTGAGTGCTGCTATAAATAAGCATGCATTATATCTTGATTTTAATACTACAGATATTTTAGATATTTTTCATGTAGAGTGATATGTTTCGAGTAGTCATCTAATTAAACTGTGGTTGGAAATAAAGCCTAGACCAAGCAAATCCTACCATGAGTATAAATGAAAGACAAAATAAAGTTAATTGTTTGCAGCCGGATTACGGCGGTGTTTGGCCCATGTAATTATATATAGGGATAATTAATTTATACGTCCTTGAACTTTGGCCCATTTTTGATTCGTGTCCTTGAATCAAGTTTGTCAATTTATGCATCCTCAAACTTTGTAAATTTCCAATTCAGGTCCTTCCGTCAGTTTTTGACTAACGGAAGTTAGTCAATTAGGGTTTTCAATTTGAGGGTTTTCGATTCGTTCATGGATTGATGAAATTGATGATATGGGAAGTTTCGGGAGGCCAAACCGAACAGATTAATGTAGGTTTCAATGATGGAAGATTGCCGGAATGGTGGCAATGTCTCCGCCGGCCGGAAAATGGCCATTGATTCCGGCCATCATTCCGGCAATCCTCCGCCATTGAAACCTACATAAATCTCTTCGGTTTGACCTCCCGAAACTTCCCATACCATCAATTTCAACAATCCATTAACGAGTCAAAAAACCCCAATTTCAAAACCCTAATTACTAACTTCTGTTAGTCAAAAACTGACGGAAGGACCTGAATTGGAAATTTACAAAGTTTGAGGATGCATAAATTGACAAATTTAGTTCAAGGACGCGAATCAAAAATGAGCCGAAGTTCAAGGACGTATAAATTAAGTATCCCTTATATATATGGATATTTGGCCGGGTTTAAAAGACCGACTTCTGAATTTGTTAGTTAAAATCAAATCTACTTTGTTATCAAATATTTTAATCATACTTTATTTTCTTACTTATATAAAACTCATCTAAATATTCTCATAATTTGTTAAAAGATAATCGACTTATTTCTCAAAAATAGGAAAAGTCTAGGAGGGCTTATAATGAAGCATGTTTTTATAGTCGGTTCTAGTTTCAATGATATAACCCCATTGATATACATACATACATATATATATATATATATATATAGGCTCATGATCAAATAGAAACCACTTTTAAAATAAAAACTAGAAACCAATACAAGTTAGTGATATCCTCAGTACAATTTAGTAATATTCTCTTTACGATTTAGTGATATGTGTTGCACGAATTAGTGAAAACTTGCGGAAACTGCCCAGAATTTCTGAATCTGTTCTAGTTGCCGATTCAGGTGGTGGTTGCGGTGGTGGAGATAATGGAGGTGAAGGTGGAGATGGAGGTGGTGGACATGGAAGGAGCCTTTAGCTTTGTCCGGCAGATTTTTGGCAAAGATCTGGAATTTAAATCGGCATTAAGCTAGATATACGGTACTGTAGGTGAGGAAGACCGAGGTGGAGGTGAGGACGAAGGTGCAGGTGGAGGTGGAGGTGGGGGTGGAATGGAAGGGGCGGTGGAGGCCGGAGGGGGGTTGGATTTGGTGGTGATATAAATAATGGAGGCCGACATGGAGGTGGTGGCTATGGAGGGTCGGGCGGCATGGAGGTGGAGAGAGTAGCAGAGACTTGGCGGGGGTGGTAGGGTGAAGCTGCCGGAAGTGGGGTGGAGGGTTGGTGGCCGGTTGGAGAAGAAGAAGGAGAAAGTGGGGTTGTTTGAGAATTTAGTGATATTCTCTTAGAAATTTAGTGATAGTTTCTAGTTTCTAGAATAAGGAGGTTTCTATTGGAGTAAAACTCTATATATATATATATATAATATTTAATTTTCAAAAAATATATTGAAATTATTATATATGAATTATTATATATTGAAATTATTATATTATACGTGATTGATATATATGAATTGGTTGATCAATATTTAAATCACCGTGAAATTTCTTTGTTTAAAAATATTTAATAAATTTATTATGTTTTAGTTTTAACACATCAAATAAAGCTATTTATATTTAAAAATTATTTAATAAATCTATGATGAAATAACAGCCTCCATGCCACTTTCTTCGAACAAATTAAATGGTAAAGTAGTCATATGAATAAGACATTTTTTTTATCTTGGGCCTTCAAACCATATATTGACAATTTTCTTGCACATTCAACCGTATGGTAGGAAACATCAAACGAAATAAGGATGCATAATCTTACAAAATTTATTTGTTAAAAATACATATATTTTAACTTTTTCAATTATATATATTACAAAATACATGTATAATAGTTCAGTTTCCAAGTTTAAATGTGATTATATGTTCTATACACCATAAATTTATATGAAATTCCGTATATCTATCAATATTATGATTATTAGTGGAAATGCTTAAATTAGGAGTTTCAAAACGTCGGAAGAAATATTATCTATCCTTTCGAAAGAGATTCCCTCCTTTATTTTTTACTGCTCAGAATGAAATTTGTATACCTGCTAAAAAAAAATGCAAATCTAAACTATACAAAATAAATATTTAGAAAAATAGTATGTCCCGCCCACTTGTCCATTAAAAATAAATCAAATATAGCTGAAGACAGAGATTTGGAGTTGGAACAGTTAAAAGGACAAGGATGCCAGTTATGAACTGATAGATGGCCCACTTCCAGGATAGAGTTTCTACTAGCAGCTGAATCCTTTTCCAAATCTATTATTAATTACTCCCTCTGTCCCATTTAATTGTATACGTTTCTTTTTAACTGCTCGACACGCATTTCAATACTCTTATAAAATATAGTTCCGTAACTTATTTTTGAGATTTTCTTTTTCTGAATAAAAATATAACATCCAAACTTTAATTCAGAAAAAGAAAATTTTAAAAATAAATTACACAACTACACTTTATAGGAGCATTAAAGTCCGTGCCGCGTCCCCGTCCCCCGATGTATACTATTCAGGGGGACGGAGGGAGTATATATTAATAAGTTTCATTAATTTATTCACTTTTCTTACTTTATACTACTTTATACATTTTTTTTAGCCTCCGTGTTGAATGCATATATATACATTTCAGAGGACGGAGAGAGTAAATCTATATTATGAAATTCTTAAAATATATATTACATAAAAATTATACTCCCTCCGTCCCAGTCATTTGTATACAAATGGTTGGGACACGGAGACCAAGAAATTGTGTAAGAAATGAGTAAAGTTAAATGAAAAGTGAATATAATAGTAGGACCCATTTATATTTAATAATAGATTTGAGATAGTGGAGGAAAGTAGTGGTGTAATAGTGTTTATATGATTATAGAATGAAGATAGGGGAAGAAAATAGTTGGTGTAATGATATTTTATATTATAAAAATTTACTACTTTTGGAATGTATACAATTGATGAAAGGTCCCCAAAAAGAAAACTATATACAATTCATTGGGACGGAGGAGTACTCCATAAAATTGATTGAGTGTGAGATAAAGAGAATATGAAGTGTTTATCATTATCAGTGAACTTGTCTAATTGTCGGCAAGACAAGATAAGGTGGGAGCTTCTGTGAAAAGGACGATAAAAAGGTACGAGGCATCCACGTGAACAAACACGTGGTATAGTACCTGAAATCCAATCGAAGGTGCACACGTGTCATGCTATGCCGGACCAGCGCATGACCGGAGCCTGAGCACTGAAGTAAGGCCCATTCTGATATTTTCTGAGCTTGTTTATGAGGAACACAGTTCAACACAAAATTGAACCACATATTTTGATAACAACCTCACACGAGATGAATAGACCACAGGCTTGCATTTATACTAATGCACCTAATGTGTCACAAAACCATTTCGGTTTGAGTATCTTAAATGGTGAATTTTGGTTAATGGTGTTTATAGTTTTGGCCGAAATAACCTTTTTTTTTTTTTATGGATATTTTCAGCGAGTTGGTTATATCTAATTGTATATGCGATATATCATATAAAATTTGTTGAACCCGTAAGACTGTACTTAGATGATATTGACTATTGACTATATTGATTGTTTACGACTTAAAAGTAGTACTACCTCCGTCCCAAATTAGATTAGTTAGTTGACTTTGTGCACGTAACTTTAGATGCATTGACCGTCTACTTCCGAAATTTATTATTATTATTTTTTTTTTATAAATGAAAATTTCATATTTTAATTTTTATTTGCAAAAATAAAATTTTAAAAATAAATCATGTAGCTATGCGGTCAATGAACCTTAAATTGTGTGCCCAAAGTCAACTGGTCATCTAATTTGGGATGACGGAGTATATTATTAATATTTATGTTGTTATAAAAAAGAGGTCTTCAGAATATTACTACAATATTAAAGATGATCATTTTAGATCAGGAACTGGTTTTGGGATCTAATCATCTTAATCATTTACTCTGTATAGAAATATTTAATTCAAAATTACAGATAAACTATTTTACACAAGAACTCAAATGAGACTATGGTGGAAGCACCAAATAATATGTTACAATATGATCTTCAAACAATCTTAACAGCACTTACTGTACAATGCCATTAATTCTTTCTAAGATCTCCACAACTTGCTTCATTGAGGGCCGCTTTTCAGGGTCAAGATCAAGACATTGTAATGCTAGTGCTGGAACATCTGATAAAATTGAATTTAAACCCTCTGGACAGTACTTTTGCTCTAGCAGCTTCGGGTTCACTACCCGCTTAAATTTTCTTTCGCAGGCTAAAATAGGCCTGGCTTTGTTCACCAGATTCTTCTTCTTATTCCTCGTGTTAGCATCAACAACCCGCATTCCTGTCAGTATTTCCAGTAACACCACGCCAAAAGCATAGACATCGTTCTTCGAGCTCAACTGACCTGATCATTGGAGTATGAACATTAGATAATTAACTTGCTAAGGATTCGGATCATTAAACAGTAACACTTATAAGTTATAACAAACCAGCTTCTTTGTATTCTGGAGAGAGATATCCTTCTGATTCTGCAGAATAATGTGCATTTACACACGGAATGCCTGTTACTAGTGTATCACCATCTGAAGGACCAAGTCTTGAGCTCCCACGGATACAGATCTTTGGATTAAATTCCTAAAAATAAGATAAAATATTTTTTTTTGAAAAACAAAACATTATTAAAAAGCTTAATGTCACGGCCTTTTGGCGGGGCTTGGCATTTAGCTGGCTTTCAGTAAGAATTATTCTACAAATTATTACAGTACATGAATTACTAAATCTCATGTACCTCATCCAGCAATATACTAGAGGGTGTTAATTCGCCAAAAATGATATGATCCTCTGAGGAATGGAGAAAATCAAGATACCGTGCTGTTCCTATCAATATTTTGAGCCAGACAACCCAAGAAAGTGATTTTCCATTATCTGCAAAACAGATTTGTGTATGAAAATATACATAGTTAAGAAGACTTAATCAAGAAAAGTTAGTTTGATTATATTTCCCTCAGTTATATCAGCAGAAAATCAAATTGTCTCTAGTCAAGGATACTTAATCGCAGTTTAATTAATCACTGGCAGAACTCAACATGCAGTGGTACTGCTCAGTGCTCACCTTTGTAAGCGTATCTTTCTACACTTCCATTCGGAATGTATCCATAAATAAGCAGTAATTCCTGGCCTTCTAAACAGAATCCCAAACGATTGGCAAGATTCGGATGGTTATATCTTCCATAAAGATCCACCTCCATCTTCAACCACAATATTCAAAAAAATTATAAATCTAAAGTTATTTGATAATTTGCTTCTAAGTTTAGAGGAAAAATACCTGTGTAGTTCTGAGTCTTTGATCTGGACTACATCTTACTATGACAACTGCTTTTCCGATGCCAATTCTTGAGGGAGCAAACGTGTCTTCATCAAGCCAGCCAATGAAAACACTTCCATAGTTTCCCTCACTCAACATCAGATCCGGACTAAAGCCTCTCGTTGTACTACTCAATTCTGCTAAGCTGAACCTCCTTGAATCAGCAGTCATCGCAAGACCCTTTGCCTGTGGGAAAATGTCAACTTTGTTCAACCTCGCTCTGTTATTTGCCTCAGGGAAAACACCTAATTTGTTCAGGCTCAATTTGTTATCAACCCTGTTTTCTTTCCTGTTGTAGCTTAATCTCTTTGCATTTGTGTGTACTGCAATAAGAGGAGATGAACTTTAGAAGGAAGCTAGGGTATTATAGATGTGAACTATGTCGCGGATTAGTCCATACATATGAATAACAATATGAGTTTGTCTATGAAGACCAGTTTGGAATTTAGAATATGATGAAATAAATGAATATATTTTCAAGAGAAAGTACACATACTCACCGGATAATGCTCGGATTGAGGCTAAAAGGGTCCTGCAGAACTTCCCAGAGAATGTTATCCTGGAACGATTCATCTCAAACGACTTCACTTGATCCTCTCCATATGCCACCTCCACTGCTGCGAGATGTGGTGGACTATTACTACCACTTTTCCCCTCAAATCGAGTAAACTCTGGATTCTCTTGCAGAGCCAATGCAAATTCAAGAACTACCACAATTTCAGCCATTGTAGGACGACAATCAGGCTGGCCATTTAAGCATCGGTATGCAATTCTCACAAAAGCCAATAAAGATTCTTTTGAAATTTCACTCTTCAGAGTAGAATCAACAATCTCAATTATTCTTCCTTGTCTTATACAAGTCTGTGCCCATCCAGCTAAACCAAATTGCTTATACTGCTTATCATCCCGACTTAAATCAACTGCTCTTCTTCCAGACAAAACTTCAAACAGCACAACTCCAAACGCGTACACATCAGATTTCCTCGTCAATCTTCCAGTCACAAAATAAGATGGATCCATATACCCAAATGTTCCCTTGACAGCAGTACTGACATAAGTGCACCCCTGATTTGCCGTGACAATCTTGGAAATTCCAAAGTCTGCAATTTTAGCTTCCAAGTGGTCATCCAACAAAATATTTGTAGTCTTCACATCACGATGTATCACTCTTTGATGAATGCTAGTACCCGTGTGAAGATAGTCCAATCCCCGCGCAGCTCCAATACAAATCCTTAAGCGCTCAATCCACGACAAGGTGTAATAGCCTTTTTCAAAACTTCGATGCAGATGATCAGATAGAGTACCACAAGGAATATACTCAAAGACAAGAATCATTTCATTCTGTTCATCGCAATAACCAACAAGGGACACCAAGTGACTGTGTCTCAGCTTGGAAAGCATTTGAATTTCGGTCCAGAACATTGATCCTCCACATCTTTTGTTAACAAAACTCAATCTCTTTATAGCAACTGGAGTCCCTCCATTATCAATCATCCCTTTGTAGACTCTCGCGGAGCCTCCCTTACCAATCAGACATTTCTCATCAAAGCTGTTTGTTGCCAGCAAAATTTCAGCAAGTGAAAACCGGTGAAATCTTTCTCCTGATGGTATCACAAATGCCTCGTCTTTTTCACTACACTCTGTTTCATGAAGTTCACAGAGCTTGTAGACGATGATATTCAATATAATGAATACAAATATTACCAGAGTTGACATATCACAACCAAAAGCTCGCGTATCTTTAGTACTGGACACTTTCTTGCTGTCTTCAAACAAGTTAACGTTATTGTCAACAGCATACGATACAGCTCTGATGAAGATTGGATGGTGGAGGAACAAGATGAGGATGGTATGCACCCATTGTTGAGCACGAAACATGTTTTCTTTGTAGTACTGACTCTAGTGACCGCGAAACATAGTCTATTGAATTAGGCCTGCCCTTAATATTTATAGACTCATGCTAAGCAAGATAAAACTGGTAACTTGTAACTAACAACTTCCCTGATAATGATAGATAGAGGGAAGACATGACTCCTCTTACGCAGTCTCCCTGTATAAGAAATTTCTGCGCAGCTCTTTCCTAGTTCCTTTTGAACTTAAGAATTAAGTTAGTGTCACACAATTTTTTTTAACTATATTCTGAACAGACCTGTTCAACATTTTTAAAATTTACATTATCACAGATCTTACATGTATACTTCTTCTCATTTTTATATATTAAAAGTTGTTTCCAACTCTTTTCTTAGTTCCTTCTAGAGGTTTTTTAAACTCAATTATCACACTAATACAATACTGCTACAAATTCTTGTAGACAGCATCCTTAATTTTGACAATGCCACAAGTCAACTATTGATGAGCTAATCCTAAATATTTACAAACTAGCAACTGTGGGGAAATAGTTGCAGACATTTAAATCAAACGAACGAATAAAGTTCAGATTAAATGTAGAGGTTTGCGGAGAAAATGTATAAATTGAACTCATAAATATTCTTCAAGTCCTTAAGTATTGTTGTTGAAAAGAATTCCATAGGTTGTTCGATGAAACCTGACAAGGGCATGGCTGAGATTTAAAAGGACTCCGTTTCTCTTCTAACAGTTACCACCATTTTTGATATTATTACGCTTATAAATTTGATCTATCCACCTACAGATAGAGCATGTCACAATATAATCTCTTATTTGGAATATATGTTTGGCTTAATACATTCCTTGGCTATCCTTCAACAGTTCTTTATCTGCAACAATTTCTTAAATATAAACAGGCAAATCCCTGTGAGAATTCAACTGGTAAACCACTTCTTCTGCATAATTTGTATTCTTTTATTTATTTAAAAAATTTCACTGATCTTTTGTGCTTAGTGATCTAATATTCTGATCTTATGAAAATGTTCTTTTGTTATAATATAGTCCCTTCACTTATGATTTTTTAAGTTAGCATATAAAGTGCATAACTAATAATTTATTTTGTCTGGGAACTGTTCCACAGATATTATGGTTCTGGAAAACTTATGTCATCAAAATAAATCAGATATTAAAGGAACAAGATTTAAAATATATATTTCATTAAAATGAGATATGATGGAAGGCTAAAGATAAAGTCTTACAATTAAAACCAACATTACAAAGCAAAACTATGCTGAACTAGTGAGTCTTCAGTAATTATATATAACAGGTTTAGCTAAATCACATGCAAGTACCTAATATTGCTTGAACTATCTTGAAGATGGCTTGCATATGTGGTTGAAGGTTATTAAGTTTTTAAAATTTAAACTATTGTACTTGTACTCCATGATATTTATTTTACTTTATCTGGGCAAATTTACCTCATTCTCCTTCAAAGAAATTTGTGACAAGATAATGCATTCTAATCAGGAGTGTTAATTAATATTATATATCATTACACTGATAAAATTCGATCTATCCTCACACATAATCTTTAAATCCCCACATCACTCACTGTATAATGGCATTAACTCTTTCTAAGATCTCCAAAACTTGTCTCATTGAGGGTCTTTTTTTAGGGTCAAGATCAAGACATTTCAATGCTAGTGCTGGAACATCTGATAAAATTGAATTTACAACCTTTGGACATGTCTCTCGCTCTAGCAGCTTTGGGTTCACTACTCCCTTAACCTTTCTTTCGCATGCTAAAACAGGTCTGGCCTTATTCACCAAATTTCTCTTTTTACTCTTCGAGTTCACATCAATCACCCGCCTTCCTGTCAGTATTTCCAATAGCACCACGCCAAATGCATAAACATCGTTCTTTGAGCTCAAATGACCTATTTGGTTGGAGTATGAACATTAGAACTTACTAAATATTATTTTTAGTAAGAAATTAAATAACAGATACCAGCTTTTTTGTATTCTGGAGAAAAATAGCCCTCTGATGCTGCACAATGTTGTGCATTTAGATTAGGAAGGCCTGTTATAAGCGTACCACCATCCTTGGGCCCAAATCTTGCACTTGCACTATAACCAATCTTGGGATTGAAATTCTAGTGACAAAATAAATTACAAAAAGAGAGCATATCAGTAAAGAGCTTTAGCTAGCTTTCAGTAAGTGCTTTAGATTTAGTTATAGTACATAGATTAAAGATTTTAATGTACCCAATCCAGCAATATACTAGAGAGTGTAAAGTCGCCAAAGATGATATGCTCCTCTGAGGAATGGAGAAAATCAAGATATTTAGCTGCTCCTATTAATATTCTGAGCCAAATAACCCAGGAAAGTGATTTCCCCCCATCTGCATTAACATATTTGTAGATGTACACATATGAAGAAATAGTTAGGAAAAAATCTACAAAAGTTTAAACTCAAATGTATCTTCACTGAAATTAAAACATTTCTAGATATTGAAGGCGATTGTATTTAATCAACATCTGGAACTCTATGTGCATCGCTCACCTTTGTAAGCGTATCTTGCTACGTTTCCCTTCAGTGTGTATTCATAAACAACCAGGAACTCCTGCTTTTCTAAGCAGAAGCCTAGAGGCTTAAGAACATATGGATGATAAAATCTTCCACACAGATCCACCTCTGCCTTCAACCACAAAATTAATGAAACCAAAAGTCTCAAATACATAACTTCTCCTTAATATTGATATATAAAGTTATGTTGCATGAAGTAACATAGTTTGATGGATGTTGAAATAGTATCATTCATAACTACCTTAGAAGTGCCAAATCGACGAACTAGAAATAACTTTCAATAATGAAAAATCCCTTAATACTCTGTAGATATTTGGATTTAAACTAATTAGCTACAAAATTCGAAGAGAAAATACCTGCAGAATTCTAAGTCTTGCATATGAATTGGTCCTCTTGATGGCAACTAACATTCCAATGCCAATCCTTGAGGGAGCAAGCGTGTCTTCGTCAAGCCAACTAACGAAAGTCCTTCCATGGTAATTCTCACCCAATATCATATCTGGATTAAAGCCTCTTGTGGCACTTAGCAATTCAGCCAAGCTGAACATCCTTAGATTTGCATTTGCAAATAGGCCCTGTGCATCTGGAAGAATGCCCATTTTGTTCATCCTCATTCTGCTATTTTCCTCTGTGAATATTCCAGCTTTTTTCTGGCTCACTCTGCCATCGCTTCTACTGTTTTTAGCATTACTATGTACTGATATAAGATGAGAGGAACTTTAGAAGCTACAGTATTAAGAACACAAAGTATCATTTAAATGCACGGTCTAGTTGCCGTCCTAGTACGAAGTACATAAGTGACTAGTGAGTCCCTGAATGACTACCTATTTAAGTCCAAAAAATAAATAAATAATGCCATATTATATATTTCAAGGAATACGCCAACACGTGCAACGATGACTAACCAGATGATGACCGGATCGAGGTTGAGAGAATCTGGCAGACCTTCCTTGAAAATGTTGCCCTCCAACGATTAATCTCAAATGGCTTGACGTGATTCTTACCATATACTACCTCCACTGCTGTGGAACATCGTCCGCTGTAACCTGTATAAATTGCCCCCTTAATTGGTGTAGCATCTGAATTTCCTTGCAATGCCAATGAAAACTCAAGAATTACCACAACTTCAGCAATTGTTGGACGGCAACTAGGCTGTGCATTTAAACACTGGGATGCAATTTTCACAAAAGCTAATAAGGATTTTTTTGAAATTTGCATCTTCAGGTTAGAATCAATAATTTCATTCATTCTACCTTGTTTGATACAGTTCTGAGCCCATCCAGCTAAACCTAATTGCTCATCATCTCGACTTAAATTCACAGCTCTTCTTCCAGACAAAACTTCAAACAGCACAACTCCAAATGCATACACATCCGATTTCCTAGTCAATCTGCCTGTTGTAAAATATGATGGATCCATATATCCGAAGGTGCCCCTAACAGCTGTACTCACATAAGTGCATCCCTGATTTGTTGCCACAATCTTGGATATTCCAAAATCTGCTATTTTAGCTTCCAAATTGCCATCCAACAATATATTAGTACTTTTCACGTCACGATGTATGACTCTTTGACTGGTGCTAGTACCAGTGTGAAGGTAGTCCAACCCCTGTGCAGCTCCAATACAAATTTTTAACCGTTGAATCCATGATAAGGTGTCATAACCTTTCACAAAACTTTGATGCAGATGATCAGATAGAGTGCCTTGGGAAATATACTCAAACACGAGGATCATTTCATGCCATTCATGACAATAGCCAACAAGGGACACTAAGTGACTGTGCCTAAACTTGGAAAGCATCTCAATCTCTGTCCTAAACATTGATCCTACAGCTTGTTTGGAAATGTAACTCAATCTCTTTATAGCAACAGTAGTCGCTCCATCATCAATCACTCCTTTGTAGACTTTCGCGGATCCTCCCTTTCCAATTAGACACTCCTCATCAAAGTTATTTGTTGCTAGCAAAATCTCTGCAAGTGAAAAACAGCGACATATACCCCCTGATGCTAGCAAAAAATTCAGGTCTTCTTCAGTATACTCGGGTTCATGAAGTTCACGGAGCTTGTACATGATGATATTTAATATAACAAATAAAACCATTGTCAAATTTACAATATTATAAGTAAAAGTTCGCATCTCCACTGTACAGGACGCTCTCTCGTTGTCCTTAGAGAACTTAAACTTATCATCTATAAGAGATGATATAGCTGTGATTAATATGGGATGGTGGAGGAGGAACATGAGGATGGTATATACCCATACTTGAGCAAGAAACATGCTTTCTTTGTAGTACTGAATCTATTGATGTCGGAATTATATGAATTTACCAATGGAACATAGGCCTGCCCTTCAATTTTTAGTTACTCATACTAAAGGAAGATTACGTGACAAATTACATGATAATGATAGAAAGAGAAATAATATATGACTCCTTCCCCTCGTAAATAAATTTCTGCACAGCTCTTTTCTAGTTTCTTTTAAAATTGAAAATTTTGTGGGGCAAAAAAATTCATATGATCCTGGTAAGCGTTTCTCACAGCATCTCAAGATTTTAGGATCACTTAACATGATATCTGGCGGGAGACTTGAGTTCGACTCCCTGCAATCCCCAATATTCTCACATCGCTAAAAGATGTGGATCAAATGGGTGCCTAGATATTGAATGGATCCGGATGGTTTCAAGCTTGAATGAATGAGTGGACCAAAGAACCTAACAGAATAACGTGGTGGTTATACTCCCTCCGTCCCACAATACATGTCTCTTTTGAAAAAATTACGCATATTAAGAAAACATTAATTAGATAGAATTTTCTCACTTGTACTCCTGATGATAAATGCATGAATGTAGACTCTTATTCAACCCTTATTAATTGTTATACAATTTTCAAGAATGATAATTTTGAAATAATGTCAATATATTTGCATTGGAAATTAAAAATGGACAAGTATTATGAGACAAAACTTTTTTCCAAAAAGAGACTTGCATTGTGGGACGGAGGGAGTATCATTTATCGAAGGTAAAGTTTAAATCCTTACATAACGGCAAACAGAAATGTGAGGTCTTGAGATTGTCCCTTGCATCTTCCTCCCAACATCTTGAATTTTGAGTAAAACTGGTGACTTGATGACAATCAACTCTTGAACAATTCAATGCAGCTTCTTTCAGACAGCAAATGAGAGCAAGACAATTCAAACAATCCTTGTTGACTCTGAGACAAGTCAAGTACCGATGATATCTACAGTTATTATCTTGAGGGGACAGGCCTTTGGGTGGTTGACACCAAGACCAAGTCCCTCGTATATTGAACTCGTAAATGCTTCAGTACTCGTGAAGTGTTGTTGGGTCTTGAAATAGTACTCCCTCTGTCCCATTTTAACTGATGTTTGACTTTTTAACACGTATATTGAGGCGTAAAAAAATAATATCTACACTCAATAAAAAATTTCAATTCTTATCTCAAATAAAAGTTTGAATTCTAAACTTTTATTTGATATAAATTTTATAAAAAATAATTATGTTTAGATGTGATTTTTTTAACATCTTAAAATACGTGTAAAAAAATCAAAAGCAGTTAAAATGGGACGGAGGGAGTAATAAGCTTAGCTACAGAATTTGGACACATTCATGAAATTTCAGATTTCAGATAAAGAATGATTTATTAACCGTCAATGTCAACTGTAAATCTGTAATACTCCCTCCATCCCAAATTAGATGAGCTAGTTGACTGTGGGCACGTAACTTAACGTACATTAACCGTATAGTTCCGATTTTTTTTTAAAAAATTTTCTTTTGTAAATGAAAATTTCATATTTAAATTTTTATTTGCAAAAATAAAATTTCAAAAATAAGTAATGTAGCTATACGATCAATAGATTTTAAAGTGCGTGCTCGAAATCAATGAGCTCATCTAATTTGGGATGGAGGTAGTAACTTTCTAAGTCACACTCAAAATATTGTCATTGTGCAGCCTTTATATCGACAATGTTGATTTCAATTTCATGTTAGAAACTTGCATGTTGGCTATATATCTTTTGATGACATGATAAAGTTATCTTTATCTAGTGCAAACAATCAAAGATATAGACAGAGTAAATTAGAAGACCTTATAACTCTTAATTATATCGATTAACTTTTCATGTTTTAACTCGACCAATTTAACAATCAAAATATTCGTTACATACTTAGTAACTCTCATACCAAAATAAATGATTGTGAATTGTCAAGTTTACCCCTCCGTTATGTAACATTTTATCACTTTATATCGGTTTGAGAGATAATTGTTAGATAACACATATTTGGAGGGTTAAATCGCCTAATTAAAATATTGAGGTCGTATCGGTACACCCCACCAAATACAGAGAGTTAAAAGAATATTAAACAGTTTCAAAAATTATAATAGTAATTTTTATGCTAGCACAATGCGGTTGCGGTTTGAATAATAATTAACAATTATTTGAAGAGACATACTAAATATATTAGTAGTAGTAGTAGTAGTAGTAGTAGTAATATGAGTACTAAGAAACATATTATAATAATATAATCATTTCATACAAATTGAGTATAATAATAATGCGAGATTTATAGATTTCATTATCTCTTTGGTGTAGATTTTTAATTTTTTTTGACTTATTATAATTTTGAGTTACCTTCCTTATTTCTTAAGAATCTCTATAATATCTTTATATATTTATTTTTTTAATTATTAGTTTGTTGGTTTTTCTTTTATGTTGGTTTTAATCGATTTTATTATATTTGTTTATATAAACTTCTTACGTTCTTGTATTTATATTGTATTTTTTCAGGGTACTTGACATGAATAAAGGATGAAAAGTAGAACCAGACCTCCTATGGATGTTTTCTTATCGAACATTAAAGATTTATTGTCTAAGTGTCCCCGGTTATCTTGCATGTCCGAGGGTTAGATGGTAAACTTTCATGAACGAAAGGAACTCTTGGCTGCGGCTATTGTATTATGATACAATTCGTTTATACGGGAAATTAAGTATCTTGTGGCAAAAAAAAAAAAAAATAATAATGCGAGATTTATCAAATACTACCTCCATCCCAAATTAGATGAGCTCATTGACTTCGAGCACGCACTTTAAAGTCCATTGACCGCATAGCTACATTACTTATTTTTGAAATTTTATTTTTGCAAATAAAAATTTAAATATGAAATTTTCATTTACAAAAGAAATTTTTTTTAAAAAAAATTCGGAACTATACGGTCAATGTACTTTAAGTTACGTGCCCAAAGTCAACTAGTTCATCTAATTTGGGATGGAGGGAGTAATAATTAACAAATATGTACATAAGATAATTATAAATAATATATATAGATATATAATATATTTTTATTTGATAGTTATTAATATATTTATATGTGTATAATATTGTGGTGTGGTGTTGGTTGAATTATACTAGTAATATGTCAAACCGCAACCGACACCACACCGTGCGGTTTGTGAAAAGTTCAAACTGCAATCATATCACGAAAATTAAAAATCGCATTTCGTGGTACAGTGCGGATGATTTTATACGATTTCAGCGGATTTTGATTACCTCTCAGATTTGAAGAATGAGTTGGAGACGTTTGGATTAAAGTTGTGAATGAGAATGAGAAATAGAGATAGGGATACAGAAATGAGGATTAACTGGAAATGAAAATGATATGGAAACACAACAAGAGTGGATTTGAGTTCTCATTCCATGTAACTAATAACTAATCCAAACAGTTATATATGAGATTGAGGTTCCGTTTCTTTATCAAGTATGAATCAAACACACCACGTTTTTTATGCATTTTCATCATAACCCGAAAACTTCATCTTTGAAAACTGTTGCTTGCATGTCCACCGGACAGGATTTTTAAGCGAGCTCATTCTTATATCATAAATCTTCTCCCATCCCGTCAAAGCAGGAGTCATCTTTAAATAGTCCTGTACAGAATTGATTGCAGGGACAGGCCGCCCGGCTGAGATTTGCAAGAACTCTAGGTTCCGTTTTAGCAATCTAGCAAGCACCGCCTTCATAAATGGCTTAATCAAGGGATGAGTCTGTAGACCAAAAGTCAGCGTCTACCATTTTTGTTGTACTTCATTTTCTTCCTCATTTGAGATGTCACCTGATTCAATTTGGTCAGCATTTCACACTGGGGATCATATGTTTAATCCGGAAAGTAATCTTAAATGCTACTCTCTCCGTTTCAATTTACATGTCCAATTTCAAGAAAACTTTTTGTTTCAAATTACTCCACTTCAACTTTCAATGCAAAATCATATTTTCAAAGTCAATTCTACTCCACATATCTCTTATTTATATTTCCTAGATCAATCTCACTCCACATATTTTGATCATTTAATGCAATTAATTTATGAACAACCACTTTTCTTAAACTGTGTGATTTTTTTAAAGTGGACATCTAATTTGAAACGGAGGGAGTCCGTTTATCAACTTCTCCGCTTATATCATGTTTGGTTCCAACCACGTTCAAGATCATCATTCAACAAATTTAGCCATCTCACTTGTAAGAAACCCTCCGAAACTCATTTATAATGCCTCTACATCAGTGTGGTCTGGTGTAGCAAGCTTAAAGTCTATAGTACTCTATTGCTTTATCTCTTATTTTGAATATATGATTGGCTTAATACATTCTCGGCTATCCTTAAATATTTTTATCTGCAGCAATTTCTTCAATATATACAGGCAGATTCCTGTAAGAATTCATCTTGCACAACTGAGAAACCACATCTTCTGCATAATTTGTATTCTTTTATTTGTTTATTTATAAATGACTGACCTTTTGAGTTTAGTAATGTAATAATATTCTGATCTTATGAAAATGTGCTTTTGTTATGATATTGTCCCTTAACTAACGGTTTATTATGCTTACATATCAAGTGCAGAACTAGTACTTTATTTTGTGCACGCGGGAACTGTTTTATAGATATTGTGATGCTTGAAAATGTATATTATTAAAATAAATCAGATAATAAGGGAGGAGATTTTAAAAAACACATTTCATTACAATAAGAGAAGACGGAAAGCTAAAGAGATAAGTCTTACAATTAAAACCAAAAATTAAAAAGCAAAATTATGCTGAACTAGTGAGTCTTCAGTAATTATATATAACAAGTTTTAGATAATTTAACAATCAATATGGAGACCGGTTAGCTAATTAACACGTAAGTCGCTAGTATTGCTTGAACATAAGTTTTTAAAGATGGTATGCATATGTGGTTGAAGGTTCTTAAGTTTTTAAACTATTGTAATTGTACTCCATGACATTTATTTTACTTTATCTTGGCAAATTTGCCTCATTTTCCTTCAAAGAAATTTGTAACAAGATAATGCATTCTGATCTGGAGTGTAAAATTATGAAATATCATTACACAGATAAAATTTGATCTATCCAAACTTAGAAAGCATGTCACAGTATTGAGTAATCTTAAAATCCCCATATCACTCGATGTTTTTTTATCCAAAAAAAAAATATAATCCCCACATCACTCACTGTATAATGGCATTAACTCTTTCTAAGATCTCCAGAACTTGTCTCATTGAGGGTCTTTTTTTAGGGTCAAGATCAAGACATTTCAATGCTAGTGCTGGAACATCTGATAAAATTGAATTTACAACCTTTGGACATGTCTCTCGCTCTAGCAGCTTTGGGTTCACTACTCCCTTAACCTTTCTTTCGCTTGCTAAAATAGGTCTGGCCTTATTCACCAAATTTCTCTTTTTATTCTTCGAGTTCACATCAATCACCCGCCTTCCTGTCAGTATTTCCAATAGCACCACGCCAAATGCATAAACATCGTTCTTTGAGCTCAAATGACCTATTTGGTTGGAGTATGAACATTAGAACTTACTAAATATTATTATTAGCAAGAAAGTAAACAACAGATACCAGCTTTTTTGTATTCCGGAGAAAAATAGCCTTCTGATGCTGCACAATGTTGTGCATTTAGATTAGGAAGGCCTGTTATGAGCGTACCACCATCCTTAGGGCCAAATCTTGCACTTGCACTATAACCAATCCTGGGATTGAAATTCTAGTAATATAATAAATTTCAAAAAGAGAGCATATTAGTAAAGAGCTTTAGCTAGCTTTCAGTGAGTAATTGCTTTAGATTTAGTTATAGTACATAGATTACAAATTATGTACCCAATCCAGCAATATACTAGAGAGTGTAAAGTCGCCATAGATGATATGATCGTCTGAGGAATGGAGAAAATCAAGATATCTAGCTGCTCCTATTAATATTTTGAGCCAAATAACCCAGGAAAGTGATTTCCCCTCATCTGCATTAACATATTTGTAGAAGTACACAGATGAAATGGTTAGGAGAAAATCTACAACATTTTATATATTTAATAAAAATCTTAAATGTATCTTCACTGAAATTAAAACATCTCTAGATATTAAAGGGGATTGTATCTAATCAACATCTGGAAGTCTAAGGGCAGTGCTCACCTTTGTAAGCGTATCTTGTTACGTTTCCCTTCAGTGTGTATTCATAAACAACCAGGAACTCCTGCTGTTCTAAACAGAAGCCCAGAGGCCTAAGAACATATGGATGGTTAAATCTTCCACACAGATCCACCTCGGCCTTCAACCACAAAATTAATGAAACCACAAGTCTCAACAACATATTTTCTCCTTAACATTGAAATATAAAGGTATGTTGCATGAAATAACATAGTTGGATGGATGTAGAAATAGTATCATTCATAACTACCGATAGAAGTGCCTAATGGACGTACTAGAAATAACTTTCTATTATGAAAATTGAAGAGAAAATACCTGCAGAGTTCTAAGTCTTGCATATGAATTGGTTCTCTTAATGCCAACTGCCATTCCAATGCCAATCCTTGATGGAGCAAGCGTGTCTTCGTCAAGCCAACCAATGAAAGCCCTTCCATAGTGATTGTCACCCAATATCATATCTGGAATAAAGCCTCTTGTTGCACTTACCAATTCAGCCAAGCTGAACATCCTTAGATTTGCATTTGCAAATAGGCCCTGTGCATCTGGATAAATGCTTATATTGTTCATCCTCATTCTGTTAAATTCCTCTGTAAAAGTTCCAGCTATTTTCCGGCTCACTCTGCTATCGACCCTACTGTTTTTAGCATTACTATGTACTGAAATAAGATGAGAGGAACTTTAGAAGCTAGGGTATTGAGAACACAGAGTATGCACTGTACACGTCAAAGCAATTAACTTCTGACAGACCAATCCATGGCCGCATATTCATGTTAATTTTGTGAATCTTTCTACACTTATTATCATCCTGCTCTTCTATAATACTCTAGTTATTCCCACAGTCATGATTGTCTTAAGAGAAATGATTCACACTATGAAGTACATGAGTGACTAGTGAGTCCCTGAATGACAACCAATTTGAGTCCAAAAATAAACAAAAAATGCCATTCAATATATTTCAAGGAACGATGACTAACCAGATAATGACTGGATTGAGGCTGAGAGAATCTGGCAGACCTTCTTTGAAAATGTTACCCTTCTACGATTAATCTCAAATGGGTTGACTTGATTCTTACCATATACTACCTCCACTGCTGTGGAACATCGTCCGCTCTCCCCTGCAAAAATTGCCCCCACAACTTGTGTAGAATCTGAATTTCCTTGCAATGCCAGTGCAAACTCAAGAACTACCACAATTTCAGCAATTGTAGGACGGCAACTAGGTCGTGCATATAAACACTGGGATGCAATTTTCACAAAAGCCAATAACGATTTTTTTGAAATTTGCATCTTTAGGTTAGAATCAATAATTTCATTCATTCTACCTTGTTTGATACAATTCTGTGCCCATCCAGCTAAGCCTAATTCCTCATCATCTCGACTAAAATCCACAGCTCTTCTTCCAGACAAAACTTCAAACAGCACAACTCCAAATGAATACACATCTGATTTCCTGGTCAATCTGCCTGTCGTGAAATATGCTGGATCCATATATCCGAAGGTGCCCCTAACAGCTGTACTCCCACAAGTGCATCCCGGAATTGTTGCCACAATCTTGGATATACCAAAATCTGCTATTATAGCTTCCAAATTGTCATCCAACAAGATATTGGTACTTTTCACGTCGCGATGTATGACTCTTTGACTGGTGCTAGTACCAGTGTGAAGGTAGTCCAACCCCTGTGCAGCTCCAATACAAATTTTTAACCGTTGAATCCATGTTAAGCTGTCATAACCTTTCACAAAACTTTCATGCAGATGATCAGATAGAGTGCCTTGGGAAATATATTCAAACACGAGGATCATTTCATGCCCTTCATGACAATAGCCAACAAGAGACACTAAGTGGCTGTGCCTGAAGTTGGAAAGCATCTCAATTTCTGTCCTAAACATTGATCCTACAGCTTGTTTGGAAATGTAACTCAATCTCTTCATTGCAACTGTAGTCGCTCCATCATCAATCACTCCTTTGTAGACTTTCGCGGATCCTCCCTTTCCAATTACACATTCCTCATCAAAGTTATTTGTTGCTAACATAATTTCTGCAAGTGAAAAACGGCGACATATACCCCCTGATGCTAGCAAAAATTTCTGGTCTTCTTCAGTATACTCGGGTTCATGAAGTTCACGGAGCTTGTACACGATGATATTTAATATAGCAAATAAAACTATTGTCAAATTTACAATATTGTAAGTAAAAGTTTGTATCCCCCCTGTACTGAAAACTTTCTCGTTGTCCTGAGAGAACTTAAACTTATCATCTATAAGAGATGACATAGCTGTTATTAATATGGGATGGTGGAGGAGGAACATGAGGATGGTATATACCCATACTTGAGCAAGAGACATGCTTTCTTTGTAGTACTGAATCTATTGGTGTTGAAATTATATGAATTTACTAAGGGAACATAGGCCTGCCCAGGGGCGGATCTAGGAAGAGGCACGGGGGGACCATTCTAAATTTTACAAAATTATACTAAAATTGAAGGGCCGCCTGCCCTTCAATTTTTTAGTTACTCATACTAATGAAGATTAAACTGGTAACTTGTATGTAAAAAATTACCTGATAATGATAGATAGTAGGAGAACATGAATCCTCTCTCCTTGTATAAGAAATTTCAATGACAGGAGTGATCTTTGAATACTCATGTATATAACCTGTGTGGCTGTGCTGCTTCTTCTAGACAGGAAACTAGATTAAGACAATTCAAACAATCCTTGTTGACTATGAGACAAGTCAAGTACTAATATATTCATAGTTATTTCCTCGAAGGGCCAGGCCGCTTGGGTTGAATTGTTGGGTGGTGCCTGGTGGACACCAAGTCCCTCATGTTGACCGCAATCCTATTATGTGCTCTTTTGCGCATTTTCTGCACATATTTAGCTTATCTGAAGTACAGATGCTGAATTTAGTGTGTGTGTGTGTGTGAGGGCGGAGGATAGAAGCCAAGACGATTAATCAAGTATGAAACCACACACATAGGATCGCTGTTGGTGAGGAATCCCTGGAAATATGCTGTGTGTTTGTGTTTTGAGTTGAGGAATGAGAAGAAATTGTTCTACAAATTCAAACATTACTCTGATTCAGTGAACCTTACCAGAACATAGTGCATACTTAATGGCGAATGTTAAAAGAGTGATGTCAAGCCTTAGAGAGAACTTGCATAAAGCTTAGAAGACAGTAGTAAAGAGTAAAAATCAACTTTTATTCAAAATTTATAATGAACTATTTCATACAAGCACTGAAACCAGAAAATGGTAAAAATTGTCAAAAAACCTTTTAAAAGAATTTCATGAGGAGGTAAGTATGCATTCCAAAAATCATAAATCTGTATTTAGTATTACAATCAAATATAAAATAACTACTCTAGAATAAAACTTGTTACCTTCAAGCAAAAACATCCCATTTACTTTATAATGGTATTGAGTTCTTCTAAGATCTCCACAACTTGTCTCATTGAGGGGCGTTTTTCAGGCTCAATATCAAGGCATTTTAATGCCAGTGCTGGAACATCTGATAAAATTGACTGTACTCCCTTTGGACAATACTTCTGCTCTAGCAGCTTCGGGTTTACCACCGTCTTAAACTTTCCTTCGCAGGCTAGATAAGGTCTGGCCTTATCCACCAAATTCATCTTCTTATTCCTTTCATTAACATTGACCACTCTGATTCCTGTCAGTATTTCTAATAACACCACGCCGAAAGCATACACATCGTTCTTTGAGCTCAACCGGCCTGCACGGGGAATTGGAACATTAGCACAGCTTTACTAAGGGGGTGTTTGGTTCATGGTTAATGAGCCCGGTTAACACGAATCAGAACTTCAAACCCATGCATAGGTGTTTGGATTAGTTATTTGGTGCTATGAAATGGGAACCCCAATCTTCTTAGGTGGTTAAATCATGCCCTTCCCACCCTTTGGGTTTCCATATCATTCCCATTCTCGTTAACCCCCATTCCCATTCCTGTTAACCAATCCCAACCTTAATCCAAACAGCCCCTAAAAAATTTATGTTTAAACGAATAAATAAATAACAGACCCGCTTCTCTGTATTCTGGAGATAAATAGCCCTCTGATCCTGGACAATAGTGTTCATCTACACGAGGAATGCCTGTTACAAGCATATCACCATCTGCAGGAGCAAATCTTGCGCCTCCACTAATGTATACCTTTGGATTGAATCCCTAAAATAAAATGGTGATATAAATAGAAGCTATAGCTGGCCTCTTGGAGAGCATTGCTCAAGATACAGTCAACATTACAAAAATGACATATAATGTACCTCGTCCAGCAACACATGAGCCAGCTTAAAGTCGCCATAGATGACATGATCCTCTGAGCAATGGAGAAAAGCAAGATATCGAGCTGCTCCTAACAATATTTTGAGCCAAATAACCCAGGAAAGTGATTTCCCATTTTCTGCAAAAGTAGCATTTGTATATCAAAAGCTCAAAATTATAAAATTCCCCATTAACATATCTCTGGAAATTAAAATTAAGAATGTAAGATGTCACTATCCGGAATTCAACATGTTCTCAGTGCTCACCTTTGTATGCATATCTCTCTAAGTTTCCCTTTGTTGAGTATTCAAAACAAAGCAGGAACTCCTGGCCTTCTAAACAGAATCCTAAAAGCTTAACAAGATTCGGATGAGAATATCTTCCACACAGATCCACCTCCATCTCCTTCCACAAAATTCAAAAAAGCAAAATCTCAACGATACTTATTACTTTAAATTTGAGAATGCGAAGGATAGTGCCCTGTGACACATAATTAAATGGACGTAGAAATAGTAATACCTGCAGAATACTACTAGAAATTACTCATGGCCGCGATAAAGTTTAAATGGATATTAATCATCTTCAAGGTTATGCGACAATCAGCCGGAAATTTACAACTGAAAGTACCTGCATAGCTCTAAATATGTCGAGATTATATCTTCTAATGACAACTGCCATTCCAGTGCCAGTACTTGAGGGGGCATACGTGTCTTCGTCAAGCCAACCAATATAAAACCTTCCACGTTTTCCAGTAGCCAACAGCATATCTGGACTAAAGCCTCTAGTTGCGCTACACAATTCAGCTAAGTTGAACCTCCTTACGTTTGCAGTCATCATGAGGCCCTTTGCCTCTGGATAAACGTCAATTTTGTTTGTTTCTAGCCATGCGCGAATTTTGTTCAGTCTCACTCGGTTACTGAACACACTGTTTTTGCTTCTGTTGTAGCTGGAATTTTTTGCATTACTACTATGCACTGAAAAAGAGGAGAGAACTTTTAGATGGAAGTGTATATTTCTTCAAGAAACACGCACACACACAACACGATCCAGACTAACCAGATAATGCTCGTATAGGAGTTGAAAGTATCTGGAAGACCTTCCTTGAGAACGTTATCCTAGTCCGATTCATCTCAAACGGCTTCATTTGATGTGCGCCATACACTACCTCCACTGCTGTAGAATTCTGTACACTATCACTAGGAATTGCCCCAACAACACGACTAGAATCTGGACTCTCTTGCAATGCCAATGAGAACTCAAGAACTACCACAACTTCGGCCATCGTTGGTCTGCAACTGGGCTTCCTATCTAGGCATCGGTATGCAATTTTCACGAAAGCCAATAAAGAATTTTCTGAAATTTGCGTCTCCAGATTAGCATCAATGATCTCACTTATCCTTCCCTCATTGACACAGTTTTGTGCCCATCCAGCTAAACCCGATTGCTCATCATCGCGACTTAAATCCACTGCTCTTCTACCAGACAAAACTTCAAACAACACAACTCCAAACGCATACACATCTGATTTCCGTGTCAATCTGCCAGTCGAAAAATATGCTGGATCCATATACCCGAATGTGCCCCTGACAGCAGTACTCACACAAGAGCATCCCTGATTCAATTCGGCAATCTTGGAAATTCCAAAATCTGCAATTTTAGCTTCCAAGTTGTCATCCAACAAAATATTCGTACTCTTCACATCACGGTGTATCACTCTTTGATGAGTGCTCGTACCCGTGTGAAGGTAGTTCAAGCCCTGCGCGGCTCCAATACATATCCTTAACCGCTGAATCCATGACAAGGAGTCATAACCTTTTTCAAAACTCCGATGCAGGTGATCAGACAGTGTACCACTGGGAATATACTCAAACACAAGGATCATTTCACGCGATTCATCACAATAACCAATAAGGGACACCAATTGACTGTGCCTGAACCTGGAAAGCATCTCAATTTCGGTTGAGAACACTGAGCCTCCAGCTTCTTTGGAAACAAAACTCAATCTCTTTATAGCAACTGGAGTTTCTCCATTATCAATCATTCCTTTGTAGACTTTCGCAGAGCCTCCCTTTCCTATCAGATACTTGCTGTCAAAGTTGTGCGTCGCACACAAAATCTCATCAAGGGAAAAGCGACGACATAGTTGCCCTGGTGACATCAAAACCATCTTGTCTTTCCCATCATACTTAGCTTCATCAAGTTCACGGAGCTTGTAGGCTATGATATCCAATATAGCAAGTACTAAAATCACCAAATTTACAATATCACAGCTAAAGGCTCGTGTCTCGGACGCTTTGTTGTCCATGAAAATGGTGTAAATCCAAAGGTGAGCAAAGAACATGTTCCAGCTTACTATTGTTTATGAAAATACTTGAGGTTTTGACATAAAACAAGCTCATATAAGAGATGAAAACAAATAATTTCTTATTAATCTTTAATTTATTTGATAAGAGTTAAATATGCATTATTTTGTCCCAAAATGTGTAGCTTCACTGCACTATCTGAAATTAGGTAAACACATTATCAGATTTGTCAAAGTCAATATTGGTGCCCTTGAATCATTCTACTCATAAACAAGGGGAAGTAGAAATTGTAAAGAACTGAGGTGACAATGATAGATAGAAGGAAAACAGTCTACTGCAACTGAGAAAATGTTGTAGGAAGATTGAGATAAGTAAGTTCACATCATACTTATAAGCTTGTAGAGCAGTATCTGTCCCGATAAATCTGGGAAGGAGCGATAATCGAATCCAGAAACTGTGACGATAGAGAATAAACTCTTACCATTGGGGTCTAGGTTTTACAGCATGTCATTACAAAATGCATGTCCGTTAACCGATATAGCGACCCTCAATTATATAGTTTGCTAGAGCTATATGATATATTTTGATTGGTTAAATCCTTGAACATGCAACTTTTCCTTAATAAGCATATATTTTACATTTTTACCTGTAAAAAGGAAACACTCTACAGTACTATAGTAGAGACGATGCTCAAAAATAACTCATCATCGGATTCTGAGCATAAACCAATCAAATCAACAGGAATTTAGTTTAATTGGTTTAATCCTTATAACAGTTAAACATGCATATCATCTTTCAACAGGCTAGTATTATGTAGCTCCTTACATCTCAGAACGTAAATTTTGAAACAGAAGTAAACACACACATGGGTCTTTTAGAGATAGATAATAGGCTAAGATGTTATCTGTGAGTTCTCCTTCCTCTTCAAACCCTCCCACATGGGGTATGCTCTTATTAAGTTACACATACAGTTCTTTAACACTGATCAGACCTACAGACTCAGTATCAAATTTCATAGAAATTGAATATAGTTCTTTTGTTGCTAATTAAGTATCGCAGGACGCGAGCCAACCATCTGTTGAGGTGATCACAGATAAATTTTCTCAGGACCGTCACTTGCACAAAGGAGCTTCGGTGCTGTAGATAAACACAAAACTGAAAGTAGATTCTCCACATGGACCACATCAATCTCAAGCATCAGTTTTTAATCTGTAAGAGAATCAAAACAATGGTAATGCAATTAATGAGGCAACACTAGGGAAGTCAATTAATATATGATATCATACATTCATGAATAGATATTATTGACAGGTAAAGATGTCTATGCACTTCAAGGCACAACAAGGCATATCATTGATTGACTCTTAAACTTCAAAAATACAACCTACTAACTGAATCAAGGCAGACAACAGCAAGAAAGCTAATGAGTATCTAATAATAATATTACTTTTCCCAGTTTTATGAAAAGCTTCTATAGTTGAAATTTTCTGCCAAAAGATTCTTGATATAAAGTATGAACCTGGATGGCTATATAGCTTAACAATTTCCACGGTTTATATCAATCATTATCATTTTTCGCTCACAATACATCAACTCACCAATAATGCAAAATTTGAGATACTTCTACTAGTTAGCTCCTTTATTTTTTACTAGTTTTTTAATTCCATTTTAAACACTCTAATTAAACTCATTTATTAAAAGATAGATGTATTCATTCTTTGCGACTCGAGTAGTATAAAATCAATATGTTAGAATAAATGCAGGTTCCACCAATATTTATGATGCAGGACAATGGGTCAAAAGCCAAAAGAAAGTATTTGGGGGCAATATTTTATGGCCTTGGAAGCCCATTTATTAAAATATTTCAAAGCAGGTTCGATTATATTATTATTGATAATATGTTTAGAGTTTTAGTTTAATTGAGAAAGAAGATTATTATATAGAGGAGGCTGATTAATATATGTAGGAGTCTGATTATTGATCTGAATTTTTTTAATTTTCTCTTACGAGAGAATCTCCCCCAAACCCTAATTTAGCCCGCATCCCCCATCAAGTGGTCAAGTGGTATCAAAGCTAGTTTACGTGCATCTCCTACATCAATTTACCTGCTTCAATTTACACTAATATCCATAATAGTGCCATTGTGAGGAAATATATATCATATCATTTACGTAGGGGAACATATATAGCAGGTGTGGTCACCCTCAAAACAAAGTCAAGTTACCAGAGTTATATTCTATGTTTACTCATTGAGGACATTCAGACAAGCTAAAGCACTTAGGCTTATGCCAACTGTTGTAGTGTTGTCTAATGTAATGGTATCTGAGTTCAAAGTATCACCACACAACAAACCACTCCTTATTTTCCCTTCCTAACCACCCCAACTTGTTCTCTGGTTACTCACCTTGTCCTGTCTAGACAGTCTAGTCGAGATTTAAATACTCCTCAGCAAAGTGCTACATCCTCACAAGCAATAAGTATCAAAAAACTTGTCGCGAATATGAGAATTTAATGGTTTTTGTATTTTGTCAATATAATTGCTAAAGTTATACATGGCAGATCAGAAGTTTTTATCTGTATAAAGAGCCAGACCTTCACCATTACCAACTTATTCCCCTCCCCACTTGAGATTAACATCTAACAGAAAACATAATTAAAAGTATTAGCAACAGCAACCAGGTTTTAGGGTTCTCATATCTTTCACAGGTGATACGTATCCCCCTCCACCCAGTATAGCTTTTAATAGATTAAAAAGGATGGTAATTGGCATTTAATAATACTTATGCCTTTAGTCTAACCTTTAATAGTTTAACTGCAAAAAGAGTGTAACTAGCGTTCTCATTGTACGACTATGAACACATAGGTTAGATATAGATCATCAACATTAAACAAAGTGCCATAAAATTTGCACGTAACGAGCTGGTTTAGCATGTGAGAAACAAAAATAAGACTCAGAACACTCCTTTTCTTTTTTCTTTACTTTAAATTTTTCATGAGGAGGATCCTTAAAACTTTTTTGAATTAGAATGGGAACTAGAAGAATCTTTTACAATGTCAATTGGGCTCATTCTTATCCTCACAATGTTTTTCATCTTACAATTATGTCTATTTAACTTGGATCAATACCCTAATAAATTTTGCCAAAATAGTTTAAAGAATGCTACATACTGTTAAACTTGCTTTTGTAAATTCAATGCAAGATATAAATTTTAAAAACCGGGAAAAACTGACTTTTCAAGGCCAAAATGGGCAATACATCTTGATGGGATGTTAAATTTGGTCATTAGGTGCAAAGAGCGCACACTAACGAAGAAATGTGCAGAAGTTTACACTAATTAAATTGAAGGTTCTAGTAAAAACATGTGGACGCAGGAAGACACAAACATAAAGTGAAGAATTTCAAAAAAAAAATAAAAATTTCCTGCTATTTTGAGAGTTTAAAGATATCATCCTTTAAGAATATATTTTCAACAAACCTGTAGTGAAACTGCAGGGCGGACTTCAATTGGATCTGAACTAACGTCATCAGTAGTCTCTCTGGTGGTTTCATGATGAGATTGATCTACACCTTTGCCTTTAGAAGTCAAGTTTGTGATTCCACCATCATTTTTTGATGAAGGAGCAGGCGCTCCTGTTCTTTTAGAGGCAAAATCTAGGCGCTCGATCATCCTCGCAACACCAGCTATACCTGCACTCATCTCACGATGAACTTCTCTGCTCAGTTCCTTAACTGAGCTATTGCGAGCAAACAATTTTTCCTTAAAACCCCGTGTGCCTTTTGAGAATGAGTCCTTATACCTGCATAGATATATACATGCATCATAAAAAGGACAAATAATTTAATTTAAACGGAAAAAAAAGAAAAGAAAAGAGTTTCAATACCTGGCTGAGGCAGCAGATATTTTAGATTTAATAGTCTCCGGAAAACTGATGGACTCTGAAATGTTTGAATTTGGAGGACTACCAGGTGGTTGCTGTCTAAGAAAATAGTAAAGCAAAGAAACATTTAAGCACTGAACACAAAATACAAAGAGAGAAAAAAAGTAAGGGGCAAAGAAAGTTGCAACATTGTGCAACAAAGATTGCAATGTTGTCAACAATCGTTATTTACAAATAATTTTCTGCAATCATATGACATTGACAGCAATTATAGTGCTAGCCAGGGCAGGAAGATTACTATTTCAGTCATTTAGCATATAAACTCAAATATTAATTTTCTCTTATTATTAAATTACAACAGCAGAGGCAGATACCTGGGCTCAACTGTAGCATCTCTGGTGTCAATAGTATGAGAAACAACATTCCCAACTGACGAGGACATGTTTGGTGGAGTTGGATCTATAAAAAAAGTTGACGGGATATATACTTCTGAATTAACTTGTGATGGCTCACTGCCAAAATATTGAAACTCCTCTCGTGCCGAGAGATGGACTTGTGATGGACCTGTTCCAGCAGACCTCTGTCTTCGTCTTCTGTTAGCATGACGAAGTCTGCTTGCTGCAGCAGCAAAATTTCTAATAATATGCTCATCAAATTCAGAAGCATCCACGTATGGAGAATCCTGAAAGTAACATTCAAAGCCAGCATGCTATGAAAAACTGAACTTTCAAATATGAAAAATAATACTAAACACTTTATTTTGGAGGATAACCCCCTCTAGCCATGGCTGACCTCATGTTCATTAATCTGGGGAGCCTCGAGTCTTGATCTCAGGATCCTCTCATTTTCCACTGCATCTAAAAGTTCTTGGCTACAAATTAAAATTCAAATATAAGATACTAATATAAAAAAAGTACCAAGAAATAAAGATTAATCAGAATAAAGATCACACAACTATATTATCAATGAAAATGATAAGAATGAAGATTATCACGTATGTGTGCGTGTGTTATTAGGAGAAATCTACCTTGCCGGATCCTTCAAGGAAAGAATCTGCCAGCAAATTGGGCATTCTTTACTTCTTTGTGACCTGTAAAAACCTCTTTAAAACAAACAAACAAACACCACAAGAAAGAAGGGAACTTCAAGAGAAGAGTAACATAACAAGTAATTAACCTACCATTCAAGAATGCACTGGAGATGATACTCATGCTTGCAGTTCGTCACCTATTAACATCAAATGCAAAAACATCAATCCTGAATGGAACTCTCGAGGACTTAAAACTGATCATAATACATTCACATTTACACTGCATACACAAACATTTTTCATCTTATTTCATAAAATAAATCTCAATAATTATCAACATAAACATACACAAGCAGCCGAAGAAATATATTCAGTATTGACAGGCGCAAACACCCAATTCGCACTCATCTTCAACTCATCAATTTCTTTACAAGCCCGTAATTAAAAAGAAACTCAATTTAATTCACTTAAAAAATTTCATCAAAAAAAACAGAATTCGACCTACAAAAGATCGAATTTCGCAAGCTGTGCAATCACGCATTCAACCATTCTGCTCTAACTAAACGCATATATTTTCCTAGAAATCGCTCAAATAAGTATTATTTAAAAAAATAAAAACTAACACTGATATGAAAATCAGTAGACAATCCCAGTGGCTCAAAAATCACAAATTATAAAATCAAATACTTACATATAATTATATAAATGAATTAATCATCGTGTAACTATTTTTCTACTGCATTAAAATGTGTCTAACAGAACTCAAATAAAAACATACAATAATTATTTTTAAATATGGACTTACAGAGGGAGGATCATGAGTGAAATTGAAAGGCTCGAGACAGATACTGCAGACATCATCGCCGGCAATGTCGTCGGCGGCGGAGGATATGATCGGGGGCGGCGAAGAAATAGAATCGGACATGGGAGAGTAGTTACGCACTCGCTTGAGCACTTTTGGAATCTGTTTTGTCTTCACAACACAAAAGTTAAGGGGGAAAGAGAATGAGCAACCTATATAAAGCCTGATTATAATACTCCCTCCGTCTCCTTTTACTTGTCCCTTTTGAAAAAATAACGCATCTTAAGAAAATGTTAGGTGAATATCTTGTTTTCATACATATCCCTAATAAATGTAATGAATTAGATAGAGTTAGTATATATATATGCTAGTCAAACATTGGAAGTTGTTACATTTTGAAAAAACATACAAAAAGTTGCTTTGAAAAGAGAAGTGGACAAGTAATTTGGGACAAATTTTTTTTTCAAAAGGGACATGTAAAAAGGGACGGAGGGAGTATATCTTTTGGTTATATATGTAAGGAAATACTATAATTTATACTAATTCGGTATAATTTTAAGTTTAAAAAAAAATCGATATAATTTTATAGATTATTTTAGTTTTCTTCAATTTTAAATAAAGATATTATTATAAATAAAAATTTAAACATAAATTATAAAATTATATTCTAATATAATTTAGAATGTTTTTAATAAAAAAAATGGCCTGACAAAAGATGTATCAATCACTCGATTATTTTGTAGATATAATAAGAAAGTTAATTTCAGGTTTTTCTAATATGTGCTTGTCGCATATAATAGTTATTTTTTTAGGTGAAATTTTTTATTGTTAAAATTTTTTATCTCCGTTCATTATTAACGAAATCGATGTAAATAAAATCTACGGTCTAAATAAAGTTGATTGTTATTATTTGAAACTGACAAATACTAGGAAATTAGTTAATTTAATATACTGCTCTGTGTTTTTATTCTGGCGGTGGAAGATGATAATTATGTTTATGACTTTGAGCGGGTAAAAGGTCAAAAGAAGGGAATAGAAAATACGGTAACACACATGGAGGATGAGCGGAGTTTGGCTGTGGAATTGATCAACTTGTAGACTTGTGTTTTGTCTTTAACCTTTGAACTCGGTGAGAACAATATCCTATCTTTTATTTACGATTTTAAATCATCAAATTCTTGTAGATATTTACTTGTAGAAAATAATATTCAATGATGATCGTAAGAGATTTTTACGAATCAATACTAGTTGAAATTTTTAACAAATAAATGTAACACTATGTACCTGATTCTAATTTTAATAATCTTTTATAATTTAATAATAACTAATGAATTTTAATAGATTAAATGTGATAGTATTAGTTAACAATACAACTAGAGAAATGTTATATTCAGAGCAATCTTTTAATATCCAGAGCAATTTGTAAAAATTTGTATCGAAAGTGTATGATTTGTGTAGATGCAAGGGGAGCTGAGAATTGAATATTAAAAACGTTGCTCTAGATTTAACATTTTCCTACAACTATTGAAAGGATTATAAAAATATACTCCCTCCGTCCCACCCGATTCTTTACAGTTTCCTTATTTGGCCGTCCCACCCATTTCTTTACATCACAAAACTTTCCTAAAATAGTTAATGGGTCCCACCATTTTCCCACTTTTCCTTTCTTTTCACACTACTTTTACTCCACCAACTCTCTTTTATATATTAAAAATCAATGGGTCTCACCACTTCACCCACTTTTCCTTCTCTTTTCCACTACTTTATACATATTTCTAAACCTCCGTGCCCAAACCCAATGTAAAGAATTGGGTGGGACGGAGGGAGTATTGAATATGATCTTTTAATTTTTTAAACATTTCTTAACTGTATTCAAAATAAAACACAGTGATAAGTAGAATACACATATAGTTAATGGGAAAAAATTCAAAAAGTTTAGGTGGATTTAATTTTTTACTAGAAAATATTTTATATGAACAACTCTTATGTGGTGAAATATAAATAAAGAGCTAGCTTTTACCAAATATTTCATCACATTAGAGCATCTCTCATGATCGTAAAAATCAAGAACTGAAATCATTAAGTTGTCCTACTGATCTGATATTAATCAATTTTTTCTACTAAATCAAATAATTAAATGAGAGTATAATCGGTGAATCAGCACAATATTTCATCCAATCAACAGTGAATTCTTTAACAGAACAGGATTCTTTCAGAACACTCTAAACAAGAGAGGGTTGGGCTTTTTTTATTGGATAGCTAAGTCCAGGTGATACTCTTCTCCAACAGGCCCATAATGAAGCTCCGAACGTAACTCATCACTCATCTCCGTACCAAAACCAACCAAACTGTCATTTCTTCATATCGCCATGGCTACTTATCTCCATCTCACTCACCTTCAACATCTCTCCCCAATAACCCCTCAAAACTCTAACTCCCCTCTCGTTTCACCAATCCCGAGGCACTCCATTTCGTTCCTTCACAGCCGTTGGATCAAAACCACACACTCCTTATCTACACGCTCTACCACACGATCGTCTCTCGTATCGGCTGATGTTGTAACGGAGCAGACTAACAAGCCTACTCTCCGGGAGCTCTGTCAAGGTCACGTGCCTGAACACGTGCTGCGCCGGTGCGTTTTTATCGCTTTACGTTTTGAATAATTGAACTGTTCTCGTGGCGCTCGCTTGCTTTCGTTCTCGTTATAATTTAAGCTATAGTTTGTAATTGATGATAAATGTCAAATAAAATCTAATTTGTTGATGTGTTTTTTTTCTGAATTTTTATTGTGATTGATGCTGCTGAAATCTCCAGTGCTAATTAACTTATTGTATTGTACGTTTATCTGCTTAAATTTAGCTGTAATGTTACTCTAGAACATGTAAATTAAATATTTAGTTCGGGTTGTGATTGATAATATTGACATATATAGGTCTTTTTGTGGCTTATTTTTACTTGTGAGTATGCTAAGTTATATATTTATGAATTGTTGCAGCGGGGAAGAGGTCGGATTTGTGCTACCTACGGATGTCCAGGAGCAGGCTCTGCCAATCCTGTTTTCTGGCCGTGATTGTATACTCCATTCGCAGGTCACTATTTTGTCTGAGATCCTTGTTTTATAATAATTTGGAGAGAGTTGTCTGCCAAAATATTGTTCATTCATGTGTTTTGATAGTCACAGAATTTATGCTAAAAAATCCGATGATAATGTTGGCCATATTAAGTAGTATTTGTTATCTCCGAACTTCTTTCGCATGTTCTGATTAGTATGCAGTCATTGGGACGCAGCTTAAGACATATCAACTATCAAGATAAAATAGCTTTATATCTCATTTGTTTCGCACTGGACTTGTATCCCTAATTTTTTTCCGACAATAAAATGTAACTTCATATAGGCCTGGGAAGCAACATATATACTGTAGCACCACGAGGACTGTTTTATGCATCCTCCTTAAGAATCTGGTAGATTGATTATTTTCCAGCTTAACAGTATTGATAAAGATCGAAAAATATAATTTCCGGCTGCTATTGTTCCTGCTCTCTTAAAGTGTGGTGAATTGCTGATGAAGTTTTTATGAATGTTTTGTTTTGCTTTATTTGGATCACTAGACAGGTTCAGGGAAGACCCTGGCCTATCTGCTATTGATATTCTCAGTTTTAAGCACTCGGAGGTCAACTGTGCAAGCACTGATTATTGTGCCCACCAGGGAGCTTGGCATGCAGGTATATATATTATTGTTTTTTTTAATATTAGTGTTGATGAGATATAATCACTGTTCGGACCAAAATTCTTATCTTTTGATGAACTTTCCTGTCAAGTAAGGTTACAAAAGTTGCTCGTACTCTTGCTGCAAAAAGTGGGGAGCCTGGAACTGAAGAGAAACCTTGCACAGTCATGGCTCTTCTTGACGGAGGAACTTTGAGAAGGCACAAGAGTTGGTTGAAGGTAACATTTTTTACTTATGGAATGAACAGATGAGTAATCACTGTCACCATTAGGTGATCAAACACCCCAAGTCCCAACTAGGAATGAATTTTGTAGAAAAATATCCCTTAAAGGCTGATATCACCTCCTATAGAGTTTTCTTTATAGAGATGCACAGAGCATTTGATATCAGTTGTGAGTTATCTCCTGTCAACACATTTATAAAATCAAACACTTTAGGTGATATCAGTGGAATATACTTTTTCTGTTTTTCATGATAATCTATCACTGTGACTGTAGATATGTTTGCTTATATGGACAATGATGATCTTGTTAGACATAAAGCAAGATGACGTGTACCTTTAATGCGTTCCTTTCTATCCTTTTAGCATGTTGCTGACCTTTTTTGTGGAAAACAGGCGGAGCCTCCTACAATAGTGGTTGCAACAATGGGGAGCTTGAGCCAGATGTTAAATAAGAACATTTTAAAGTTAGAATCTATAAGGGTTCTCGTAATCGATGAGGCAAGTTCCCTCTGCTTCTTACTTCTTATGTCTTTTCCGTGTCGTGATAACAGGAAAAAGTGATAACCCTATACTGTATTATTTTTCCGTATAACAACTAGAGTTACAAAGGTCACATATATAGCAGAACATAAGAGAAAGATAATCATGTAAATTACAAAACTTTTGGGGGATTTCAGAGACTAATTATTATGAACAGCTACTTTACAATACGTAATATTTCCGCTAACTATATTATAGCAGCTAAGTTGCAGCATATTACGAGTTCTTTTTGTAACATTGTGCATTTTTCACTGTTAGTACTTTGCAAAGAAGT
Source organism: Daucus carota subsp. sativus (assembly GCF_001625215.2). NCBI lineage: Eukaryota > Viridiplantae > Streptophyta > Magnoliopsida > Apiales > Apiaceae > Daucus > Daucus carota. The sequence goes on from NC_030388.2 coordinate 27,091,074, forward strand.
ATATATTTGCATCTATATTAATTCCATTTTTATTTTTGGAAAACACACCATATATCATATATCGGTCTTCTAGTATTATTATAAAGAAATTAAAGGAGCATAAGTAAATATTGACAAATATTTTTTGTTGTGTTGCATTGTACTTGAATATATAGTGACAATCCAATATATGTGGTTTTCCTTGATATCTGAAGAGTGAATGCAGGAAAGCTAATATGTTCTTAATTTTTGCATCCATTTTATTTAGGTCGATTTCATGTTTAATTCTTCAAAACAAATCAGTGCTGTTAGAAAGCTGCTAAATATGTACTCCGCGAACATTCGTCAAACTATTTTTGCCAGTGCATCAGTTCCCCAGCACAACCGGTTCGTGTATGATTGCATACAGCAGAAATGGACCAAGGTTTGCCGATAGAGGTCATATTTTCCTGTCAACCTCAGTATATAGTATACACCATTAGCAACTGCTTGTATATTAAGATATTGTGTTAACCCAATCTTATAACTGACAGGCTGATGTTGCACACGTGCATGTAAATCCCATTGAGCCAATGCCATCACGCTTGCATCATAGATTTGTGGTAAGCACAGTATCCGAGTTTTATTTTTATTAGGTTTTTGTTCTTATAATGCGCATATATATAGAGACATTTCATGATCTCATACCATTACCTTTTATCAAAATTAAATGTTCTAGACGTGGGAAGGATAAAGGATTAATGAGCTTATTGTTAGGATTGACTGTGTAACATTGTGCTAATGTTTTTGTTGGTGTTCAGATATGTGGTAAAAATGAAAGGCATGCAACCTTACTCTCGCTGGTGCAGTCTGACGCACCTCAGTCTGCCATTATATTTGTTGGTGAGCAGGTAAGTGTCACTATGTATTTACATTTCTTATTTCTTACTAGTTTGGTATCGTCTTCTTATTATGACTTATAAGTTATAAGGTGTCCCGTTATTAATATTGAACATGTCATGCAGTCTGAGAAGTCAAAAAAGGCTGGAAATGCTCCACCAATAACCACTTTAATTGACCTTCTGAAGAGTTCACCTGCTGGATGTTCAGAGATTCTACTTTTGGACGAGGATGTAAATTTCAACTCACGAGCAGTGTCATTATCTGTATGTATGAGTCAGTTTTTGGTTTCATGATCGCTGTTTGTTTGTATAAGTACTCTGTGAAAGTCTAGGACTGAGTGAATAGTATAAATTAAGCATTATCTAGCTTTGTTCTTTGAATTCAGGAAATGAGACAAGGTGGTGGTTATCTTCTGGTGGCTACAGATATAGCAGCTAGAGGAGTTGACTTGCCTGAAACAACCCATATATACAACTTTGATCTGCCAAAAGATGCTGTAAGTTATCTCCATCGAGCTGGTAGGACAGGGAGGAAGCCTTTTTCTGATAACAAATGTGTTGTTACAAGCATTTTAACTTCAGAAGAGCAATTCGTGTTGCGGAGATATGAAAATGAGTTGATGTTTCAGTGTGAAGAGTTGTTTTTGTAGATATGATTGTAAATTATTTTGAAATTTTAGATTGAAGCCGGTACGAGCAGTCACAGTTTTCTTTTTCCTACAACAAATGCGCTGTTACAAGAATTTCCAACTTCAGAAGAGCAATTTGTGTTGAGAAGATATGAAAATGAGCTACTGCCTCGGCATGAAGAGTTTGTTATTGTAGATACAGTTGAGAAATTTATATCAAAGTCCTGTTTAGAAACAGTTGTGAATTTCCCTATTAATTTCAATTAAATATATTGTTAGCTTGTTTTTACTGCACTGTAAGTATGGTCCTATGCATTATCTGGAATGTAGTATTATTGTAAATGGGTGGTGAAATGTCTGAATCTTTGGTGGTTGGATATTTGCTATCCAATATAAATTAGACTTTTTCTAAACGGAAAGAGTGGAAAACCATCGAAGTTGGTACAACCAAAAAGAGCATATGCAACTATGTGCTACATACGGCAATTTCAAGTGAATAATATATGCAACAATTTGTTTGAGACCAAAATATATATGCTCAAGTTTTATATAATTAGATGGAAATTATCAACAATCATTTTACAGGAAATTAATTTTTTTTTCATCAAGATCATTTAAGATTTAACTTTACCTTTTCCACGGAAAACCAACAAAATTGCATATATAAATATATATATATATATATATATATATATATATATATATATATATGCTTAAGTTTTACTGTATATAATTAGATACAAATGATAAAAGTAAATTTATAGAAAATTAAATTTATTCTTCATCAAGATCCATTCAGATTTAACTTTTGAATCGTAAAACGAACAACATTATCTCAGATAAATATTTAAATCATAGAAGCTTGATAGATATAAGGGCATGCACTAATATTGCATATGAAAATATGTTTTGATAAATGAAGTGTTAAACTTTAATCAAATAAATGCATTTTACGAATAAAATTATATTGATTTCAGCACGCGTACGAGATACACAGAGAGTGAAGGCGCGTAAGAAGAGCACAGCTGCCATCTCCGATCACTGTCTCACTCCCGTTTGCTTCAGCTTAACTCCTAAATCTCTCTCTCTCTCTCCATCTCTCTCCACGCTTCTCTCTCGAATCCCTGTCTCTCTCCCTCAGCACACAAATGTCGGCTTCAACTAAACTCTCCCACTACTTCATTGTAATTGCATCTCTACTAGCAATCTCAGCCGTTGGATCAGCAGTAGCATCAATACACACCTACCGTCGAGATCCGTTTCGAGAAGTCGGTAGCTCATATCTCGTCTCCGGCGGCAGCGAAGGCATCGTCTACTCCACCAATGGCTCCTCTTATATCCAGTAATAATCTCCTCACCTCTCGATAAATTAATAAAATTAATCTCGGTAAATTAGTAAAATTCTACTTGGCATTGTGCTGTTAATTACTTAATTGTGATATTTATGAGGTTTATGCTAATTATATATAATTTATAATTTTTTTAGTTCAGATTTAGAAATTTGAATGCTAGAAGTAGTTTAGATAGATGTTAAAAATGCTTGTATATGATGAATTGAGAAATGTTATTCAATGTGAATTTTGATTTATCTGTATTATTTCTTGAGTTGCGATTGCCAATTGTATATCGGAAGTCTCTGTTGCTACGTCTTTGTTGTGTGAATCGATTGCACTTTGAATATTGCTTTTGAATTAGTTTAATTCAATTAGGAAATATTTGAAAGTATAATCAACTAGTAGATCTCTTATATAATTGTTGCGACTGCAGTATTTAGTCGATATGTAGATTAATTTGCATTTACTTTACGGACTCTCCTTTATTAGAAACAGTCCGTTTTACTTTTTTCCAGCTAATTTGGTCGAGTCAATTTGGTTCTGGCGGTTATGAAAAAAATCCATGATTGAACTTTTCAAAATAACGAAGTTATAATTTACTACTTTTGTTTAGAAGTTGGTGTCAGAATTGAAAGTGTAGGATTAGGTTTGCTAAGAACAAAGTGAAAAATGTGGAATTCCAGTGTTATGGAAAACACCGGAACTAATGGACTTGTAGTGACTCTAGTTTGCATTGATATGTCTGAACCTTAGTTTTCATTCCTCTACTTTTTCCTGAAAGGCCAGTGCGTGCATGATAATTTGTACTGAGTTACCTCTAGATATTATTAATGATATTGAATGTGGTTTCATGTTGATAACTTGTTTCTTTTTGTTTCTTTAATTAACGCTTTTACAATGGACTTATACTTGTATTGTATATAAGCGTATAACTAATTTGAATTTGAACATAGATTCCAGAATATCACATTTTTGAGGAGTAGAGCAGCGGCAGATCACCATCCAAAGGTGTCCCATAGTACTGGGTTGGTACAAATTGTAATTTTTGAAGCAGCTGATCGTGATAATATTGGTGGTTCACCTTATGGTGGACAGAGGTCCATCTGTTGTACCCCCGATCTTGCTAAGCTGGAAGGTTGTAAACAAGGTGAAGTCATTAGAATACCTTCTGCAAGTGATAATAATTGGCCCATTGTCTTGAATGTTCATTTTAGTGGGAGGCATATGGCGACCCATTTGAGAAATACAAAGATCCAAATCACAAAAACTGGAATGTACAACTTATTTTTTATATCATGTGACCCTGAACTCAAGGGAATGACCCTGAGTGGAAGAACTGTATGGAAAAATCCTGATGGTTATTTACCTGGACGGATGGCTCCTCTCATGAAGTTTTATGTGATTATGTCTCTTGCATATGTGATGCTTTGTCTCATATGGTTTGTCCAGTACGTGCGATTTTCAAATGATGTATTGCAACTTCAGCATTGGATTACAATTGTTATTGCTTTGGGATTGTTCGAGATGAGTCTTTGGTATTTTGAGTATGCGCACTTCAACAACACAGGAACAAGGCCTGTTGGAATTACAACTTGGGTAGTCACAATTGGAGCTATAAGGAAAACTCTTACGCGCCTTCTCATACTCTCTGTCTCAATGGGATATGGGGTTGTTCGTCCTACTCTTGGTGGTTTTACTGCTAAAGTGATGCTTCTTGGAGTTACTTACTTTTTGGCATCTGAGTTGCTAAATATTACCGAGTATGTGGGCACCATAAATGATATCTCAGGAAGAGCAAGAGTTTTCTTTGTCCTTCCTGAAGCTTTGCTGGATGCATTTCTTATTCTATGGATTTTTACTTCCCTCTCAAAGACACTGGAGCAACTGCAGGTACTTATTTTCCCCGTTACTGGTTCAAATATATTTCAAATTCATATCAACATATTCACATAGCATTGGCAAGAAGTTCCTACGTTTCTTACTCTCATCGACACGTTTTGTTCATCAATCTGACTTCTTTTGGTCCAGGCGAAGAAAAGCTCAGTCAAGTTGGATATATACAGGAAATTTTCAAATGCCTTGGCAGTCACTGTCATTGCTTCGGTTGCTTGGATAGTATATGAGGTATGTGCTTATGGACGTATATACATCACACATGTTTGTATAAAAATGTCACCTGATCCTGTTTGCACTCTGTCTCTGTTTAATATTTGATAGAACAATTTCACGAAGCATCAAAGTTTACACTTTAATTAGTGCAGCCTTGCATATGTCTGGAAGATATGTAGATCGTTTGTTTTCTTAGCAAAGCTTAATTCATAAAAGTTTCAAAAGCTCATACATATCCTTATCTACCTAGCAAGTTTAGGTAACTTGCATGCTGAGTATGCCATGCGCTTTGAGATAGTGAGTATGTTAGTTGTGGATTGTGCTGGTATATGACAGATTAATTTTGTTCATCTTATAATATGTTATGCTTCAACTTAATTTTACATTGACTACTAGAAGATTACTGGTGATGGTGGCCTTTAATAGTTTAATGTACGGACTTGTATGTCTTATAGGTTTACTTCAAAGCAACAGATCCTTTTAATGAGAGATGGCAAAGAGGTTGGATCATTAGTGCTTTTTGGGACATCCTTGCTTTGCTATTGCTCTGTGTTATCTGCTATCTATGGGCCCCATCACAAAGCTCTCAGCGGTACTTCTTGAACTTCAAAATTTTATTGATTTAGTTTTTTTTTGTAGTTGGGCACAACTCTGAAAATAAAAGTTGCTTGGGAGATCTATCAACCTCAGGTCTTGTGAGCCTCCATCACTGGAACTTTGACTTAAAAATAATTACCAGTACAGGCTATAGTTTAAAGTGAATATGCTGAACTATCAACTGAAGTATATCTCCCGTTGCCTCTTCATACTTCGGTTTTAGCCATAAATTGTTTTTTTTCACATGATACCCAGTTGTTTTAATTTTCAATACTACCCTGTATCTGATGCTGTATGTTCTGGTTGTACTTTTCTCTTTAGATGGGCTGAGGAAATTATTGTCATTCCGGAAATCAATTTTTTTAAAACAAATTTACCATATAGTTCTCGTGAGGATCATGTTGACTATTGGATTAAACCTAAACATAATTGTTAGCCAAATTATTTTATTTCAGTTAAAAAAAGCAGTATCTTAGGTGATGTTTGGCTTCAAACTACATAACTGTTTTCTGTTTTAAAAAAACATAAAAGCAGTTTTCAGAAAATATGTGGCTGTTTGGCCTCATAGTTTAAAAAACTGTTTTCTGTTTTAAAAATTTATAAACAATTTTCAGAAAATAAAAGTGGTGTTTGGTTCTGTTTTTAAAAAAATTTTCAGATTATATATATATATATAACCAGAAAACAGTTTTTAAAAAACAGAAAGCAGAAAACATGAACATGTTCTTTATGAAAACAAAAAACAATGTCAACCAGCAGCTATATAACTAGAAATAGTTTTTCAAACAGAAAACATTGTTTCCTGGCTGAAAACAATGCCAAACAGTCTCAACATTTTCATGTTTTATGTTTTTAAAAACTGTTTTGCTGGTTACATTTTTCTGAAACAAGGACCAAATATCCACATCTGTTTTCTAGAAACCGTTTTATTGTTCTTAAAAACAGAAATAGTTTTTAGTGATAAAGCCAAACAGCCACTTAGTTGTGTTCACTTGTTTGGAGTTGAATGAGAGTAGAATGTAATGAAAAGTATAAACAAGTTTTACGGTGAAAGAAAGAATGTAGGAGTGAATAGTGAGTAAACATAAGGGAGTACAAATTTTTTTATGATGAAGATTGTAAGTGAGGAAGGAGATGGAGCATTCCTTTCAAAACAGGTAGTTTGAGATTCTAGCGTAAATTGTTAAAAAAGGAATGAAGGGATGAATGAAAATAATAAGCATTTCCTCTACTTCCGCCCAAACATGAATACAAATGTCATTTCATTCCATATAAGTGAACACAACCATTAGAATTTGAAATTATTTTTCTTAAATTTGGCTTAATTTGTCAGTCTAATACCTAATGGCTAACATAGTCGAAACAAAAGTCGACTAGAGCAGATGAGTTCTCCCAGTTGAAGCTTTAAGATGAAGTCCTATTGTGTCTGTAGGGTTTTTTTTTTTGGCGAGCCACATTTATGACTTTTGGTCACTTAGCCTGATACCTAACGGCAAACATAATCAAAACACTAAAGATAACTAGCGGAAATGAGTCGGCGGACATAGTCAAAACAATAGAGATTACTAGAGGAAATAAGTGGTCCTGGTTGAAGCCTGAGAGGAAGTCCTTACTGTCTATGTAGGTTTCTTTTGACGAGACTACATTTGTGACTTTTGGTCATTTATTTCCTTCACTTGTTTTGTAACTTGTACCTCAGGTATGCATATTCTGAGAAGGTCGATGAAGAAGATGAAGAAGCTCAAACCTTGTTCAAAGGCGATATAAATTTAGTCAAACTGGACCGAAGGGATAGTGGAGAAGGCACAAATAGTTTTGATGGAGAAGATGATGAAGAAGAAGAGGGTAAGAGGGAGTAATTAAGAAGTGTCCTGATTGGGAGAATCTTCTGTATAGATGACGCAGAGGAATTTTTTGCTGCAACAGACTTAAGAACCGCCTGCCAACTTGTGAATTTTACTTGAAGAATATAGATTTTTTTTTTCTCTTCCTATTTTTTTTAATAGTTACAGTTGTCCCCATTGTTAGGTGCGTAGGGGGATTTGAGGCCGGAGGTACTTGGTTGTATTTGTTACATTTGGCGCTTATGAACAAGAATGTTTATTAAAGTGAACACCAACTTTGTTTTGTAATTACACCTGTGATCAAGAGAAGTCTGTAATGTAAATTACTCGTGTTTTCTATATTAGCAAGATCAGAAGTTCGACAACATTGTTACACTAGCTTATCTAAATATTAGACAGACATTTCAGCATTTTTTTTAAAAAAATTATTTATATGATTATACTAGCTGCATTTACCACGTGATGCTTGGAGCTTTAATTCTTTGTTCTTGACACTGTAATTGAGACTCTCCCCAAGTCTGGGCCAACTGTGAACTAGCTGATGATGTTAGACTATACCTCTAGCTTCTCAATATGTCTTTTTATGCTGTTGAGGCAGCAAGACAGTAGTGTATTCCAGGTAGATCTATAACTCCTTTTTGTTCATCACTGACAACTTCTCATCTCCAAAGGATCATATTTTCAGCAGGCGAAATTGCATTTTCTGATGAAATCAGAGGGATTTTCTGTATTTAGCTTTAATTATTTTATTTTCATATATTTAGCAATATCTATAATTATAAAAACACTCACTATATATTTTATGTTTTTTATAACTAATATATTTTTAAGTTTGTGTGGTGTTATTTTATTCCTATACTATTCTAATTAGTATGGGAGATAACAATTAAAATGTTTAACTATTATACAAAATTAAAATAATATTAATTATAAATATAAGCATTATGAAATTATGAATTTAATATTATTCTCATAGGACATGTAATAATGGGTATATATATTAGAGATGGTCGAAATATTATCTTCCTCCCGTGGGATATCGGGAGTAAAAGAATCCTCGTTGATGAATCCGGATGTCTCAACGTACACCGATGTCCATCTCTAATATATACACGTGATATAACTATGCTATACATCACATATACATATATGTTTAAATAGATTAATATAATATAACAATCTCATAAAAAAAATTGCATAATAGTTTGTTTTTTTTTGACAGAGAAAATTGCATAATAGTTGATATTGGGGACATTTGCCTTCTCTTATAATATATTAATAATCATTGGAAAAATAAATACTCCCTTCGTCCCATTCAATTGTATACGTTTGTTTTCACTGCTCGGCACACATTTTAAGGCTCTATATATATAGTTTTATAACTTATTTTTAATTTTTTTTTATAAAAATATGAATGTTATATTTTTGTAAAAATAAGTTGCAGAAGTATATTTTATTGAAGCATTAAAATCCATATCCTGTTCTCGTCCCCCAATACATACTGTTGGCCGGGACGAAGGGAGTAAATACTTATTATTCTGAAAATAAAGATACTAAATGTATTCCAAATATTTAATTTTAGAAACTAGGGTTTGCCTAGTGTGTGCCCATAGGCACATGTTAAGCGCGGAATTTTATAGGTTTGAGAGATTTGTAGGGGTCCACCATTATTACTTATTAGGATACAAAAGCCACCATTATTAGGATACAAAAGCGCTTAGCATATACCCATGGCGCACACACTAGAAAAACCGTAGAATTTAATGAAGTAAGTTGGGCGAAACACGCTCCTAATTTGAAGAAAATTCAACCCGGAAAATTCACACCAGTCAGTCAGTCACTGCTGCATGGAGAAATGCTCTGCAGAAAGTTCAAACCTAGAAAAATGAGTCCCTGGTGCATGGAAAATTGATCACCTGCTGTTACCCTATCAACAACTTACAAACCAAATTGCAGTTCTGTGTGTTGATTGTTGAACATTGATCACTGTACTGCACTTGTTGCTCTTAACAGACAAATCAAACGGGTAACACATGCACAGAAATTATTAATAGGTGGAAAGAGGTGGATGTACTCGAACCAAAACCCCTGCATAAGCCATTTCTACGCGGGTCTTTCGAGTGTGTGCCAATGAGACATGTGCACACACTAACAACCACTTTTTACTGATTATGTTTTTTGTGCATTTGCAAGGGGTCATGATTATTAATGAAGTTTTGGCCAATAAAAACCTTCCACCTCAACAAAAAGTGGTTTTAGTGGGTGCCCATAAGCACACACTAGAAAATCCAAAATTATAGACCTTTTTCTTTGTAAAGATCCAAAATTCAAAGACTAGTTAGTACTCCCTCCGTCCCATTTTAACTGCTTTTGACTTTTTTACACGTATTTTAAGATGTTAAAAAAATCATATCTAAACATAGTTATTCTTTATAAAATTTATATCAAATTAAAGTTTGGAATCTAAACTTTTATTTGATATAAGAATTGAACTTTTTTATTGCGTGTAGCTATTGTTTTTTTACGCCTCAATATACGTGTTAAAAAGTCAAACATCAGTTAAAATGGGACAGAGGGAGTATTCAAGTTGTGATTATGCATATATGATAAAATTTTTACAATGATTTAATGAATATGAACTATGATACCTGAAAGAGTAACCAACGTTACTCTCGACTCGTGAGGAATAATTTTGCATGTGTATGCAGTACCAGGGTGATTTTTCAACTTTTAAGTACAATTATTGATAGAGAAAAAAAGAGGGGCAGAAAGTAGAAATTAAGTGGAAGGCTGTGTGATAAACACATGGGTGCCAAAGTCAAATATTGCACAATTTTCTTTTTCAAACAAAGATTAAGGAACAATGTCAATATCAATTGAAGCACGAAAAAGAAATGCATGCAAAATCTTGAACCATTTCTTGGAAAAACGGATATGCATAGGGCGGCTTTGCTACTAAATTTGACTAATTTGCTTTTACATGTATGTAAGATGTTTGTGATACACTAACATGCAACCAATGAAATTGAATACAGATGATCCATCTTTCTGATTGGACAGATGAAGATTTACGAGAAGACCACTAGATACGCGATTGAGAATTTGGTCTGAACTTCCACAAAAGAGGGAGACAAATGAAAAGAAATCTGAAACCAAAAGGATTGGATACCAAGGCTGTGTTTTTATTATGGCTGGCAGGCACCCTCGTTTTTACTTAATTCGTTCGTTATCCTTGAAGCCTTTTGAAGTTTGTCGAATGGAAAATGCTTGGTGCACATTATTGTATACAAAATTGTGTACATAATGATATGTGGGGGTTTTAATTGAAATGAGCCCCTGTATTCACATCAACCACCCCAATTAAAACCTTCCACCTCAATTGTCACGTCATTATGTACAAGTTTTGTGTACACAATTATATGCACCTAGCACTACTCTTGTCGAATATAAGGTGATTGTTGATGTTGATCCAACCCGTTAGATTTTGGACCGGGTAGAATAATTAGAGTATTTGGATATGTTAAATCATAATTTCAAAAAATTGTACTCCATCTGTCCCCCTACGTAGTTTACCTCAAGGGACGAGAATTTGGCACACATTTTAATACTCCTAAAAACCATAGTTCCATAATTTATTTTTAAAATAAAAATTTAATGTTTGAATTTTTATACACAAAAAGAAAATCTTAAAAATAAGTTTAGGAACTATATTTTATAAGATTCTTAGAATGCATGTCGAGTAATGAAAAAAAACTGTAAAGAAATGAGAAAGACTGAACGAGTAATTAACATTTCGATTTTAGTTGTGAGCAGAGCTCAATTGTCGTACTTTCATCTGTGCTTAAAGTTATTCATATAGATTTATTCTCCTATTTTAAACACCAGCACAGAAAATATCTATACAAACTGACTGGTTAGATTTTATGATGTTGTAAAAGTCACCACAGTAGTATAATTCTCTTTTCTGTGATATATAGGTGAATAGAATCTCTCCAAAGTATAGTATGATGCAACAAAGATATTATCGCATACTTTTTATTGAAAAGGAGAACATGAAAAGCGCAGACTACAAAAATGGTGAAAATACAGCCAATTCAAACTTTAAGTGGACACTCAAAAAGGCTCTCAGTGACATAATATTCCTTCAGTACCAGTGGTACCCTTTCCACTTTCCTGGCACTGGACGAGTAGTGCTACATGCACAAAACTGAATACAAAATTTGTATAAGATGACATGACAATTGAGATAGGATGTTTTAATCAATGTTATGATACGACTGGGAGCTTATTTCAATCAAAACTTAACAAATGTAAAAATTTTAATCAAATTTTGTGCATGAAGCATTTTTTTCGTGGCCTCTCAATTTTTCTCCAGTCCCATACGAACCTCGCCATCACTTTCAGCAATACCATCTTCTTGCTTTTCTGAGCCAAGTTTCTGCATGCCATGCTTTGAAAATGTTAGCTGTAACCGGCCATGATCTCGGTGAGCTTCAAAGCAAGTGCCAGTAGACGGTGATTCCACAACTTTGATGATCAGCCTTCCATTTTCTCTATGAGGTCTAACTTGATATGAACTCGAGCTTCTTGTACTTGTCAAGGGAGGTGGAAAACAACGCGGGTTCCTCTTCTTTCCTGATGAAATTTGCTTAATGTTCCGTTGATGTTCCCTGGCTGGTCTCTCAGTTCTTGATTCAAAAATGCTGCTCTCACTTGTGTCACTACCTGTTTCGCTGCCCAAATTTTCGGTGCACAACTCTAAGCTCCTGTCGTTGAGCCTTGGTGATGAAAATGACTTGCAGAGTCTAGGCTGAGATGATGAGTTGGAGAGTGTGTGGGGGAAACTCCAGCTACTCAGACCAAGGCTTGTGGGAATATTCTTCTCAGGGAAGATAGATTCTCTTTCTGTGGATCTTGGTGCAGTCAATGTAAGCTGCAGCAGTGTGTCTGTGCCCTTGATTTTGGAATCAAGACTTGTTTGTGAGCCTTGACACATTACTGTTGACATGGCTAATCGAAAAATTATGTGTTTGGAAAATTGGTCGGTTATGAGGAAAAACGGTCACCAAAATTGGTCGGTTATGAGCAAAATTGGTCGGTTGATGATATGAAGTTGAAATAAAACATGAGAAGATGTTGGCTAGAGATATATGGGAGGAAGGATGAATGAGCACTGAAATAGCTAGGGGCATATATTTATAGTATGAAAAAGTTGCAGAAGCACTTTGTGCTTCATTCCTTTTTCTTTCTTTTTTGTTGCTAATCTGGGTTGCCGGTGCCAGTTTAGAAGCTTCTTTTACTACTTATAAGTTGTATTTATAAATAAGTTTCTGGTGTACGAGTGGACAGTATTAAGCAGCCATCTACTACTGTTCACAGCTGGATAAAAAGAAAATAAAGCTGAGGGCACAAAACGTTTGAATTTTTCTTCTTGAAAATAAATAAAAAGAATAATTAGTAATTTCAGAAATTGATAGCATTCAATTCAATATTATAGCAACATTCCAACTCTAACAAGTCCAGCTGTTCGGATGTCGAATAAGGCTTAAAAAACAAGAGAGATGAATCGATGGCCGATGAGATCATGAGATAGCAGGTAAAGACTTATCATTTGTCGTCCAAGATCGTTCAATAATAATGAACAAGAGTACATGAGTTGAACTGGCAACAAAATATGCAAAGGCTAGAACCAAGCTAGATTCTTTAGCACTTTAAAAACTTCATGTGAGTTTCTAAGTGTAGAAAATGGCAGCTTAAAATATTGCTGCTTATGGAAACTATATATACCCTTTACTGCTAATTAACAGCTAGCTCCATCTGAGAGTATTCTGATCAACTCACTCTTGTTCCACTTCTATAAACTATGATATATTTACGATTCTTCCTAGTACTACTTTTTTTCAGTAATATATTTTTGTATTGCAGCATTGCAGCATCTCCAGTAATACTATGGCCACCAACAGGTCATGATTCTTAAGTTGTTTCACAGTCATATATATAATCAGTGACGGAACCAGAATTTCTCAAAGAGGGGTGAATCTGATGTTGTTTAATATAAATTAATTACTTGAGGAAAGCTTCTTTAGTTGCTAGATGTATCAAGTTGTGTTTCCACTAGTTGAAAGTTGACAATGTTTGCTTACTAAGCTAAGCTAATAAGAAGCGATTTATGTAGCCACTATACAAAAGTGCATGAAACACTAAGCTAATTGCATATGAAAGCTGACAGGGATCAACAACAAAGCAGATCTGCAGACACAAAAGCTTAATTCAGTACGGCAAATTCATTCAGTTTGTAAAAACATACAGAATAAAGAACTGATCAGTTCCAAGTACGATAGTATTCTTAACACTGAGCTTTGTATGGTTAATGTTCTTACTAGTACCATTTAAGCCATAATATGGCACGCTGAACACATATTTGCATTTAGTCCAGAGGACAGAAAAAAGGAAGAGGAATAAACAGATAAGAGTACGTACTTAGGAGCATTTTTCTTAAACACATAAATGTCTCATATATTTGATACTCCTTCAAGGTCCCTTAACAGACATTCAATTGGTGCTAATACATCTAAAATTCTGTTTTCCACAATATTATTCTTTTTACCAAGAAATGTAATTAGTTTTATTCGGGACAACTGCAGAAACCTAAATGCTATTTTGTTCCTGTAACTATTAATTTATTACTGTTGTCCTTTGATCAAGTTATTCTGCCATATCGCTAGCTACCACAAAACTTTCTACTTCAAATTTTTCCAAGTCTAAAGAATCCGTAGCAAAAGACTTTAGCTTCTCCTCTTCTTCTTGTTGCTCTAGTGTCTCATATAATGGTGCATCCTTAGTTTCGGGAAGATACAAGCATAATAGGCCACTACAGACTGAAAGAATGCCGAAACTGAGGAAGGAAAGAGACGGGCTTACCCTACCAAGTGCTACAAGCAGAGGAGAAACAGAAGCCCCCAGCATCAGGGATTGTCGTAACAGAGAAACAGCAAAGTTTCTTACATAGGTTGGGAATAGCTCCAAGCAAACAATATATAACATGTCGAAAGCTCTTGAAGCAGCCATTAATCCAACCACTTCAATACTCAATTGAGTCCAGCTACCTTTTGATTTATCTCTAGGCAACTCTCTGGAAAGAGAAATGCAAATGATAGATGAAACACCAGCAATGAAGGCTGATCCAGAAAGCTGTGGACGACGGTTTGTATAGCTCAAGAGTATGGTGCCGATAGCCATGGCTGGAATCTCCATAAGTGCATTGATCATAACTGATATGTAAAGATTAAAGTTCAAATTCTCCACATTAAGTTGGATCCCATAGTAAACACACCCGATACCAAATCCAGCTATCATGACTAAGATCATTCTTGCAGTAGCCCATTTAGCAGACCATATGCTTGTTTTAGCCTGCCCGCCTGTTTTCCCAAAGGATGGCTCCGAAAGATATAAATTTGGTGGTAGCTTCTTACCATTAAGCCTTGCATACCTTCCAAGAACATCAAGAGCTTCTTTGTTTCTTCCTTTGACAGCCAGCCAACGTGGTGACTCCGACACAAGAGGGATAATGAGTAATGAATACACCAAAGGAAGAATGGATAATACACGATATATCTTTCTCCAGCTGGTTCTGTAAGGATAAGCAACCAGAGGGAGAGTAAGAAATCCAACAGTAAAGAGGAAGAATCCATACTGCCCTACTTGGCCACGCCACTTGCGGCCAACAGCTTCTGTGGCTAGTACAAGGCAGCATATACCAATCCCACATCTCACAAAGCCACTTGCAAAGCGAAGCAAAGCGTATACCCATATATTTGGTGAGATTGAAGTGAGGAAAGTTGTTATAGAAGTTAGTATACAGGAGAGTAGTACTGTTTTCTTCCTCCCCAGCACTTCATCTCCAATCCAGCCATAGAATGCTGCCCCTGTCACATTCAGACATACCATTTAAGTTTTTCTACTGAAAAACATAGAGCTATAAACGAACCGAGCTGGTTGTTAAGAAATTCGACTCGACTCGCTAAAAAGTTCGACTCGGCTTTTTAACGAGCTCGAGTTCGAACAACCAAAAACCTGTTCGATAAGCTTAACGAGTCGATCCGAGCTTTTTAATATCCGATTCAAACTCGGTTCGTTTACATAAAAACATGTATCCATATACTTCCTCATCTCCTTGTTGCACCATTACATATCAATATTATAGTAAAGCATGCAAGATTAAAAACTTTCGTTTATAGTTCATCTTTTTCCTTAAAAACGAAAAATGGCCATACATAGGTAAACCAACAAAGTTTCTCAACTACTTCTCAGATGCTACATTGTAAA
Organism: Daucus carota subsp. sativus; assembly: GCF_001625215.2. Classification (NCBI taxonomy): domain Eukaryota; kingdom Viridiplantae; phylum Streptophyta; class Magnoliopsida; order Apiales; family Apiaceae; genus Daucus; species Daucus carota. The sequence goes on from NC_030388.2 coordinate 27,106,772, forward strand.
TTCAATTGATCAATCAAAACCACTTCATATCACAGTACTATAAACTCAAATATTTTATATTCCATAAATTTATTACACGGATTCAACAAATTCCCTACCAGTATTCTTCATATAACATATTAAATGTACACATAGTTAGTGCAATCATGTCATCCAGATTCAAGTGTTACCTTAATATATCCTAAATCTTGCTGGAAAAAAATCGGTCATCAGAACTAATCAGCGAGACGATCTTATTGCCATTAATCGGAAATCAGGAGTTAACCCAAATAACAAATATGATACATAACATAACATGATGAAATAAAATAAGTGAGAATCAAAGTAAGAATACCAAGAACAGAGCCAAAGAAGAAGAGAGAAGCCGGAGCTGCCGCGAGAAATTTCCTGCCACAAACAAGGTTCCATTCAGCAATAATAGAGCTCTCATTCCCGCCGACCCACCACCAGCTGCCGTCCGGCAACCCACACACCGACGACACGTGTCCTCCATTGCTCCATGCAGGCGGCTTAGCATCGGTAAAAATAGTGACCAGAGTGTTCTGCGCATCGAAAATCCAAGCGATCGAGACGAGAAAAACATGCAAGATTTGGGAGAATCCGAGTGAACCCACGTACTCTTCGATCACTTGATCCACTTTTAATTCTAGCTTTAATTCTCTTTCTTTTCCTTGTTCTTGTGAACTTGCATTTTCTTCCATTTTACAAGACTAACATTAAACCCTGCAAGTGCCCTTCTTCACACTTAAGAAATATATATATAATTCTGGCAATATTTGGTAGGTGGTTATTTCAGGGTTGTGGAAATTGAAATCGTAAGTAATTGAACCATCTATCGATATTAGAATTTTTTTTTAAAAAAAAAAAGAAGATAAGATATTTTTAACTAAATTAGAGTGTAATCAATGAATCGATAAAATATTTATTAAGAATTAACAGCAGATTTTTAACTAAATAGAATACATGATTATTCATAATAATTATATTGAATATGAATAACTATAATATTATATTCAAATTACATAAAATGTAATTTGTGGATTTATAGTCCATGCATGTCAAAACTAATATAATAAATCAATACTATTTCACGGGTTTGTAGCCGAAATCGTAAAACCGAACCGTATAATTTCGGTTGGGTTTAGTTTCATTTTTCTTCAAAATTTCGGTTAATTCGGTTTAAATCGAAAAAAAATATCGGTTCGGTTCGATTCGTAGTTTTCTTTTTTCTCCTTTCAAAGATTTCTGATATAATATTTCGGTTTAAACCGAAATAACCAAACTTTTTATTATGTATAAAAAAAAATATTTTATATACATTATTTATGGATAATCCTAAAATCTAATGTCCTAAATTCTGATTAAGGATGTCATTTGTTAACTTTTTATGCAGGTTTAGATCGTTTTGCTATCAGTGAGCTTATTAGGCACAATTCTGCCTGATCTCACTGTGTGGGTTTGTATATAAATCTAAACTGAAGATGAGAAGATTCCATCCATTACCATGACCGTAGATAGGTAGATAGAGCATGCTTTGCTTTTACTGATTTTACGGCTTTATAGTTCTATGATCTCTGATTTGAAACGCCTGGTATTGAGCTATTTCGCACAGCACAAACCCTCTGGTGCATTATAGTTACAGTATAGAGTTCTTAAGAATTTCGGTTTTTCCAAACCAAAACCGAAACCGAACCGAAATGATTCGGTTGGTTCGGTTCGGTTTAGAATAATAATTCGGTTCGGTTCAGTTTAAAAAAAAGCATATTTCGTTTTCGGTTATTTCGGTTCGGTTCGGTTTTAAACCGAACCAACCAAATGCTCACCCCTAGGCTCTACAAATGTAAGGGGTCGTTTGGTTCGAGCTCTCCTGATATCATGTATGAGTTTTGTTGATTCTAAACTCATACCTGGTGTTTGGTTGAAAAATTTCTATAATCAAACTCATTTCTCAAACCCACAAGGTATGAGATTTTCATACCCAAGGGAGAGGTGGGTATGAAACATGGGTTTCAAGAATCAAAATTTTTTCCTTTTATTTTCATTACTATTTTTATCATTTCATGTAGATTATTAATACAAAATGAAATTAATGACTCAAAAATATATATATATATTAATTTAATAATATTTTAAATTAATTACAATTAATAACTCATAAATATTACTCCCTCCGTCCCATTTTAGTTGTCACCTTTGGTTTTGTGCCGGTCAAAATGACTAAAACTTGACTGAGATTTATTAGTATTTTATCAATTGAAATAATAAAAAATATATGTCACCGTAAATAAATTTTAATCTACTTTAGGATGTAATTTTCAATTTTTAAAAATAATGAAAGAATGATTTATAATCTCTGGTAAAAAATTTGGTCACTTTGACCAACAAAAATAGAAATATGACAACTAAAATGGGACGGATAGAATATAATTTAACCATATTCATTCCATCGCTCAACCAAACACCTGATATCAGAAATGATACCTCAAATCCATACCAGTTTAACCCGATTTTTTATTCCAACCCTATAACCTCTTTCCAACCAAACCACCGTTAAATGGGATCTCGAAAAAAGAAATGGGGCTTTAGAGCATCTCCAACGGTGTTGGCTATAATCGTTGGCTAAATTGGACCTGTAAGACGTTATGTAAAATTTGTTAAACCTGTAAGACATTTCTCTTCAATGGTATTGACTATATTGGTTGGCTATAATTTAAAAATAACATGTTATTAATATTCTAGATTGTTAAAATAGAATATATCAGTTCAATATGGTAATAAATGATGTGCAATCTTCCTACAGATTTCTTACAGATCTGTAGAGGTTCGACAAATTTAGCCATCCATGAGAGGTTGGCAAAATTTATAGACAACAGGTCACTGTGGTTGGAGTGTGAATTTTTGAAGTGGTTGGCTAAATTTTTTATTTTTGGCATGACAACTCACTTTTTAGCTAAGGGGACTTCATGGTTGGAGATGCTCTTACAAATGTAAATGGGATCCGGTAGATGGAAGCTTTGCGAGAGAGAGTCAAGTATCAATTCTTAAGCTTGTACTAAGCCTCTCTGAAACCTATGCGAGATTTTGATGAATTTGAGATGGATTGAATGAGATCGATCATGATTTATCGGTTGATTGATGATCTTTTTATATGATAATAAAAGATTATACAATTTAATATGTATTATAATCCTATCGCATTGTTACATTAATTATTAACAATTATAATATTAATACGGTTTTTCTATAATGTTTCTTGAAATTTTCAGATATGTAATTCGTTAATTATACTTTATTATATATTTTTAATATCTTATTTTTATTTATAGTTTAATTAATATAATAATAATTTTTATATTTAATATTTTCTTTAGTATTTCCATTTATTTTTATAAAACACAAACGTGTGTGTATTTAATAATATATATATATATATATATATATATATATATATATATATATATATATATATATTGAGGAGGATATGGTCGCGCTCAAGAGAAAACCCGGCTTAAAATAGAACCATAGAATCACTAAGGTTCTGACGCAGAACCCTATATTTTTCATAGATTTTCAAGATCTAAATCCAAATACATGTTTTTTTGCATTGTTTGTGTGTGTCCAAAAGTAATTTCAAAATATAATACATAAATAAGACATTTTTTTCATGTGCAATTCTACTGCAGAACCCTAACTAATATAATTTTTCTAAGAGTTCTCTCTCGGTCTCCCTAATGTTTTCCTAATGTTTTTTTCCGGAACATGACCCGGATGGGATAAGACATTGGGATTTGGGGGTGTTTGTTTTCGGCTTAAAAGCCGGGTTTCTGAGTTTATAAGTTAAAAGCACTTATTCGTATCGTTTGTGTAAAAAGTCAAGAAGCACATATAAAAAGCTGGGAATACTAACTTTTGTTTCAGGGCTTCTACTTTTTTCCAAACATTTTAATCACTTATAAGTTTTAACTTGTTTCTAACTTCTACTCTACTTTTTTATTTTAAGCAGGAAGCACTTATTTTAAACTCACCCAAACGGTCTCGTTGTTGGAGTTGAGGTTAGTTAAATATGGTCTAAATTATTAGAGCAAGTCTAGTTCAGTCCCTAAATATAATATAATAATTGTGCTAGGACATATTTAAATGATCTCAACTCCAACAAGGTCTTATCCGCACTATATGTTTAATACTCCCTCATTCCCATTTTAATTGTCCACTTAGCCAAAATCACACATATTAAGAAATCATAAATATAACTCATTTTGTCTACTATCATTGCATGGATTACACAAAAAAAGATAAAACTCATATGCCATATTAATTACTTACTGAATACAATGTTAGACTTGTTCACATATACTCCAGCTTCACAGCCAGTTTTACGTACTGCAGTAGGAAATTTATTGGGATTGTGCATATGGGGAGTAATAGTCGATCCTTGAAACTACAATATTTGCTTTGAATGAAGAACTGGACTAATATTATGGGAAATCTTTTTTTTGCTAAGTGGACAATTAAAATGGGAAGGAGGGAGTATTTTATCATTAAAAAATTTATTTCATCATTAAAGCACAATATAAAGTGGAGAGATATATGTGTATATAAGAATTTATCATAAAAATATAAGATGGGGTAAGAAGAGAAATGCCCTAAATTAATAAAACATGTTGGGATCAATTCTTTTTTTAATAATTTAAAATATGATATAAGACATCTGTTAGTTTTTAAGATATATATTTTTATATGAAGATTTAAACTAGGACCCTGTTGGATTTGCTGGCCTTGTAAACATCCCATTCAGACTTGCCGCACATGAACCGCAAGGCTTGTTAAGAATTTTATTAATAAAATTAAACCCGAAAAAAGAAGAGAACCAACGGAGTAGAGTTAAGGACCAACTTCCTAACAAAATAAATAAATAATAAAGACAAAACAAATTTCTATTTTCTCCAAAATCAAAGTTCTCACCGACTGAATAAAAAAAAAGGAAAAATCTTACATGTCGACACTCTTATTCGATAATTAATTAAAAGAAAAATGTTATACTTATCCCAAATCTAGCAACAAAAAATAAAATAAGAATTCAAGTCAAAAAAAAAAAAGAATAAAAAAGAATACCCCTAAAATCTTAATTAGGGCTCACCGCATAATAGAGGACCAAGCCTAAAATAAAAGGAACAAAACTCTCAACACTCTACACAATACACAAATCTCTCCTCCCCTAATTTCACTTAAATTAAATCATCTCCACATAGACGCGAACATAACATATAGTAATAGTATAGTAAAATTTACAAAAAACACAGGCTTGAATTCCCGCCATGGCCACTGCGGTGAATGAAGAAGAAACACAACAGCCAGACGCGAGCTCAATCGAAGGGATTGAAGAGACGAAGACGCTGATTTGCGCTCTCAATCTCCTCTCTCGCAATCTCCCCCTTCCCTCTCACATTTTGCAGGCGGTTTCGAGAATTTACTCCGATCCTCTCCCCGGTGACGCCGACGGTGGATCTCGCGTCGCGGCGGATGAGAATGTCGATGCTCCGGTGAGGCTTTTTTGTTTTTATATACGCGTTTATTGATGTTTATGCGCGTTTGTCTGTTTGTGTGATTTTGTAGTTTTTTTTTTTTTTTGGAATTGTGTGTGTGAGCTGCGATGATTATCTGTTTGTTGATCTTGATCTTATAGATATTTGATAATGTTGATTTTTCGATGATTATCTGTTGGTCTGATGTCGAACTTACCGGTATATGAAAATGTTTATATTTCGTTGAGCTTTTCTTAGTTATATAGGAATCATTTATTGATTGTTGTAAGTTTAAATAATTATTTGTTTATTTGATCTTGAACTAATTGCTATATGAAAATGTTGTATTTTGTCTAGCTTTTCTTTGTTATATATGTATGTATTTATGTATATGATTTTATAGTGTTATTTATTATTGTTGTAAGCTAAGATGCATAATTATTATTGTTTACTTGATATTGAAATCGACATATATTGATGTTTCGTTGAGGTTTTGTTACTTATGTATATGATTTTATAGAGCCATTTACTGATTACTTTAAGCAGCTTTGATTATTTGTTCAATTGATCTTGAACTCACCGATATATAAAAACATTGACATTTCGGTAACATTTTGTTACTTATATGTATGTATATGTTTGATTTTAAGGAGACAATTATTAATTGCTATATGTGAGCTGAGCTGGAATGATTTTCTACATTATCTGTTTGATCTTGATTTTATCAATATATGAAAATGTTATAAGTTGTTGTAAGTAGTGTTTGTTCATATCTCTTGTAGGGAGGAGTTGTTTTACGCAATCTCTGAAAGTCTGTTATGTGTTTAATTGTTGTTCTTATAATTTAAGATGAATATATAACGATTATGGATTAGGTTAACAATTTTCAGCATGTGTGTTACCTTCTGTGATAGTAAATGGTATTACTGATTGTGATCGGCATAGTCCAGAGTTTATGTCATAACTGTTTAGTTGAGTGTAGAAGTTATTAAAGGAATTGCTTATATTGTACTATCATAAGGCTGAATTTTTTTATTTTTTTAAAATAAAAGAAGCGTGGAAACAACAACAAGAAATGTTCTCTGTCGTTGGGTGATGACCTAGATTCCTATATTTTGTCGAGGCACGATTGAGTTATGTACTTTTCTATTCTATTTGTCTTTTTTGTTTTCTACATAGAAACAACAATGGGGACTTTTTAGGGGTCTGATTTTTATAATTTGTCGGGACGTAATTGATATGTGTACTTTGTTTGTTGTTTACTACTTGGAAACTCTTATAAGGAAAATTTAGGGTCTCAGTTGTCATACTTTGGAGAGACGTAATTGAATTATGTACTTTTTGTTTGTTATCTACATTGAAAATTTAGGGTCTCAGTTGTCATACTTTAGTTTTCACTTTTCATACTTTGTCATTATGCAATACTTATGCTATATGTCAATTTCTACTCGTAAACACTTACATTTTCGTTCTAATCAGTAGTCTTGGGATGGTAAGAAGGCACAATACATGATTTTAGTTCTATGTTGTAGGGTGATTCTTCAGTTGGAGGAGATTTGATATCAGAGCTTGAGGATACCTTGGCAAAGCATCGGTTAGATTGCATGTCAGGTTTCGAATTGACAGCATTGAAGGAAAATCGTTTAAAGAGCAACATACAACATCGCATATCCGAACTCGAAGGTTAGAATCTAACAGTTGGTTCGTTTAGATTTCTTTCCAAAATTTCATTGACTGCAGGGACGAAAGAGAGGGAGTGAAAAATTATTAAAACTTACTTTTAATTTTAATTCTCAAGTTATTTAAATATTTTTGCTGCATGCTATTAATTTGCCAAAGAAAGAAACTATATAGATGTTCTAAAACTAATTTTACAAAACTTCCGGGTTTTCAGGTGGCGGCTGCACCAATGCGTGCACCCTACCCACTCCCTCCAAATGCGCAGACACCCTTGCCTCCTATGAGGCTTGAACCCTTGACCTATTGTTACCAAGAGAAGACGGATCTTTACTAGACTTCATTAATGTGGCCATTCAATTTAAAAGATTCTCCTTTTGCATGTTAAATTAACATTCATGGTTGTTATAATTAATTGTCCACGATATATATATCTAGTATATCAAGGGCTAAAATACATTCCGTTTGTATGGTTTCTAGCACATATGTTCTGATTTAATTGCAATTAGCTGCATTTAGTCTGATGGCAACATTGTTGGAAATTCATGCTCGTCGTACATTCATATATTGGGTATATAATAACTAAGATAACACCTTATGTTTGACTGTCCGCGCTTAATCGACTAATCATCCTATCACTATTGTTGACTCGACTGGGCGTCCTGAATACTTCGGTTAAGATTATTGAAGCAAGGGTTTTTGTAGTATTATCCCTCCAAGACTTTATGTGATTATGTCATATAACGGATTGCAAAAGGATCTATGTCCTAATAAGCTTGTGATGTCATCAATTGGTTGACACTGAATGCAGGTCCTTGGGATTATAGTCTAAAGTATTAGTTAATCTGCATTACAATTTCCAGTGTGGCTCAAATCATTGGTATATGTACATATTCTTTATGGGAAATTAACTATTAATTTGATATAAGGATATGAATCTCATTCTGGAAAGAGAAGAATGATATATCATATAGGTTCTCTTTATATGGACATTTTCAGGTTGCTTAGGCATAAAGTGGGTAAAATAAGGACACCTATCTTTGTAGTTTGTCAGAAAAGAATTATTTTATCAAAATATCGTATGTATGTGGGACATACAGTAGTATACATGTAAAACAAAAATTAATAGCAAAAGAAGAGACTCATATAGATGGATCAACGTCATACCTCTCTCTCAAATAATTATACGATCCACTTTTGCAAGTATAATATTTTTTTCAGGACTGGGTAAGTCTTAATTGTTATTGGTGTGCCTATCTGATAGTTCATCCTGCTCTAGAGACAGTTTCCCTCCATATCTTCTGCATATTACATACATCTATTATATAACTTTATGAGAAAAACAACATGATCAAACAACTGCATTTAGAATTTAATATAACTTGTAATATTGATTATTTATTTAATTTTGACAGAGTTGCCTACAAGTAGAGGCGAGGACCTGCAGTCGAAGTGTTTGCTTGAACTCTATGGGCTAAAGGTAGACTTGTGAGAAAATGTGCATTTATGTAAAGAAAGAAACATAATCTGAATTATTAACTGTAAATATGCATATGAACTTACGCCTAAAACACAATGTGGTCCTTTTTTTTGTTAACATATTAATTAAGGAAGATGGCTATGGAGAAAGTAATTAAAATTTGTTCTGTAATCTCTCGCTCTATCATGCAGTAAGTAAATTGATGATTATAGAGCATTAATTGCTCCTGAAGTGTGATATATTCTATTAGCAAAGTTAAGACGCATCGACATAAATGCACCTGACTGTACTTGAATAATTAATAGATCATAGTTATTAAGGTTACGTGGTACTTTTTTGAGAATGCTAACTTTTCTTTCAGCTGGCGGACTTTCAAAGCAAGGTTCGCTCAGATCTGTGTAAAGAGTACGGGCTTCGCATGAATTGTGCTTCTCCTGAAAAGCAGTTGTTTGATTGGGGAATGATGCGTTTACGTCGTCCTTTATATGGCGTGGGAAATGCTTTTCTTATGGAAGCTGATGATACCATGAAAAAGAAATGGGAAGCTGAGGTGATATATGTTTTAACATTAATTTAATTTTGGCCATAACTTTGCTGAGTAATTTATCGGGCATAAAATGTATATTATGATACTGGAAGTGATTGAGATTAGGGGTTGGGACATGGAAGGGGTAGGCTTGTAGTTGTAGGAAAATTGATATATATGGTAAAGATAGCATCATATTTGCTCTCAGATAATGTAGTCTGGCGACTTATGGAAAATAAAGTTAAGTGGTCATGCTTGTACTGGCTTGACGAGTTCTGAAGTTGGTAAATTACTGCAATTGGAAAGTTCAGATTTAGCATCATCATCTAAGCAAAAGTATGTGCAATAATACTGATGATACATTAAACCACCATTCTTTGCAGAGATTGTCTAGGTTGGAGGAGGAGGAAAAGAACAGAATCGAGAGTAGGCAACGCAAATTCTTTGCAGAGATACTTGATGCAGCCCGTGAATTGCAATTACAAATACAGGCTACTCACAAGCGCCGAAAGCAAAGGAACGATGGCATTCAGGCATGTTCTTTTTGACTTTTTTGCTTATTCTATTATACATCTCATAGTGTTTGATCACCTGTTACTTTTACACAAAACGTTAACAAGAACTTGTCATCACCTGCATTCTAACATGCTTTTACGAACATGAAAAGCAGTGTAGAATTTGTCAAATTTTAGTTTAAAAACTATTAGGTTCCAAATATGATTATCTTTCTTTTTCAGAGGAAAAAAAGTGAATAAAATCCTTTTTTTTTACCATAGAATAATTAAATAAAAATTTCGTATTTACCACCTTATATTTTTGCTTAGGGATGTAACATAAAAGTTTATTCAGTATTTACTTGCATGAAATATATGTATTGTTAATCAAGTCTCTATTTATTACTGTACCAATTGCTTATTTATTATTCACTGAAAAATAAAGCTAATCCTTACTTTTTAGCTCTTAATATTTGAAACTAATATTGAAACTAGGATCAACCATTTATCATAAAATATTTTTCTTAAAATTTACATAATTTTTTCAAAAGAAATTTAAGCTTAAAAGGTTATATGTTAAGTACTATAATATCCAATTGTTGTAGGATTCAAGAGGAATATTCCAATTATATTTGTTTTACTCAAGTTAAACATGATAAGACTTATAGATAGCTAACTTTTTTACTTCTACCTAATGATATCTAAACTAATATTAGACATATTTTTGATATGGATAGTTTTATTAACAATTTACATTCTTTCAATAATTAATTAATTATACAAATTGACTATATATCTTTCAAATTTTATTGATAGTTTGTATTTAATACTGAAGAATTGATAATTAAATACCTAATTTTACTATTTATGCTTCAAACAATGTAGTAAATGCTGCTGAACATTACAGTTTAATCTGTAAAAGTTTTAATTTATATAAATTTATAAAATATTGGTACTAAAATATTCCATCTGCTTGTTCAATTGCAAGTTATACATTTTAGATAAATAGATGATAACCAAATTTGGCACTATCGCATTCTACATGCCACTGGAAAGGCATTTTGGCTTGTATTATAGAATATGGATTTGGAGGACTCCTATCTTCATTGCTTATATGAATTTTTTTCTTGCATGTATAAATTTATAACGATGAGCGAACTAGTTCTGCAGATCTGTAAAGCAACACATATGTAGTCACTTTGGCGGTGGCAAATAGGGAAAAAAGTAAGAGGTGATGCGTAGTATAAGATTTTTGCAAGTATTCATTGCTATTCTTTATTATGAACAGTCATGGCATGGAAGGCAACGACAGCGTGCGACTCGTGCAGAAAAATTGAGAATTCAAGCTTTAAAAGCTGATGATCAGGAAGCGTATATGAGGATGGTTGAAGAGAGCAAAAATGAAAGGTTAACAATGCTTCTTGGGAAGACAAATGAGTTGCTTGTTCGCCTGGGTGCTGCAGTTCAACGTCAAAAAGATGCAGAGCATGACGGTATTGAACCCTTGAATGAATTAGAAGCGAACATGCCTGATTATTCTCCTTCGAAGACTGGAATATTAGCGGGATCCAAGGAAGAGGATGATATAATTGACATGGAACCTCATCAAGATGTAAAGCCTGGTGATTTACTTGAAGGTCAACGGCAGTACAATTCAGTTATTCATTCGATACAGGAGAAGGTAAATAGATAAATTATAATTGTTTTCCTTTGAAATATTTCCACACCTGTTTTTTTGTTTATTATGGTGACAATTTTATAGTTTTTTTCACTGCTATAGAAGTGAGCCAAAGTTGTGCAACTGTTTTGCATCGAAAGAAAAAGAAGTCTTGCGAAGCTTGACATGTAGATTGTTACATTTTTATAAGATAAAAACTAAAATTATTGTTAATGTTGATAGGACCAGTTTCTTTTATGGTTTTAATTTTTTTGTTTTGAACTTGATTACTTGCTTCCAAAACAGTTCAAGGTTCCAGATATACGAAGGAACATTTGCTTTGAGTTGTACTTCTATCATAAAAGATCATGCACCCTAGTAGCTATATTTATCTGCGTTTTTTTCAATAAAATGTTATGCAAAAGAGGATGCGTCTTCACTTTATAAACATTGCATTTGCATTTGTTCTAACCCTGTAGGTGATGGATGTCATTTGGCCTTATTTGTTCGTTTATTCCTGTTCTATATGTCATCTTTAGTTTGATAGTGAATATAAGTATTAATTAGTTTTTGAACTCTACAGGTGATAGAGCAGCCATCCATGCTTCAGGGTGGAGAACTAAGAGCGTACCAGTTAGAAGGGCTTCAATGGATGCTGTCTTTGTTTAATAACAATCTGAATGGTATATTGGCAGATGAGATGGGGTTGGGTAAGACAATCCAAACCATCTCTCTGATTGCATATCTTATGGAGAACAAGAATGTGGCTGGACCACACTTGATTGTGGCCCCAAAGGCTGTACTACCAAATTGGATAGCTGAATTCTCTACTTGGGTTCCCAGGTATGTGTAACTGGGTGTCTGTGCTCCTCTGTCACACTGTATTTAGAAAGTGCCCGTTGCACTTTATTTCATTTTTGTGTGCTTTTCTGAGCTTAGTATTCACTTTATAACTTAGTTCCTTGTTGTTCCAGCATTGTTGCTGTTCATTATGATGGACGTATGGAGGAGCGAAGGGTACTGAGGGAAACATATTCAGGAGAGGGGAAATTTAATGTTTTGGTTACCCATTATGATATGATTATGAGAGATAAAGCCTTTCTGAAAAAAATTCACTGGCACTACATGATTGTTGACGAAGGACACCGGCTTAAAAATCATGAATCTGCTTTAGCAAGGACTATTGACTCTGGGTAATGCTGCATGACTGCATCACAATTTAGGCTCTTAGATGCTTCATACTTTGTACTAGTTGTCTACATATAAATTTTTTTATTTAGGGAATACATCTGAAGGTTGTAACTAAGTTATTCTAAGTTAGAGTGCATCTATAGAGAGATAGATGCTGATATATAACTATTCACTTTGATTAAGATTCATGTCCCATGCAGTTACAAGATACGAAGGAGACTTCTGCTGACTGGAACCCCAATACAGAATAGTTTACAAGAGTTATGGTCACTGCTTAATTTTCTCCTTCCAAACATTTTTAATTCAGTTGAGAATTTCGAGGAGTGGTTTAATGCTCCCTTTGCAGATCGATGTGATGTTTCTCTAACAGATGAAGAAGAGTTATTGGTGATTCGGCGTTTGCATCATGTAAGTGTTGGGTAAATACTGTAATAGTGTAATAGTATATTAATTTAATTTATCATAATTCTGACCTCATAATCATTTGTGGAATGCCAGGTTATAAGGCCATTCATATTGAGAAGGAAGAAAGAAGAGGTGGAAAAGTACCTTCCCCAGAAGTCTCAGGTCATACTTAAATGTGACATGTCAGCCTGGCAGAAAGTATACTATCACCAAGTCACCGATGTGGGGAGAGTTGGACTGGGTTCTGGTATGTAGTTCGTCCCTTGTGTTACCTGTTTTTGCATCAACATGGTGAAAGTTCACTACTATGTGTTGTAATGGATTATCACTCTGGCGCCGGTCTTAAAGATTTATCTAAAGCTAGTTAGGACAAGAAAGTAGTTAAATTAACTACATGGGTTTCTCTTCTTTCTTTGGTTATTACCAAGTCAATCACATGGCTGAGAGTTGACCAAGGAAAAAGCACATTAATCGAAAACACTAATTATCACTTTAAGCACATTCAATTAGACTTCAGACTTCAGAGATAGCTGTTGCTAGTTATCACTTTCTCTATTTGTTCTCCTGATACATTCTGTTGGTAATAGCCCAGTGAGTTATTAATGTTTGAGATAGGAAATTTCTGCACCTACTCCACTGATAACACTAATTTGCAGGTACCGGGAAGTCTAAGAGCCTGCAGAACTTGACAATGCAGCTTAGGAAGTGCTGTAATCATCCCTACCTTTTTGTTGGCGATTATAATATCTGGCGGAAGGAGGAAATTGTTAGAGCTTCTGGAAAATTCGAACTCCTAGATCGTTTACTTCCTAAACTGTACAAAGCGGGGCACAGGGTACTCCTTTTCTCACAAATGACTCGTCTTATGGACATTCTTGGAGTTTATCTCGAACTTCATGGCTTTAAGTTTCTTAGACTTGACGGCTCAACAAAAACTGATGAGAGGGGAACTCTGCTAAAGCAATTCAATGCCCCAGACTCTCCTTATTTCATGTTTCTATTAAGTACACGTGCTGGAGGTCTTGGCCTGAACTTGCAGACAGCAGATACTGTAATTATTTTTGACAGTGACTGGAATCCACAAATGGACCAACAAGCAGAGGATAGAGCGCATCGTATTGGGCAAAAGAAGGAAGTCAGAGTTTTTGTACTAGTCAGTGTCGGTTCAATTGAAGAGGTAATCTTGGAACGTGCAAAGCAAAAGATGGGTATTGATGCAAAGGTTATTCAGGCAGGACTGTTTAATACAACGTCCACAGGTTAGTTTTTTGTGTTTTGACATTTATTCTGGAGCTTGACAAATCTTCTGACAAAGTTATGCTTTCAACTTCCTAGCTTTACATGTCCACTCCTCACTCCCTCCCTCTTTTCTAGTTTCATTGCCTTTCGAAAAAAATATATCTGAGTTACATTTGAACCTCGTTAAAACTTGAAGATATCGCATTGTATTGTCCTTTATTTCTAGGGAAAAGCCGAAAACTGACCTATAGAATAATATAAATTTTTATGGAATTTTAAGTTCAGAATTCGAAAACCTAGCGGCATTGTGTTATTATAAAAAAAATTCAGTGATTACTGGGCTTGTTTTGTGTCTTTTGTTTGCGAATGAAGTAGATAAAAGAATACATATCTGACACACACACACACACACAAGTGCTATCATAAATGGAAACTCGCATGCGATCATTTATGGAGACAGGAGGATCATTATATACTATGATACCAATTGCCATTTAGTTATAATGTCAATGATATATAACGTCAATAATATAGGAATAGGGAGGGACCATTCATGTGTGTTCAAAATACATATATGTGAGGATTCAGACTTCAGAGATACCCTAGTGGTATGTATACGTGTTTCCAGTTTGCACAAGATATAATTCTGATTCAACATATATTCATATGTTTCTCGAGCCTTCGCAGCCATATGGTTTTACATGATTTAGCTTTTTGGAAAAGTGTTTCTGATGTTCTTTTTCCTGCACAATGGGATTAGTCTACTTGCATTTCTTTTATTTACTAAAAAAAATTGAAGTATATTTCTGATTGCAGCTCAAGATAGGAGAGAGATGTTGGAGGATATTATGCGTAGAGGTACAAACTCACTTGGAAGAGATGTGCCAAGCGAGAGAGAGATTAACCGTCTTGCAGCTAGATCAGAAGAAGAATTCTGGATGTTTGAGAAAATGGATGAAGAAAGAAGGCAGAAAGAGAATTACAGATCTCGTCTCATGGAAGAGAATGAGGTACCAGATTGGGCATATGCTCAACCTGACCCAAAGGACACTAGGGGTAAAGGATTTGATTATGAGAGTGCCAATGTCAGTGGAAAGAGACGCAGGAAGTCGATTGTTTATGCTGATACACTTAGCGAATCGCAGTGGATAAAGGCTGTGGAATATGGAGAACCAGTATCCAAGCGTACAGGTAAAAGAAAGATGAAGGAGCATCTTCCTCCACCAAGCTATCAACTAGCCTATGATGATGTCCTGGAAGATAAGAGAGTAGTAGAATTGAAGAGTGAACATGTGCCTATTCCGAATGAAAGACTTCCGGAAATTACCTCTGGCATGGTCCCAAGGAGGTCCAGGTCCATATCCATGTCTGAGGTATCAAATTCCCAAGACAGTGAAGTTCCAGGTTCCGATGATGATAATTCGAAGGGAAACATGCTGACATGGAAGATCCATAGGAAAAAGAGGTCTAGCTTAGCATAATAGCATTATTATGATTTCATATTAAATTACATGTTTAAATATTGCCTAATGAACGACGATGTAGTGGATCGCAGGGAAATGACACACAAAACTATAGTGAGGCTCCATGTCTTTTGTAGTTAGAACTTGGGAGCCATTACTGCCGCAGGTGCAGCAGACATACATAAACAAGGTGTTTTGATTGAAGATAAGTTGACACCGTTTAGATTGAGGATAATTTGATAGCTTGTACAGTAATTTAATTTATGCCGCAAGTTATGATTCGTCGTTGCTCTTGCTTTTATAAAGCCGCCTCCACCTCATAGCGACAGAGAGTTTAGTCAGTCATTATCACCGGCCCAAAAAATTGAATATGTTGTGCCTAATGTCTAAGTTTGGTCAAGTTCAGGGGAAAAGCATAATAGACCTTTATTTTCTGCCAAGGTGAATTTGATTCTGAAAACTTGATCTGGGTTGTGTCGGTCATTTTCGGAACCTAAAACAAAACTCAGTTTATTAATTGTTGATAGTAGAAAATACATGTAGCACATTAGAAACTAGGCACGATGACTAAGGATTGTTTTTAGTGAATGGATTGTATGTGATTTTGATTTTGTGTGGATTTATGGTGGATTTATGATAAAATGTCGCAGAGAATATATAGATTTATTAAGATTTAAGCATAATGTTTCAAAATTTCATGGATTTTGGTGGGATTTCGAAAAACTTAAAATACACCGAGGAATCCTACAAAATACATCATTTTATGAAATCCAAAAAAATTCATCAATTTTTGAATACTATCAGATTTTAATGAATTTTAAACAATCTCAATTGAATACCCTCTAATCTTGGAACATAATTTAAAATCCTAATTTAATACCACCAGATTTTGTAGCATAATTTAAAATCTCAATTGAATACCCCAAGATTTTAATGGATTCAAAACAATCTCAATCGAATACTTTCGAATTTCATGAATGAAAAAAAAATCTTCAAAATCCCAATCCAATATACTCTCCAAGTACAAGATGTAAATCTCGTGAGCTTACTGAGATTGTCGTAATCAGTATCATTTCAATTTTTAACTTCTCAAATTCAATTTTATACAACTCAACTTGGCTTGGTTTCAGTTTCGCATTTATTGGCCCTACTTGTAAGTTGCAAGTGATTGAATAAATGATGAGATTTCAGTGTCATTGGAACACCCTAGTTTAAGACAACACGCAAGCCAGAAACTATCAAACTGATTTAAGTAATTAATCAATATCTAAAGTAAGATCAACTTTATCTTCTCTTCTCAAATATTAGAAGCTAAAACAAGAGGCTTTCCAAGTAATTTGAAATTTTTCTCACCACAAGAGTTGGAGGAATGAGAAACAAGTTCTTGATTTCGTGAAAGTATTGCCATTTAGCCAATTGTGATATCTTCAAAACCTCCGGCTATGACAAGTACCATAGCTGGTTTTGCATGCCTTCTGCTAAATATATTTAATTTGGTCCCGACACTCTAAATTCTACACACACTCCGCTTTACCAAAAGAGCAGAATCTTCTAAGCTCCATTTGCCACATCCATATCTACCACCCCATCAATTCCCTTAAAAACAATTCGCAACTTCCTCAAACATGATTGTTTCGCACCACTCTTCCCTGCGGCTCCAGTGACATGGACAACGTCTTTCCCGCATTTATCCATCAGCTCATATAGCGGTTTGTCCAAGTTTGAGCGAGTCATCTCTTCCAGTACTGCAGGGACCTGCATGTACAAATTCTTGCCCCTGTATGTAACACTAACTCTGGACAAATGCAGCTTCGGGTGATCTTCTAGTTGATCAATAAACTGTTACAGCCGACACAAAGTAAGAAAACTGCATATAAAACAACTGAATTTAATGAAGGAAAGGAGCTAGGTATAGCTTGCAAGCTAACACCAAAAGAGAAAGCATAACAAATTTAAGTTACTTTCCAAAACGCAATATTAATATCGTAGTATATTATTCTTAGGGAGCTGCTAACTCATTGTACGTGCACCCAGTGAAATGAATTCTTAAAAAAGACCAAGTTCATGTAAAAGATGGAGGCTAATTCAATTTCAAATTAGACGACTTAAACAGAAAAACAATAAAAAAATGGAAGACTTCCACAAAACTAACATGTGCATTTTACTGAAGTGGTTGTTCCTCAACAATAAACCAATACGTGAGAATTTTTTATGGGCATTAAGCCATTAACTCATAATGCCTATGCTCTACTCCCTCCATCTCACTCATTTCTTTGAAGTGTTTTTTTGGCACTACTTGGCACACATTTTAAGGTGTATATAAAATATAATTTCATAATTTATTTTTAAAATTTTCTCTTTTTTTTGTATAAAATTTGAACAATAAACTTTTATTCAAAAAAAAAATTTAATTTACGAAAACATACTTTATTGGAGCCTTAAAATGCATGCCTAAACAACCTGAAGGACAGAGGGAGTATCTTTTTCTTACTATCATAAGCAGTCATCACCGCCCTTGTCCAAGCTTTTTTTTAATATCTCATTTCAAGTCTGGCAGTCTTAGACATGCCGAAGCTTTACTTTTTAAAACCTGTTTCACGGTTTAAATTTGCAACAAGGAGGGACGAAATAAAGATTCTTCTCGAAGGAACCAGTCGTTTATGTTTTTTAGATAATTTAACAAAAGCTCTTGAAAGTAGATTCCTATCGGTAATCTTTCCAAAAATTGTGCTGCTAATGGTCAGCACAGATTATATTAATAACATATAACATATGCCAGCCTGTTGAAAAAAAATAATAGTCCTCTTAAAACTATAATATTCTGTTAAATTCTTCAAAGAACAGGAATTTCGCTATCTTTTTCAATAGTGTGAAACGGATGACGTTACTTGTGTTAGTTGAAGGACTGTAAGTTGAAACCCATCACATTTGCAGTTGAATCACGATTTTTCAAGGACAAACAAATTACGATGTGCAGGGTTCCAGATCAGATAGAGTTGCAAAGGATATGAATATGATAGCCAAATACCTCACCATATACTTTAGAAATGGCATATGATAGTACATGAAATTTAATGATTAGCTGATTTTATCATTAGAATATGTATGACATAATCTGATGATTTAATTTCCAATTTTCGCACAAGTCATAAGTAAGTGCACATCAAACTGAAAATCTAAAAAGCAGAATTCTAGGGGGTACTGTGGAAAAACTGATTATTTCCGTTCTAGTTGATGTAGTGGTAATTTTCACTACAATTGCACTATAAAATATGGCAAAGTCAAGGATACAAAAAAAATACCTTCTTCAATGTGACTGAAGTATCCAGCTGAATAAGAATTCCAGGACCACAAACAAGACAATCCTTGTCCCTCACAAACTCAGTAACTTTAGTGTGCAGACCTTCAGCACCATTATACCTGCAAATATATCAAGTGGATATTAGTGAAGACACAGAACTTTCTGTGTTTTTCATTCTCGGAGAAGGAATCTTAGAATTGAATACTGACAAACTATTAATTTTGTATCAAGGTGACGTGTTTTTAGTCAGAATATCATCAAGGAAAACAACTTGGTCAGCCCAATAGACTAAGAGAGTCCACATACAGTCCAGTACACAAACTTTTGCTCAAACCCACCAGGCTAGATTGGCCAGACAATAGAAGGTACATATACTTGGAAAATAGAATAATGGGATAACGAGATTTGCAGATTCAATTATTACACTTAAGCTGTAAAACCTACTCATGTGGTGTTCAGTACTCAGTAGACTACTCTTTATTCAATCAATTTGTACAGATGAACACACATATATGCATACATGTAGAACCAGTTGAAAAACTTAATTTCTTGAAAGGAAATGATTTGAATTGTAAATTATTTGCATTGCAACTACTTAAGGATGCTATTGGAACTTACCAATAGCTGACAGCAAATAAAAAATAGCACCAAGATTAATTAGTCGTTGACAAACTAAAGAGATGGGGGCATTAATTTCTTGCTTTCACCATGGAAAGATTCTCTATTAAAAACTAAATCAAAGACAAAGTTATTATTTCAAGGAAGTCGAGGATTTCAGGCAACACAAACTAAACCTAGGATTCGTTTTAACAATCAGACTCGACATGTCACCTACGTCAAGTAATTCGATAACGTTTTACTGCATCCAGATGCAATCTTCAAAGTTTCCAAAGCACATGCAGCTGATATGATTGCATTTGTGGAAGCTATAGCAGGGATGATGTTCTTTACCACACCCTGTACAATGAAGACAATTAAAGGCAAATTTTACTGTGAAAATGTCTTGTGATCGAATTGACCACACATTCCTGTACAGAGTGAAGGATTTCTGAATATACCCTACCTGAGTAAGAGTATAGGTAACCCCGGGAATGCCAAAAAGCTCAGCTCTCTTCACAGCCTGTTTATTTAGAATACATCTGTTGTAACTGAGAAGATTTATATACAGCAGTAGAGGACATATATTATATATTCACTTATAAACCTCGGAGTAGATCCACTGCATATGTTCCGGGTCGTCTGGATCAAAAGCTTTACCACCATGAACCTGAAATAATTAAACAGATAGTACCATTGAGATGATAGATCAGTTGTTTCTTTAATACGAAGCATGAAACAGAAGTAAAGTAGATGAAGTTGAGGAGACAATAATTTACCTCATCCCACTTAATCAGATGGGCGTACTCAATACAATGAGCTGCAGTTCGAGGAGTTTCTGCAAGTGTGCATAAAGGAAACTTGACTTGTGGCGGGAAAAGCCAAATGGTACATTCAAAGCATGGTGTGACCCCTGGCATAATAACCCTTGCATGACCCTTAAATCCTTCAGTTCCACCATCTACCATAGGTTTCAATGTATCTTCCCTTGGGTTGTCATCAGCATCATACTCTGATTTTACAAAATGGACATAAACAAAAGCACAAGAATTTTGCGACAAAGGCAGCTCACCCCACAGGTATTGATGCCTTTAACTATTATATAGAGAAATTTCAATAGTATTTGGCTTAAACTTATATTTTCACTGTTTTTTATGGACTTTAAGCTTTTTTGATCCCTAAAAGTCCCTTATGCTTAAAATTGATCCAAAATAATCACTCTATTGTACATCCATTGGCAATTACGAATAACGCAAGCTATTTCTTTTTCAAAAATTTACTCTTTGGAAGAGAGAAGGTTGCAAACCGGAGTGCAAATATAAAACTAAAGTAGAATGAAGGTTACCAGAGATGGTGATGTAGAAATTAATGCAGTAAGTATCTGACATTAATTTACAATTTTATAGAATGCACATATGATACAGTTACATTGTAGTCAGAAAATGTATATTACAAGCATCAACATGTGCATACAAAAATAAGCAATAGTATTAGGTCACAATAAGAGAGAACTTCAATTGGACACATGCAAAGTGAATATGTTAATGACAAGATCTCAGCAGCAAACCTGCAGAAAGTAGACGCACCTAGAAAACTGCAAGCAACAGAATTTATGTAGCTTCGTGCCTCAACGGAATCAAGACCAAGAGCGATAATACTGAAATCACTATAAAACTCTAGCTCTTTATCCTCAATTCGACAAAAATGAGGGACAATATTAACACCACTAACTCTCTCCATGACCCGTTTTGCAGCCACCTCAGCCTTTGGCTTTCCAACATCCTCAAACCTACATAAACACAAATTACATAATTACATAATCATATAACACTCGGCTAACAGACAGCTTGAATACAGCACGATTGTTCCTTCAGCAAATGATCGTCTTAAACTATCATGAGAAATTAATACATATCACTGAAGGGTGTATTCTTAAACAAATACAAATATAATAGATGGCCATTGATTTAGAAAATCATTCCCTGTTCAAGTCCTCAAATAAGGAGCTAAAAACAGACGGAAATAAGGAACATTATCACAAAAGAATAGGACATGTAATCGCCCAATTGGTTCTAAGATACTAGAAAACCAAACAAAATTCTAATTACTTTCTATAAATTCACTAAAAATATAAACCGATTCCATCCAAACCTATCAATTGTACTAAAATTGTCATCATAGCTAACAATCGAACACATATTCCTCGTCCCTATTTCAAAACACATCAAACAATCAATCTTTCTTAACATTACTACAATATATGCTCTCACTACCTAAACAGAAACTGTCGGTTCAAATTAGATACATCAATCCGGTCCATATCGATAACTTCCAGGTTCTTGAACCCCGAAAAGGCCAAATCCTTGAGCAACTCACAACCCAATCCACCCGCTCCAACAACCAACACTTTAGCATACTCTTGAAGATCATTCCTCAGCTACACAACCCAACACTGACACATCAGAATGATCAAAAATGAAAGTGCACACAAGTTGTTTGTGAAAAGTCCTGAGACAGAAAAGCTTACATCAGCTCCAGGTTCGAAAGTGGGGCCGACGAGATTGCCGGGACGAAGGAGAAGCTTGTCGAGATCACGTGATCTGCTGTTGCTGAGTTGCTCCGCCATTGGCGATGCTCGCGAGCTGAGCAGAGAGCGAGTTAGAGTACGGGTAGTTTTGCTTATGTTTTACGCTTTTGGCATCCCATGCTTTTTTCCAGTGTATATATAACTTACCAGTTTTTCTGTTTAACAACGTCTATGATTTCAATGGGTATTACTTGCATTTTAGTTTTGGTATGTTTTGCAAATTAGCTTACCGATTAAATGACGATTAGTGATTAAATATTTATTTTCTATTATTTCAGGTCCTTCTCGAAAATTACTACGAAAAAATATGAAATCATAAACTGTAAGTAATATTAGTCAAAAAAAATTATAATTATTATATTTTCAAACAAAATGACCACCTCATTATATATTTCTGAGTTAAAAGTCCCCCTCACTATTTTTCGATTGCCTTTATAGTGTTTCACAGACCTAAATTCATTATTTCATTATATGATATTAACCTCTTAGATAGTGATCATGTTAAATGATATAAATTGAGAAAGATGTTTACCGTAATCATGTTTGATGATATCAATTGAGAAAGATTTGTACGGCCTCCTTCAAGTCAATAAGATTATTTTTTTAAGAGTTAATTGCAATTGGCACCCCTTTGGTTTCGGCTCATTGCACATTGCACCTAATAGTTTTGGAAAATACACTTTGCATCCCTAGACTTTTAACCCGTAGACACTTTGCACCCTTTCCGTTAAATTCTGCCGTTACCGTTAACTTTTGCAGGGGCATTTTGGGAAATTTAATTATATTTAATTAAAATCAGATCTTTATTTAAATTTTTTGACCATTTAAACGATATTATTCGGAAAAACTTAAAGAACGAAAGTTTTAGAGAATAAAAAGATCTTCTTAGAACTATAAGGTTCAAAATTTTCGTAATCTTTTTTATAATTATTTTTAAAAAATTCAAAAATTAGCAATCTTGTAAAAATGAACAATCATTTTTAAATAATTATTTAAATTTTGAATCTTATTGTTCTAAAAAGATCTTTTTTTCCTCTACAACTTTCGTTCTTTAAGTTTTTCCGAAAAATATCGTTTAGATGGTCAGAAAATTTAAATAAAGGTCTGATTTTAATTAAATATAATTAAATTTCCCAAAATGCCCCTGCAAAAATTAACGGTAACGGCAGAAATTAACGGAAAGGGTGCAAAGTGTCTACGGGTTAAAAGTCTGGGGATGCAAAGTGTATTTTCCAAAACTATTAGGTGCAATGTGCAATAAGCCGAAATCAAAGGGGTGCCAATTGTAATTAACTCTTTTTTTAATCCAAGGAGGTTAACAAATGTTAAAGGTTCAAAGCGTAACACATCATTAATGTCAATTATTTATAATTGTCAATTAAATAAGTTCCAGATTTATAATATCACAGTTATTACTACTACGATTTCTGTCTCGAATATATTGTTTAATTTCCGGCTAATAATGTAAACAGCTAAGTTATATTAATTTATATCTAAAATCATCAGATAGCCATCTAGATGACGTGTCGGGTGCCTCAATTTTATCTATCTTGATCTTCTTTTTGGATTAACCTGATTTTATAATGTATTCGGAAAATATCAACACCAACCCAACCTGTCATTTTGTCTAGTAATCAATAGGAAAATATTTTGACCTGAAATTTTAAAAAATTAACTATATTGTAATTTTTAGGTTGAATTCATGTATTTTCAGTCAGCCTGATTCAAATTTTATAATAAATTTTTACTTAGGTTTGAACCTGGTTTGAAATACACAGGATCGAATCAATATCATTTTCTCATGTGTAGAATTCGGGATGGGTTTTGAATCGTATCAAATTTTATCAATATCATATAATCAAATGATAATGTAACATTTCGTCAAAAAAAAAAAAAAAAAGATAATGTAACATTCATATGCACACAAATATCACTATTGTATCAGATCTCTACAAAATATTTTTAGACTTGAGAATGTACGCTAATATCAAGCCATTTCGAGCCCGAAAAGCAAGTAATTATTAAAAAAAATTCCTAAATACAAGTTTGACGTTTAAATTTTTATAAGATAAAATCAAAAAATATCATGAAATTATAATTATTAAAAGTTTCAAAATATTACGTGCAAACAGTGACCCTAAACAAGCAGAACTTCATGGCGGGCACCGGAATTCGGAAGTGAGCAAACTGTAGAAACGGGTCGGGATCATATCATCATAGTCCAAACTTAAAAGATCCATACTTTTATTAAACACAACACATCTCTTTACAACGATGAAGATAACGGAGGAAAAAGAGTGTCTACCAGATCTTTTAAAGAAAAGAAAAGCACTACTAATTGAAAGAAGCAATCAACACAGCCCAAAGTTTCACTACAACTATGTTACAAGCTCTCAAACACCTATATCTACATGGCTCCCCAGCTCAACCCCTTTCTTTAGT
Source organism: Daucus carota subsp. sativus (assembly GCF_001625215.2). Taxonomy (NCBI): domain Eukaryota; kingdom Viridiplantae; phylum Streptophyta; class Magnoliopsida; order Apiales; family Apiaceae; genus Daucus; species Daucus carota. The sequence goes on from NC_030388.2 coordinate 27,131,353, forward strand.
CAGGAACTCTTCTACTTGTTGATTGCTGCAAGAACCGGCACCCCTTCCACCTGAATTTATATCACCGCAAGTCAATTAACATCGCTATCTAACAAAATTATGTTCGAGGATAATCGAGATAGTTTCAAAAAAATTCATTTTTAGGATCATCACGGAAACAACCTCTCTACTCTGTTAATGATAGAAGGAAATTTGTGTACATCTTACTTTTTCCGGTTTCAAGTCGAACATTTAAGATATTTTTACTTCGGCTGACATTTCGAGGTGGATAACGGGTTACAATCATTAACTTATAGCAAATATTCGTGATATGACATGTAGGCATATTGATAATGGAAGTCACTATCTAGTACAACTAAGAAGGTGTGACATTAGATTAGTGAAGCTGCCAACTGATCTAGAATCATGGAATATGAATATGAATAATTTATGAGTAGACGTGTAATACCATGTATTTAGCACCCCAGATCTCTTCCTCAGTGGCAGGAACAGCAGTGATCTTGTTCTTGGGATTCTCGTAACTCCTCAATTCTCCGTTATCAGTTGAGAAGAAGCACCCTGTACATTTCCGTTCCAGTTTCAGTTATCAAACAGATTAAGAATGAGCGAACAAGTAAATTAAATTAAAAACGTGCAGGTTGAGTAAAGATGCTATGGAAAGCCCACCTTGCGGGAAAGAAGCAAGTGACTTGCCACAGGCACCTTTGAGCAAATCAGAATCATTAGCAATTGCAACATAGCCGTCGGCTGTGATTCCCCAATACAAAGGAACCTTACCAGATTGATCCTGCCACAATTATGCGATTCCATATTATTAGCACAAAAGTCTACATATTTGACATTTTAATTTTCGGAAGGAAATTATATCGGTTGATTTGTGTGGTCAGAAAAATGAATTACTTACAGCAGCGACAAACAAAGTGGAGGTGGATTTGTCAAAGACAATGAAGGCAAAGTTACCATCAAGATGGCTAACAACATGGTTAGGAGGATAAGGTGCGCGATCACGCAGAGTCTTGTAAGCCTCAATCACCAAAACAACCTCATTAGCGGACTTACCAAGTCCATATTGTTGTTTCAAGCTACCTAAATTGTCTAGCGCACCCTCAAACAGGCAGAATATCTCATCCTTAACCGCAAATGACCTGCAAATTCGATATAAAAACATAAGGTCATGATCTACTACCATCTACCAAAATTCAGCTTCCTATTAAACCAGTCTTTAATAAGTTTTATTTCACATAAATCAAACATTATCTTGATAAAAGACAAGCGACCAACAAGCTACGACACCAATAATTTCAGACAGTGGAAAGGTAGTAATGATGGATCCCGAATCCGATAAGGAATCTGCTGTAGTTGTGATCAGGTGATGTCAATATTAGGTAGAATATTCCAATAAAGATAAATAGGGGCAACCACTCAAAAACATTGGACCCAAAAACTTGTGATCATGTCCTACAAAGAACCAATCCTATCCGTAACTCAATAATATCATCGCAGACAATAATTCCAACCATCCATCTCCTGGTCGATGTTTATATCTATTTGTTATCTATATGTAATTCTTGATTCACCTTGTTCTAAGATTAAGTGAAAATGACCTGATCAAAATAAGAGCGGTGCATACAAGAAAGTTCTACATCACTGATGACAGGCTTGAGCAAACGTTTATATATTATTAAAACCAACTACTAGTATAGATCCTTGCTGCAAATTCATATTACTACATATACTAACATGCTTTGTAGAAATTCGTGATAAAATGAATTGAAACACCTCTGCCTTTTTGTGCGCAGGAGGTAAATAAATTACTCTATGGATCATTTCTGCATATAAAACAACTCAAAAATCATACTCTAATTACAAAGCTAAGTGCATTAGAACAATATTATACAGGGACTTTCCAATTTTTATACATGCAGAGCCATCATTATTAATAAAATTGGAGCCAATAAAAATCTGTCACCAAATCAAGAAATGATGTTTGTTACAAATCAAAGAGCGGTGATTGCTAATGTATGCTCGTAGACACACACTAAAAAAATTCGTATTATATATTTGATCCGGTTGCGGGATTAATATTTCCAAGATTTTTGAAGATCAGTCCGGACTTAAATTACTTCTAATCAAACCTAAAAATGCTTAGAAAATATATGAATAGAATCACGTTGAGTTAAATACCTGGGCCTTAAAGCGGACTGATTATTGTGAGTATAAGCTAGTTGAGCATCATCACCAATCTGCATGGACACAGCTGATGCATCACTCCCCAAGAACCTCTTCAGCAGCGCCGTCGACGTTATCTTCGGCGACGGCGTCCGGCTCCCGGCGGCCACCAGCTCGTCCGGCGGCGAAACGATAGAGCTACTAAACACAGCCAACATGTTTAAGATATTACAGATAAATACTAGTACTCTGTATTTTTGTGTTATATATTAATTTCTACAGATATAAAAAAAAACGTACTAGTATATAAAGAGGCTTATTATCCTAACAACTAACATAAATAATAAGTACTCAAATAAATACTCAATAAATGAAAGGGATGAACATGGGAGAGAAGCTCTGCAAGGGAGGTGTCGTTTTATAGGAAGAAGATGAGGGTGGTTTAGTCATTTAAATTGGCAATTATTTACGATTTTGTTTGCTTTATTTGTTTTTTAAACTTGGGGTGGGACCTACTATGGAGAAAATGATATAAATACATTAAAGATTGGAGTGGGGCCAGTACTAGGCGATGATTCCGTGTGTCTGATAGTTAAGTGGATTTCCAATTTCTATTTTCTCCCGTATACGCGTATTTTCGAGAGTAGATCGGAGAGCTTGGGTTTTATGGAGAATTTTTAATTAAAGGAATTTTATAACTATCTTCGAGAATCGAGAGTATGCTGGTTAAAATTTTTAAATATATAATAAATAATTTAATTTTAAAAGGATAGATTATTATAGTAACAGCTCCAATAATTATCTCGATATATATTTCACTATTACTATTATAATTATAGTATTAAATACAAAATTTACTGATAAAAAAATTATATATAAAAGATGAAAATTAGAGTAAAATATGAGAAGTTGAATAGTTAATTATTAAAAAAAGAGAGAGAAATAATTAGTCATAGATAAATAGGAGACATAATTGTAACCGGCACCATTTTGGTTTTAACTTATTACACATTATACTTAGAAGTTTGGCCAAAAGCAGTTTACATCCTCTTATTTTGAACCCCGTTATAATTATAACCTCACGGATTTTTTTCCGTCAAATATTGATCGTTAACGTTAGTCAAATAAGGGCTTTGGACAATTTTACACACAAAAACCTCTCCTGTCGTTACCTCTCCCCTATTATACCAAAGAGTAAATCTAAACCCAATTACACACAAAATCAAATTATACTCAAAACCCAAATCCGATTACAAGCAACTGAAGTATGAAAGGAAAATTCAAAGAGCTGAAGAATGGAGTCCCGGATAATGATAGATTACTAATTTATAAAGTCGTCAGTGATTTAGATAATGATTTCGAGTATCCTTCAAGATGTATTCTTATGTTCTTGGAGATATATACATTTTTGATTGGTGATACATAACTGTTGAAATTCCCTTGGACTATTTTGCCTCTGCTTTAAGTAATGTTAACATCATAAGATAACGGAGAGGGTGCTAACTGTGACGCATTTGATAAATCAGGGTTGCAAAATTTATTCCACAACTATTCGGTGCAAAGTGCAATAAGTTAAAATCAAAGTGGTGTCAATTGCACTTAAATCTAACAAGAAATGAAAGGATGATAATAACTTTCTACAAAATGATTACTCTCTCCGTCCCAATGAATTATATACATTATATGTGGATACATGAACCAAGAAAAAGTTTAAAAATGAGTAAAGTTATAAGAAAAATGAGTAAAGTGGCGGGACTGTTTATATTTAATTATAGATTAAGATAGTGAAGGAAAGTAGTTGGTATAATAATGTTTATATTATTATAAAATGAAGATAGTAGAAGAAAATAGTTGGTGTAGTAGTGTTTTATATTACTATAAATTATTATTTTTGGAATGTATAAAAATAATGCGACATCCATTCTAAAAAATGTATAGAAATGGATGATGTAGAGAGAACACTACTGGAGTACGTTTTGCACCATATTTATGAAGATTATATTGTAAAATGTCATATGACAGAATCTCTTGTAGCTACTCTAAAAAACTCTCCTTGTTTGACAAAAAATTGTTATTGTTATATAATATATACTATAAAGAGAGCAAGTAGAAGAACAAAATGACTAAGAGAATGGTGAGGATTTTTATATGATTTCAAGCAATACAAAATGCCTTTATATAGGCAATGAGATATAGGTTACAAGTATAATGGAGGGTCAAGAGTCTCCTATTAATGGGAGTAAGTTAAAGGACAAAGTCATCCACAAGCCAAAGGTCACCTAAATAAACTAATTACATAACACTCCCCCTTGGATGATGACTTGTACTAACATCATGCCTCATTAAAACCTTACTAGGAAAAACCCGGTGGGAAAAACCCTAGTGAAGGAAAAAGAGTACATGTGTTCTACATAGTTTAAAATAATGTCTCCCCCTCATTTTAACATAACTACAAGATGTCCCGAAGTTTGCGCATTCCAATCTTGTGTACTAACTTCTCGAAAGAAGATGTTGGAAGTGCTTTTGTAAACAAATCTGCTGGATTTTCACATGAGCGAATTTGACAAACATTAATATCTCCCCTCTGCTGAAGTTCGTGAGTGAAGAAGAATTTCGGATCAATGTGCTTTGTTCGATCTCCTTTAATGTAGCCTTCCCTGGTCTGAGTGATACATGCTTCATTATCTTCGTAAAGAATAGTAGGAGTTCCTTTATTAACTGAAAGACCACATGATTCTCGAATATGATGGACCAAAGACCTTAGCCACACGCATTCCCGGCTAGTTTCATGTAGTGCCAATAATTCAGCATGATTCGAAGAAGTTGCTGCAAGAGTCTGCTTTGTAGACCTCCAAGATATTGCGGTATCACCATATGTGAATACATAACCTGTTTGAGATCTACCTTTGTGGGGATCAGACCGATATCCAGCATCTGCATAACCAACTAATTCAATTTTTGAGTCTTTAGAATAAAACAAACCCATATCCATTGTTCCTCGAAGATATCTAAATATTTGTTTCACGCCAGTCCAATGTCTTCGAGTTGGAGCAGAACTATGTCTTGCCAAAAGGTTAACAGAAAATGCAATATCGGGACGTGTACAATTGGCAAGATACATTAGTGCACCAATGGCACTAAGATATGGTACTTCAGGACCAAGAAGTTCTTCTCCCTTTTCTCTTGGGCGAAATGGATCCTTATTCTTTTCTAAGGATCGTACAACCATAGGTGTACTCACAGGATATGCCTTATCCATAATAAACCGTTTCAGAATCTTTTCAATATATGAAGACTGGTGGACAAAGATTCCTTTAGATAAATGTTCAACTTGAAAACCAAGACAGAGTTTTGTTTTACCCAAGTCTTTCATTTCAAACTCTCTTTTCAAATATCCAATCGTCTCATGAAGTTCATTTGGGGTTCCAATGATGTTTAAATCATCAACATATACTGCAATGATAGTAAACCCCAATTTTGTCCTTTTAATAAAAACACATGGACATATTACATTATTGGTATATCCATCTTTCAAGAGATATTCACTGAGACGATTGTACCACATACGACCCGACTGTTTCAATCCGTATAATGATCTCTGTAATTTAATTGAGTAAATCTCTCGGGGTCTTGAACTATATGTTTCAGGCATTTTTAACCCATCAGGGATTTTCATGTAAATATCACTATCGAGTGATCCATACAAGTAGGCAGTTACAACATCCATTAAATTCATTCGGAGCCCTTCTAGAATTGATAAACTTATTAAAAATCTGAATGTTGTTGCATCCATTACCGGGGAATAAGTTTCCAACTTTATTATCAAGTCTCCTTGTTTTTCTTGGAGTTTTATCCTTGGATCCAATAGGTCTACCACGCTTCTGGCGTGCTTTAGACTCATTTGCTAGCATGATTTTATTATCTTCTTCAGGAAGTTTAATCTTACAAGGAACATTAACAGTTGGTATATGTGACTTTGTCACATTTTTGACATCAGTAAATGAATCAGGCAATCTATTTGCGACTTCTTGTAGGTGGATAATCTTTTGAACTTCAAGTTCACATTGATTTGTACGAGGATCATAATGAGACAGGGATACTGCATTCCACAAAATTTCTTGCTTTTCTTTTTCAAATTTTGTCTTATCTCCCCCTAATGCAGGAAAAACTGTCTCATCAAATTGACAATCGGCAAATCTTGCCGTGAATAAATCACCAGTCTTGGGCTCCAAATATTTAATAATTGAGGGAGAATCAAATCCAATATATACCCCTAATCTTCTTTGGGGTCCCATTTTTGTTCGTTGGGGAGGGGATATTGGAACATAAACAGCACACCCAAAAATTTTCAAGTGAGAGATATTTGGTTCTTGACCATTTACCAGTTGCAGTGGGGAATATTTATGATAAGAAGTCGGTCTTAACCGAACTAAAGAAGCCGCATGTAATATTGCATGTCCCCAGGCAGTAGTTGGTAAATTTGTTCTCATAAGTAATGGTCTCGCAATTAGTTGTAGCCTTTTAATGAAAGACTCGGCAAGACCATTTTGAGTGTGTGTGTGGGCAACAGAATGCTCCACTTCAATCCCAATAGACATACAATAATCTTTAAAAGATTGGGATGTAAATTCTCTTGCATTGTCCAATCGTATTTTCTTTATATTATAATCAGGAAATTGTGCTCGTAATCGAATTATTTGAGCAAGGAGTCGTGCAAAAGCAACATTACGAGTGGACAATAAACTAACGTGTGACCATCTTGTTGATGCATCAATGAGTACCATAAAGTACTGAAATGGCCCACTAGATGGGGTAATTGGTCCACATATATCTCCTTGAATTCGCTCCAAAAATTTTGGGCATTCAATGGCAACTTTCACAGGAGATGGTTTTGTTATCAATTTTCCTTGAATACAAGCAACACATGAAAAATCTTTGGACAATGGAACAATTTTATTTTTGAGCGGATGTCCATTTGAATTTTCAATAATTCTTCGCATCATTGTTGAACCCGGATGGCCTAAACGATCATGCCATATAATAAAATTTCTCGGGTCAACAGAACTTTTATTAATAGTCATATGTGACTCAACTGGATTTATGAAAGTATAATATAATTCAGAATTATATGATGGGAGTTTTTCTATCACATGTTTTCTCCCTGAGACTATAGTTGTGATACATAAATATTCATTATCACGTTCATTTGTCGTCTCAATATGATAGCCATTGTGGCGTATATCTTTAAAGCTCAAAAGATTTCTTTTTGATCGGGGGGAAAACATTGCATTTTCAATCAATAAACATGCACCATTAGGTAGCATTATACTTGCTCTTCCGGAGCCTTCAATTATATCTGATGCACCCGATATTGTATTAACATTAGCTTTGGCTAATGTTAGATGTGAAAAATATGTTTTATTTTTCAAAATTGTATGTGTTGTTGCACTATCCGCCAAACAAAATGATTCTTCATCTTTCATGTCACATAATGAAAGGCTACCGGCCATATTTCTTCAAAAGAAAAATATATAAATATTTTAGAAAATAAAATATTTGAAATAATTTAAACAGAAGGAGATTTCATAATATATATTCAAGCAATTATTTCAGAGTTCGAATGTAAATATTTTTATATTCAATAAGCAAAGCAAGGCTTTTAAATATATGATTTAATTATCGCCACCATCAAATTCGGTCATCTCCACATTCACATTTTCAAAGAAATCACTAATTCTGATGTGATCCTTTAGGGCATCACATTTTTCTTTGGTTTCTCCTCATTTTTCTTCCAATTCTAGAGGTGAGCATTTTTTTTTTTAATTTTATTAAAAATGGAGAAACTGTGGTAATCATGACCTCGACCATGCCCAAAACCACAATCACGGGCATGTCCATGACCACGTCAAAAGATCTTATTATTATTATTATTTTTTTACAGTCATGAATAGACACAACATTCACTTCAGGGAATGGTGTTGAACCAATCGGGTTCATGGTTTTGTTCATCAAGGAGCAATACTTAAAATAAGCTCAGAATATTTTGTGAATCCACGTTCACGATATTGTTGATGAAAGAGCATGTGACGGGGAATGTGGAGTTTGTTTTCTCCAACATATCTTTATCAGTGATATTCTCGCCACACAACTTTAGTGGGGATGTAATTTTAAACATTGCAAAGTTATACTTGCTCTCACTTTTATAGTCTTGCAAGCGCAAGTGATGCCAATCATAGCGAGCCTCGGGAAGTATCACTTCCGGTTTTTTTTTTGTGTTGTCATATTTTTCTTTCAGATCCATCCAAAGAGTGTGGATCTTTTCAAAAAAAAAAAAAAATCATAGCCTTTGCTTTATCTTACTCAGAGGCCTTATTTTCCTCATTTATTGTGTCACCAAGGCTCATGGCACTTAGATGGATTTCCACATCCAAAATTTATGTCAAGTAATATTTTTTCTTTTTTTCGGGTGACATAAAGTACATTGAACTCAAGTTTTATAAGATTTGATATTTCAAATACTAAAACAAATTATCTAGAGAGTAAACATCAAGGTAAGATTTTAATAAATTTATTATGTATATCACAAATAGGTCTATACTAATTAACCAAACATCCTATTTGTGATAAATACCAAAAACACATACTCAAAAATCACATGCTCAAATATCTTAAATCTCCCAAATTAAGAATAATATCAAGAATAACCTCAAAACATATTAATCCAATATCATAAATCAAAGAATAGCAATTTACTCTATGATAAGTCATAATTCTATGATAAAATCAAATCTGATCAGTTTCAAAGAATGTCAATTTACTCTATGAAGACGATTTTATCTGGAAAAGTATAAAACACGAAAAACGTAGAATATTCCGAGATCTTTTCAGAATGGTAAGACTCGTTAAAAACGAACAAGTAACGAATTCAGAAAACGAATATTTGTGGACTGCAGATGCAAAATCAGCTTCTGATTATGATAGTATTTTGATATTTAAGACATCGAAATCACAGAAGATCGAAATGGAGTGTAAAGACAAAAAGTAGATATCGAAAAGAGGTTTCCAGAATGGTATTGCTCATGATATTTGGAAAAATATTCAATTTACTATGAATTTTAGAAGTGACAGCATATCAACTTGAATCATACAATCAGATTACACAAAATGCAGATTTTGACATACTTACGAGCATATTATAGAAATATGCGAAGAATAAAAATTGTAGAGGATCAAAAGACCTTTGCAACGAATATAAGATCAATGTATTCCGATGAACAATGAACCAAATACGAAATTTATAAGACTCAAACACATAATAAGCACATAAAGATCATACTATTTGCAAGCAAAACAAAGTAAACTACAAGAAGTGTTCCCAACTTCTTTCACTGTAAAAGACTATGATATTCTATCTTCACGACTTGTCTCAAACAAGAACAAGAGAAAGAAACAAAACAAGCATAAAATTTTTTATAGATATTCACAATATGTTTTCTATGGTAACTGAGTTCATGAATATGGGCAAAGCGAAATAACAAGATTTTCGTAGAATCCTTCCACTTCTTGGATTTCCAATACCTATTTACACTATCGTGCTGATAACGTGTTATATAATATATACTATAAAGAGAGCAAGTAGAAGAACAAAATGACTAAGAGAATGGTGAGGATTTTCATATGATTTCAAGCAATACAAAATACCTTTATATAGGCCATGAGATATAGGTTACAAGTATAATGGAGGGTCAAGAGTCTCCTATTAATGGGAGTAAGTTAAAGGACAAAGTCATCCACAAGCCAAAGGTCACCTAAATAAACTAATTACATAACAGTTATATTATTGTTTGAAATTGATTAAAACAATATAAAAAATACGCGCTTACAAAAATAATTATCAAAAATTATAAACACAAAACATGCATGTTATGTAAGTGATTATAATAGTTCTATAATTCTATAATTTATGTTCAAGTAAATTAATGACTTGATTCATGGAACGGTGTATTCGGTGGCTCTTAATTAATGAATACAAGAATTTGTATCTGGGAAATTCACAGCCCAGTTTTTTACCGAATAAATGTGATGTTCAAGATTCGTTTGTTTGAATATTGAGACGAAGATAAATTTATTAATGAACCATTCGATTGGAGCTGAACTCTAGCAGAGTTTAAACATAACCGAATTACACACAAATAATTCTTATACAATTTTTGTTGATATTTATATCAGTATCTCACCAATATCACACTATTATAAGATGATACAATTTTACTTATACTAGACTTTGAAACAATTTCACTTGTTTTTTTAACGACCGATATCCCAATTTAAAAAATATAATTAATAATTTGTTTAAAATAGGATTCATATATAAGTAATTTTAATCGTAATTCATGCAATGTGAAAAGCAACAATTTTTATCAAGTATAGCAATCATATATATAATTTTAATCGTATTTTCGAAACTGAATTTGAAAATATAGATATTATTACAAATTTCTCATATTTAAATTATGGTTCCTAGTATATGAAGTACACGGTTTTCAAGAAAAGCATAAGTTTCATATCTAAGGTGGCAATAAAAATAATGCGAAAAGATAAATCAGAATATTTCAATTAAAAAGGACAGTCCAAATATTAAAGAGAATCAGCTGACACATAAATTAAATAAAGATGATCAAAACTAACACCTACAAATAGATGCACAAAAATAATCCAGAAACCGTGGACGACGCTGGAAGCAACTACACACTCCTCTGACTCTCTGAGGCAGTGAAGTCACCTTGTATTCCAATATTCCATAATCATAGAAACTTTTACAAGGCACGTATCAATTCAATTAATAAAGCAATGCAAATGCTGGAAAAAAAAAAAGGTTAAGCCAAAAATAAATTATTTATTTGGCTAAAGTTCAAATCTTTAGATTGTGTATTTATTTATATTTTCACTTTGAAAATCTGAAAAACTTGTGAAGTACTTGATGGGTTTGTTTGGGTAAGTGTTTTTCTTTCAAATTTAAGGGTTTATTTTTTAAGAAATACATATTTTTAATTTTTTTAGATATAAATGTTAAGGATGTGTTTTATATTTGTTATTTAGCAAAAATATTGGGACTCATTTTAGAAAAAATAAATTAGAAATCCCATATATTTTTCTCCAAATAAATCCTATTTCTAAAAAAATGGATTAGGCAAATGATCACAGTATAAACACCAAATACTAGCAGAAAAAACAATTATTTTTATTTATCAAAACAAAGTGTCATTTTCTTAGATACATGTCCCAGCCGGACCATATATCTAATCTCGAGTCCTAATTACACGATGCCGATACGTCAAGTAACACATGGCCGCTACATTAATGCATCGTTGGTTGCATTATTCGAGCCTTCGATGTGTATTTTTCATTATAAAAATATTAGTAACGGACTTGAAAATTTAATATTTGAACTCCGGTTGTTTCACAATCTGAGAACAGGATAAATTAAGTAATCTGATGGCCCTCTTCCTAAACTACCATAGTCCGAGATGATAATTTATAAATATATTTGGCAATGTATATTGTATGTAAATTACAAGTTGCATTAAAGAAAAGCAACAAACTAGTGGACGGATGCAACGATCTAATAATACCCAAAACTGTGGATGGACCCAACTATTTTCTTGTGTTCTGATAGCTATGCTTTATTTTATATATAATTCCGTATATACAGCAGTGTACACCAATATTTCAGGCAAGAAATTGTAGTGCATATTTAAGATTCGAATTCATTTAGATAGTACTCCGTTTGTTAAATTCGAAGAGCGGAACTGCTACAAATATTGTAAGAGCATCTCCAACCATACAAAGCCCTTGGCTAAAAAATGAGTTGGCATTCTAAAATTAAAAAATATAGCCAACGTCCTGAAAAAATAGCACTCTAAGAGCATCTCCAACGGCGTTGTCTATAATCGTTGGCTAAATTGGACCTGTAAGACATTATGTAAAATTTGCTGAACCTGTAAGACATTTTGTTTCAATGGTATTGGCTATATCGGTTGGCTATAATTTAAAAATAGTATGTTATTAATATTTTAAATTGTTAAAATAGAATATATCAGTTCAATATGGTAATAAATGATGTACAATCTTCCTACAGATTTTCTTACAGACCTGTAGAGGTTCGACAAATTTAGCCATCCATAGGAGGTTGGCTAAATTTATAGACAACAGCTGAGCATGGTTGGAGTTGGGTTTTTGGAGCTGTTGGCTAAATTTTTTTATTTTAAGTATGCCACCTCACTTTTTAGCCAAGGGCTTTAGATGGTTGGAGATGCTCTAACCACACTAATCTGTTGTCTATAATTTTAGCCAACCTCCTATGGATGACTATATTTGTCGAACCTCTACAGGTCTGTAAGAAATCTGTAGGAAGATTACACATCATTTATTACTGTATTAAACTGATATATTCTATTTTAACAATCTAAAATATTAATAACATACTATTTTTAAATTATAACCAACCATTATAGCCAATACCATTGAAGCAAAATGTGTTACAGGTTCAGCAAATTTTACATAATGTCTTACGGTTCCAATTTAGCCAACGATTATAGCCAACACCGTTGGAGATGCTCTAAGTATCGAAATAAAGGTACATTAAATATATTTTTTTTATTATAATATACTTCTAAAATAATAAAATATACTTCTTACTACAATATATATCTATATATAATATTGATGGAGTGTCTGCGAAAATCTTAACATAATTTTTTTTGTCCATGATCGGCGCAATTTTTTTTTTCCAAGAATAAATTCTATTTGTGAAATAAATGGATAAAAATGGGCCGTCTTTTTCACACTCACTTGATAAAACGAAGCTTTAATAATTTTATTGTTTTAGAGTTCGTAGTGATCTTAAAATTTGAGTGCCTTTCTTAGTCATACAAGAGTAAAAGAATAGTCACTTTTATTTCCAGATTATGGGTGGCATCTAAGATTCCGTAGTATGTATGGTTCCATGCGTTTTTTGGGAGTAGGGATGGCAACGGGTCGGATCGGGTCGGGTTTCTTGAGATCCAGACCCGATCCATTATATTTCGGGTCGGGTCGGGTTCGGGTCCGGGTCCGGAAAATGAAGATCCAGATCCGATCCGTCGGGTTTTTTCGGGTTTCGGTTCGGGTTCGGGTCTAATTCGGGTTTTTTAAAAAATACAATTAAATACAAATTAAAAATTATATATTTATAAAAAATGTGATTATGGATTATTTTTTTGAACTTTAGAAATACAAAAAAGGGAATTACAGGCTTCATTTATTACAATAAACACGTGAAACATGTTAACTCAATTGTATACAATCATTCAACTTATCATTTATATTTTATTATTTTTATTGTATTTAGATTTTTTAATGCACAATAATTAAGAAAAATAAAATATTGATGAAATAAATATAAATTCTATATTGCAAATATAAGATTAAGTAAAATGTTCATATTCATACCTAATAATTCATAATATTTCAATGTATATACTTTACATTTAAAATATATGTATTTACATTTAAAATATATATATATATATATAATATTTTGTATCGGGTTTTTATCGGGTTTCGGGTTCAGATCGGGTTTAAATCGGGTTTCGGGTTTCGGGTCGGGTCTCGGTTCGGAATACCTGAGATCCAGATCCAGATCCAAACTTTTTCGGGTCCAAAAATAAGATCCAGATCCGGATCCAAATCCAAAAAAATCGGGTTCGGGTAGACCCAATCGGATCGGAACGGGTCGGGTATCCATCGGGTCGGGTAAAACTGCCATCCCTATTTGGGAGTATCTTATTGTATCGACTTTCTTTACGTTACTAATATCTATATGTGTACGTATGTGATGGAAATATACATGTAGGGATAGGATCAAATAAAAACTTTTTTAAGTTACAAACTTACAAACTTTTTTTTATTCTCCCATCGTGTTAATCCTTAGTTATATAAAGTATCCATGTTGAAAATTCGTCAAAAAACATCACAATTTTTAAAAATAACGCATAAATAAATCGCGTTTTCAACACATTTATAACTGGGGTTCAACATCGGGTGTTGAACACTAATTATTATTGTGTTGAATATATCTAAAAAGATGTTTAAACTATACCTCTGGGGTTTGGGTAGGGTCTAGAAACATAAATATTAGTTAAATAACATTGTTTACCTTAGTTCTTAAATTTAAAAATTGGTTTATGTACTTCTCCACCACTATTTTAATCAATGTTCAACAAAATATGTTAAAAAAATGTTGAACTCAAGTTATATATGTGTTGAACAAAAAAAGTTTGTAAGTTTGTACCAGAACCCTCTCGCTATGCATGTATCTATGCTGAGCAATATAAATATTCTTCAGTGGTCAAATGTCACGTAGCATAATGTGTTATTAGCTAGGATTTAGGTGTCCATTTCTTCAAAAATTTATTAACCAATTTTATATTTAAATATCTAAATATAAAATAAACCATTCGGTAAAATCCGCATGAATTTCCATGAAATTATGATCAGTGAGTGACGTCTAATTGTAATAAAAAATTATGAGACTGGATATTTCTGTTATCGTGCTTGATTGACAAGTAAATTAATATTTAAATTAAATAATTTGAGTTATTAATTTATTTAATTTAAAATATTAAGTAGACTTATATTATTATATATTTTGATCATTTACATATAACTCTATAAATAATAACGAAAATAATAAACAGAAGTTCGATTTTTCATACTTTTATACACCCCCACTTGAGTATTTTTCTTAAATGAATATTCTCGATTAAACATAATTTAGAAGTTCGAAATAAAGTTATATCATATTCCTAAAAAGCTTTAACAAGTAACCATCACTGAATTATGTATTCTTTACGGATCACGTTATCAGTCACTAAATTAAAGGTTTTAAATATTCGAACCGTGACTGGGCGCTTACTCAGTTGCCTTTACTGCAAAGGATGACAAGCTAATTTTACTTTATTTTCGTGTCAAGAGGGAGGTTCATAATTTATGATGGTGTTTGTTTGGAAGAAGCAAATTTTGCATATTGCTTCTGCTTTTTTTGATCCGTTTGTATAAAAAAATAGAATATTTTTAAGAGACTGAGAATTTTAACTTCATGATCGAACTTCCCCGGTCCACTTAATCAAAGTCCCACGAACATCAACTCGCAATATTTTTACGAAAAGTAAGAAAACTGGTCTGTGGGTAATTTGTCACGGTGGGGTCCTTACAGTAACGTGCGAACGGCAAATTACCAAGTCAAGGGAAATGAAACGAAACTAAACAAAATACAAAAATTAAAAAGCAAAAAACTAAAAGAAAAGAAGAATAATGGTGCGTAGGTCGATTCAACCAAAGATGAAATTGATGGGCAATCACGTATTCACACCCACTACTGCTAAGCAGGAAGAAGAGTGGTCCAATTTGCTATCATAAACATATTTTATTAATATAAATATTTGGCGAGTGATGGCCACAATTTTCGTTCCATTCCATTGACCTTGGGCACATTTGCTATACTGAATGTGACAATGTCGATGTAGATTTACGTAAATAGACAGCAAAAATATACATTTATTCTTACCCGATTGGCTTCATGTTGGTGTACACATTGTAGAGATACATCTGGATTACCATATCTACCGAAACATTGTTTTCTTCTGCTGCCATCTTTTGATGGGTGCGTTTCTTTCTGACGAAAAATGGGTTTTATATTAAACTGGCCATCCGTTACGTCAAAATATCTCAGTTAATCCACCCATCTCATCGGCGACTCATTTAAGCCACTATAAACCAAATATATATCATTTTACCCACATCACTATTCATACCTCTTTACTTAATCATTTATCAAAAATTAACCGTTCAACTTTTTACTGCAAAACCACTTCGAGTACCTTCATAATTGTATATAGTATATATCAAAATAATTTGGGAATTTATAAAGCAATATAGTTAGGGTGATCACATAAATATATATTTATAGCTATATATATTTTTAACAACATAGTTATGTTATTTTAGAAATTCCCAAATTATTTTGATAAATACTAGGAACAATTATGAAAGTACTCGAAGTGGTTTTGCAGTAAAAAGCTAAACGGTTAATTTTTGATAAATGATTAAGTATAGAGGTATGAATAGTGATGTAGGTAAAATGATATATATTTGATCTGTAGTGGCTTAAATGAGTCGCCGATGAGATGGGTGGTTCAAGTGAGATATTTTGACGTAACGGTGGCCAGTTTGATATAAAACCCGACGAAAAATTTGAGGAGATTTAGACAAGGCTTCTGATTTGTTGGGCCTTCTAGATAAGTAGGCAAGCCCAGAATTATTTCGTCTAAACCGTAGGTTGCAAGTTGCAACTCAGCTATGAGTAATGAGCCCTACCTTTCGGGGTCAATATCTCGTGAAAATGAAAAAATTTTAGGCACCATTTTGAAATTTCAGTTTTAATTTTTAATACTTACCAACAGCATCACAACACGACTACCTTCTTAAAAGACGGAGAAAAACTCGGGTGAATTTTTATTATTTTAAAATTTCAGTCAAAATTTTGGAAATTTCAACCACCATTCTCAAATTTACTCAGGGCCGTTTGGTTCGACTTAAAAAAACGGAATGGAACTCAGAAAAGGAAATGAAGAGAAAGGAAAGGAATGATGCTGAATTGTATTACCTGTTTAATTTTGATTCGGAAACAGAATGAAAAATTATATGATCATTCTTAAATTTTATTTTTAAATATTAAATAATTTTAAAAGAGTCAAATATATTTACGTTTATAATTTGATATATTTTATTATTTAAAATTTTTATCAATTTATAAATATCTTGACTTGTAAATTACATTAAAATTATTTTTAATATGTAAAAACTAAATTAAGATTTATTTTTTATCTTTAAAAATATTTTACATATTATTTTTTAATGTTATTGACTTCTGAAATAAATTATAAACGAAAATAAAAAAAGAATCAGGAAAGGAAAAAGAAATACCTGGTGTGGGGTGGGGAATGGAGCATGAGGGATTTGGGGTAAATCTAAAATCAAAAAAGGGGAAAGGAAATGACAGATGTCATAATACAAACGACATTAAAGGGAATGAAACTATTGTTTCCCTTTCCTATTGTTAGTTACCCCTAAACAAACGGTTTAATATTTAGAGACCAAATTTTCCAAAATATTTAAATTGTTAAGAATTTTTTTTTACGTGAACATATACCAATAATATGTCTGCTTTTCTTGAAGAACGAATATAAGAATTTTATCGATTTTCACCGATGAAAAGTTCTTAATCTGTTTAATTCTTTTGATATGTTCCCGTTTTCTCAATAATACTCCCTACTGCTTTCAAATCATACCACCAAATAAGTCTTATTGCGACCGAAGAATCTCATCGTTCGTGCAATATAATTCCTTCGGATGGTGACAGAGTGCCTAAAGGAGGATTATTTTTCGGTCTTTTTGAAAGAATAATAACGGGTCTCACGATAATGGAACGGAAAGAGGAGTGGTGGTGATTCTTTCCCAACATCCATGATACACACGTCTTCTAATCGTCGTGTTAGGGCTCAACTACGGATCTACATGTCAAGATTTCGACATTCAAAAACAAAGGTGTATTCTCTCCAATTCTTAATTTATATGTTCATGTAACTATTTTTTTCTTAGTATATTCAAATATTTTTATGTTTTTAAAAGTGTTGATGTAAATCTCCATTTTTCTCTTTATATTTGTATTTGTGCGCGATTATCAATTATTGTAGGTGTTGTTTTATGTCTTAATTTTGTCTGTTTTGATTTATCTGGTAGATGAGAATGTACGTGAAGAGTGTAGTCAAATTTATTTTGTATATTATGTGCTTAATATGTTGTCTTTTATCTATTTTTTAGTCACAAGTTTTATTTACAATTGTGTTTTTTTTTTTAGCTTTTAAGGTTAGAATTGGTTCATCGTTGTTGTTAGTGACAATGACGAGTTATGGTGGTTTAATGTTGGTGATGATAAGATGGTATTATCAATTAGTGTGTTTTTGAAAAAATATTATTCAATAATTTCTTGCATGATTAAAGGTTTTGCTTTGTAAAATTGGTAAGCTTCTTGCCCTCTTTTATTTTTTGAATTGGCTCTAATAGTAGTAATTGAAGATTTAAATTTTAGCTTGTTTAAATGGTAAGTTGACTCACTTGATTGTTGCTAATTTTTGAACTTTATCTCTTCTCGAGTAATTGCTTGTAAATATATGCTCTGAATGCTTTAATTCTCATTGATTAGAATTTAATTCGATATGTTAATCGGTGTATATTGACTTGCAGTCTTAAGTCTTAATTCAGGGGCTTTTGTATGTACCATTTATGGGTGGCCATGATTGATGGCGTATATTCTTGGCCTAATAAACGGCAATTCAGTGCCATTTTGTTGGCTTGTATATTACATTTTATTTAATTTGTTACTTAAAATTTTAGATATTTTTGAAGATTACAGTTTCATATTTTAATATTTATATTATTAATTATTCTTAGTAATTATTTATCTTGTTATATATCTAGCCAAAGGGTCTCCCTTTGGTTAGATATTTTTTTTTTTTTTCTGTTTTCTTTCTTATATTATCTTCTTTTTGTCGAATTATTTTTATATTTATCATTTCTTTCACTTTTACCATCTTTTGATAAATTATACTGATTTTAATTATTAAATTTATTAATATTATTACTTTCTTGTTATTAATGAATCGTATTTGTTTTAGGTAGCGTGGTCTTACAAGTTGGGACGTTTTCTTTTCGGACATTAAGGTCTTATTGTCTAAACTTCCGGAGACATTTTCATGTCTTTCGGTTAGAATGATAAACTTTTTTGAATGAAAGAAACTCCTCTGAGTATTGGCGAATATCGATACGAGCAAGTGTATTTTCTGTCAAAAAAAAAAAAGAATATAAGAAATTTATTTCTCATTTTTTTTTGTAAAATACATTTCAACTATGTTCAACAGCATTCTATACGAACCTGGTTGTGCAACTCATCACATAACAACAAATAAAGATCTGAGCACACATACATGTTCTGGTAACTCTATTATTCAGTACAAGTAAAGATCAGTTTGCTACAAGTCCTATGATCAAGCACTGAAAGCCAAAGATGAGCCTGTTTGCCTAATTTCATCGCGATTCAATGTGCATTTGATCACTATTTTTATCATGAACCTAAACTCTGAACATCAAGAAGTTACATTAGTTGGTAACGTCGGAGCAGGCGAAGCAGCAATCCTATAATTAACTTTGCAATGAAGACATAGAACACGGTAACAAAGTGCGCCTGTGACGGCTCCTATAGTTGGTGCTAATATATAAATCCATATATCATCGAACTTCCATGAAATAATTGCAGGTGCCAGTGATCTGGCGGGATTCATTGATGCTCCTGATACCGGTCTGTTAGACATTTTAAAAGCACGTATTATGAGCACGTTTGGCTCGTCTTAAATGATGAAAATAAGGACTTATTTCGAGAAAAAACTAAAAAATACCCTGTGATCAACACTCCAAGTCCAATGGCTACTCCAGCAACAATTCCAGCTAATGGTCCAACCTAAAGGGAAGGAAGTAATTAGTAAATATTTGAAATTCATATCTAGCAACAAGAAAAAATTATCTAAAATTCGTTCCCAGAATAAGATCATAGCCGATGAAATTAGGAATAAGATGAATGTTTTCATACTGTTTGAGCTTCATTGATTATGGCGCAGGTGACAAACAAGATGATGAAGGTCACGATGAGCTCCACGAAGAATGCTGAAACGTATCCTTGCATTGGCCGTGTCATCATAAGTTCTGCTTTTATGCCATAAACCAATTTTCCTATGAATGCAGCCGCCACAGAACCAACTATTTGTGCCAATATATAAAGCGGAACCTTGAACAAACATTAGACATTGTAATGAGAGACAATTATATGATTTTAACTAGTTATCGAGTTTGCTTTATATGTTGCTCTTATGCTTGAATTTTCTTACATTAATGTTCTAACTTTGTTAAAGCTATCAGTGAGCAGTGCTACATGCACAAATTGGGTATAAAATTTGGCACAAATGGTAATTGAGGTGAGATTTTTTAATTGGTGTTATTAATGTGAATACAGATGACTCATTCCAATCAAAACTTAACACATGTCATTTAGTGAAAGTTTTTGTACCAAATTTTGTGCGTGAAGCATTTTCCTTTATCTAATCCTGTGCATACATGTCACACTCTTCAGAAACCCGTCTAGCTTAATACACTGGTTGTCTTTGGTCTGATTCAATTAGTTACCGCGACTTGAAGGAGAACAATAACCACATACCTTGGACCATGGGAACGGACCAGAAGCTGCGAAAGCAATTGTGACAGCAGGGTTAATATGAGCTCCAGAAATGCCTCCTATGGAGAAAACTACTACAATTACTGTCAAAGCTGCTGTCACTGCATATTCCAGTAGTCCTACTTGGCCATGCATTATTTGCGTGATCGCGACAATACCACAAATACAGAAAATTAAAATGAAACTCCCTAATGCTTCTGCTGCAATCTGCATTTCAAAGAGTATACTTTCAAAAAACAAAGACCTCCTGAAAAAAAATTATGTCTTTCTTTTAAGCAAATATATAGAATTAGATTTTGTGTACTTACTATGCGAGCCAGAGTTGGATCTATCCGGAAAGGTAAGGTGCAAGAAAAAATCGCATTTCTCTTAGAAACTATATCTGCATTTTTCAAACCTGAACTAGCCCCACTCTCCTGATCATACTTAGATTCTCCGCTTGATGATGCATCATTAGGAAGATTCGGATACGTATTATCATCATCTATTAACTGTTTCGTCATCAAAATTCGCGGTGGTGAAATGAGAGGATAATGTTTAACAATTGATCTAGGCATCTAAAACCTGATACATGATTACAAGAGAAGCAGAGGTGAAAAAGATTGAGTATATACTAGACCGATCATGAGCCTAAAATAGTATTATTATCATAAATATATAGAAAATTTCTGAGGCTGATTGTTATATCGAAGATTAGTTTGTTAATAAATCCACATTTATGGGCTAAGCAAGTGAGACGTTTCTGGCAAAATGTTGGTAAAGCACAATCCTTGCGTGCTTCTTAAATGAATATTTGCTCATGCTTCTTTAGTGTTGAGTTTAAGTAGAAAACTGGTTGACCACTTTCATGATCTGGTTTAAAAACATACCATTGTACACTAGAGAGGTAGTTATGTAAGATTATCAACAAATACCAACCAAATTAAGATGTGCACAAGTGTTGCGTGCAAGTTCTGAATTCAGTAGACTAACATGTCTGATGCAAAATTTGGTAACTACCAGTATTCATAAAGAAGTACTTGCAATGTCCTTGTTTGTTATTAGATTAACAGATTTCGAGTTTTATGTCCACACTTATGCGAACGGTTTGTGATTCGTACAAGAATCAAGTTTGGAAATCAATAACTGTTTGTATTTGAGAACCATTCTAAATGCTTATTGTTTGGTTATTTGCAAGCTATCATCGTTTCTTACCGCTTAAATCATTTAACTATTTAAGCCCTCAACTGTTATATTATTTGATGTAATCGAACATTGATGGCTTTAGATTACGTATATGTATTATTGTAAAAATCAGGAATCCGAGCTAATGGATGGTCATATAAAAAGGGAATCAGAAGTTTAGAACTGATTGGTTGACATGTAAGAAATCAGGAACAAGGAAGGATTTGAATCAGTAATCAAAAATATTTGAAATAGTATTTAATAATATTTGATATTCTCACTTTTTTTATAAACATATCATTTGAACATAAGTATTAATCAGATTTTAAATATCGAATCTGTATAATAATGTGTACTTATCGAGAGTGCTGATCCTGGTTCCTCCATTATCGTCAGTTGAGTTGATTGACAACAATTTTAGCTAAACTCACCTAAACTCACAGTTTTATCTTTGATTGTGATAGAACTAACTCTGATGCAGTACTCAGAGGAAAGCTCGTTTCACTGTGTTATAGGCAGAATTGTGCCAATGATCCTGGGCCGGACCTGTACTAAAAGGGCTGGACTATGCTAAAAGGGCTGATGGAACAAGCTTATACATGTTTCTTTGTTGAACTTGTGTGATGCTAAAAGTTCCTCCTTGACACCAGTTGTGATGAGTCCAGTAGGCTCTTGACATTTACTTGCATTTATTTTGACAGCATCTATGCTTTTCCCCCAAACTTGAAGCTGGCAGAGGCCAGTTTACAATACAGAAGTGAGCTGAATCCCAATTTAGAAGCTGCATTATCTATCTCCAATAAGCTCAAGTTGGTGCCTCCAATCACTATGGAAGTTCTAGCATGCAATCCCCCATCTACTTTTCCTAAACACAGAACATCCTTGCTTACCTGAAGTCCTGAACCATCGAGTTTCCACCATAAATCCTCCAGTACACGTCCTTCCTCCGTAACACCAGATCAATTGTTGGCAGTGCCAATGTTCTTGGCTATAAAACAAGCCCTAAATGGTGCCATGGATGCAGCTCTAGGGACATTCATTTTCTTTTACAACTGCATTTATAGTAGCTTTGTAGAGTGAAGTTTCTAAAACGGTGTACTTAGCCAGAGTGCTGATCTTGTTTCCCCCATAGCCACTAGTGGCATTATTGAAAACAATGTTGGATTATATGGACAACTTTTTTGTTAATTTCAATAGATCTAATTTCAATGAAGTACTCAGAGGAAGCCTCGCCTTTGGCATAGAAGCTTGAAGTACTAGCTAAGACTAATTATTTACTCCGTACTTGCATGAAAAACAATTTTGAGGCATAATTTATGACGAAAATCTTAGTCGAAATAAAGACAAGCATCTACTCATAAAATCGATCGGTCATTCATTCGTTGAAGAAAAAGATAAGATAAATATCTTTCTTATGAAAATACGATATGTCACAAGGACATTTTCTAACTAGTCTTGAACGTAGCACGACTCATTAACTCATGCTTTCGCTGCAAACTTGAAGTTGGCACAGACTTGTTTACGGTACAGAAGCGGGGCTAAATCCCAGCGTCGAAGCCTTAAAATCAATCTCCAGTAAATTCTCCTCAATTTGATGCCCTCCAATCACTATCGAAGTCCTCGAATCCACTCCTCCATCCACGAACCCTAAACACGACACGTCCTTGCTCACTTGAACCATCGAGTTCGCGCCATAAATCCTCCAGTACACATCCTTGCTCTGCAGAACTAGATCAATGGTTGGCACGGCTGGACCCGTGTACGCGGTGCCCACTTTCTTCGAGTCGAAACAGGCCCCGAATGGCGCCACGGACCGAACTCTCGGCACGTTCAATTCATTCATGAATGCGTGCACTACGGCTTTGTAGATTGAAGCTTCGAGCACTGTGTACTTGTCCACAGTGCTGATCTTGGTACCGCCGTGGCCAGTGTTGTTATTGATTGACAGCAATGCTGGGTTCACACGTACGGCCTTTCCGTTGAAGTACTCGGAGGAAGCCTCGCCTTTGGAGAACACTCCTGCAGTGGTTACTGGGTTGGTGAGAAGCGGAGTGTGAGTGAGAGGCGCGGTAGAAGAATCGAATTCTCCGAAAAATATGCTGCCTTTGGATGGAGTCGAACTCAAGCACACGCCGAACTTTCGTTTCATGCCGAATGTGGAAAACAATTGCGAAGGCATTGAGATCTTTGTCCTTCCGAGGCCTAACATGCCAGTGACGCCGCTTGCGAGCTTGTCTAAGATTATTGTTGAGCCGCAAACAAAGAGAAAGTTCGGAACAGTGACGGATCCAGCTCCTGATTGAACCGTGAGTGCATCGGATCCTAGGGATCCGCTTGTGGCTAGGAGAGTAATCGTGTTTTCGGGGAATAAATCGCATGTGTTGTTGGTGCAACCAGGCTTAGCTGGGGAGTAACACTCGGTGGTGCAAGCAATGGACTTGGAGAGTTTGCATGGGGCCGAGTTGCAAAGGGCGGGTTTATAGGATGAGGTGGTGAAGTCTTTCTCGCAATTGACCCAGAGGAACTCAGCGCCGAGATCAACTACTAGTTTTACAGGCACGAGAGGTGTTCTTTGTTTGATTTCTGTAATGTATTGGAGAGTTGACGGATCTTTATAGACGGAGAGAATGAGGCCTTTAGGGCGAGTTGAGGATTTGGCTGTTGATGAAGTGATGAAGTGGATAGTACAAATGAGAAAGAAATGAATCAAGTTTGTTAAAGGAGAAGCCATTGTGATATGCAGTTTAAGTGGTGGAAGCTGTAATTTAAACTATAAAGTTCGCGTTTGAAATGGGTCAAGAAAGGATCCCGAGCTGAAAATAATGAGTTATTTGAAATTCTCTATCGATATGCAAATGTGAAAATTGCATGTTTAAATTCATAATTTCGTATTCCTTTCCCATGGATAATTCTCGTGTACTTTTACAGAGAGGCAAATGCAACTTGCAAAGACTCTGACAGAGAGCCCAGCTGATTAAATTCTCGTGTCTCACTCTCAGCACCAGACCAACTAGTCATTTTCTTACATGAATTTTGGGAAAGCATTTAAAATGTCCACTTGACTCAACGGAGTGAACGAGCAGGGCGGGTAAGGCAATCAAGACTAACGTCTAGCACACTATTATTTCAGGGACGCCAAAATATATGGAATA
This sequence comes from Daucus carota subsp. sativus, assembly GCF_001625215.2. Lineage (NCBI taxonomy): Eukaryota > Viridiplantae > Streptophyta > Magnoliopsida > Apiales > Apiaceae > Daucus > Daucus carota. The sequence goes on from NC_030388.2 coordinate 27,156,220, forward strand.
TATAATGATAATCTATATATTTATATATTTACATTTATATAAATTGATTGTGTTAAGATGAATGTCATTGTATATTGCTTTGAATGTTTGTAAAAAATTTCATTTACGATCTTGTAAAATAGGGACATCATCTTTAAAAATCGTCTAAGACAATTTATTGTTATCCATCCTTAAAATCATCTATGAAATTGTAATTCATGAAACTCTTTTTAAAAATTAATGAAATTATAATCAATTTTTATATGTCTAAAGTTATATAACTACTGTATCACAACAGCAAGCACTAAAGGGGCGTTTGTTTGATGGTTAATGAGGCCGGTTAACGGGAATCAGAACCTAATACCCATACATTGTGTTTGGATTAGTAAAATTTTTGCTTGAGAACCTCATTCCCTTTTGAAGGGTAAATCAATACCTCCACACCCCTTAGGTTACCATTTCCCATACCCTCCATTCCCATACCCCATTCCCATTCCTCATTCCTATTCCCACCAATCATCCAAACACCCCCTAAATCGTTTGAAAATCTGAATTTCAGTTGAAATTCTAAATGTAAACGCTTTTCGTTTGACCGTAAAGCTATTAAGACGCTGTTGGCTGGTAGGGGTGCTTCTTCCATGGCCGCTCGTGCACCTGAAACTGGAGAAAAAGTGGTTGAGGTGAGCTCTCGTGCTCTGGAGGTGCATGAGGTGCCTGATTTGTCCGGGATCAGTGTGGAAGGTACTGAAGTTGTTGTGAAAGAACGTGACAGAAAGCATCACAAGAAAGATGGTGAGGCTCATTCTCGCCATATATCACTCTAGCAAGAAGCTGAGGGAGTCCACTGTTCCTCCTGCTCATGGTGTTTCGACTGCTGCTGGGACCTCGAAGAAGTCAGAGTTTTTACGCCTTAAGGCTCAGCTGGATCAGGCTCGTCTGCAGTCAAGTATCCTAGCAGGCTGTTGTCATTTTCTTGCATTTTTCTTTTATCTGTACTGACAAAAGATAATTTTATGTACCTATAAGAAAATTACACATGATTATTTGATTTATAGACCATAGTAAGATACTTATACCTTCCATTTTTTAACAATGTTTTTACCACTTTGACACGTGTTTTAAAATACACTTTCTTTTATAAGTTTTTGACTTGTTTTTGGAATTTTCCTTTTCTAAATAAAATTTTGAACATTAAATATTTATTCAAAAATTAAATATAAAAATGTTAAGATTAGAAACTAGTATCCAAGTAAATAATAACGAAAAACTCTCTCTGTTTTTTATTATTTGACGTTTTGACTTTTGGCACACATTCTCAGGTGAGTTGACCGGATAGTAAAAATTATTATTTTTGATTAATTTTTTATGAATTAAAATTTTGATTATATATTTTTATTCAAAAAAAAAATTTAAAAAATAATATTTTAACTACTCGGTCAAAAGAACTTAAAAGTATGTGCGCAAAGTCAAATCATCAAATATTAAAAAACAGAATACTAGCTAAGACTAATTATTTAATATTTGCATGAAAAACAAATTCGAGGCATAATTAATGACGAAAATCTTAGTCAAAATAAAGACAAGCATCTACTCATAAAATCGATCAGCCGTTCATTCGTCGAAGAAAAAGATAAAATAAAGATCTTTCTTATAGAAAAATCGGGAACGTGACATGTCACATGGACATGTTCTAGCTAGTCTGGAACATCTCACGACTTACTAACTCTCAACTCATGCTTTTGCTGCAAATTTGAAGTTGGCACATATTTGTTTCCGGTACACAAGCGGGCTGAATCCCAGCTGCGAAGCCTTCAAATCAATCTCCAGTAGATTCTCCTCAACTTGATGCCCTCCGATCACTATCGAAGTTCTCGAATCCACTCCTCCATCCACGAACCCTAAACACGACACATCCTTGCTCACTTGAACCATCGAGTTCGCGCCATAAATCCTCCAGTAAACATCCTTGCTCTGCAGAACTAGATCAATGGTCGGCACGGCTGGACCCGAGTACGCGGTGCCAATTTTCTTCGAGTCGAAACAAGCCCCGAATGGCGCCACAGACCGAACTCTCGGCACATTCAATTCTTTCACGAATGCGTGCTCCACGGCTTTGTAGATTGAAGCTTCGAGCACTGTGTACTTGTCCACAGTGCTGATCTTGGTCCCGCCGTGGCCAGTGTCGTTTTTGATCGACAGCAATGCTGGATTTACATGTACGGCCTTTCCGTTGATATGGATTGCGGTGACTCCGATGAAGTACTCGGCGGAAGGTTCTTTTGTGGAGGACAGGCTTACTGGGTTGGTGAGAAGTGGGGTGTGAGTAAGAGGCGCGGTTGAAGAATCAAACTCGCCGAAAAATATGCTGCCTTTGGATGGAGTCGAACTCAAGCACACGCCGAACTTTCGTCTCAAGCCGAATGCGGAAAAGAATTGTGAAGGCATTGAGATCTTTGCCCTTCCGAGGCCTGTCATGCCAGTGACGCCGCTTGCGAGCTTGTCTAACAGTATTGTTGAACCGCAAACAAAGAGGAAGTTGGGGACAGTGACGGATCCAGCTCCAGATTGAACCTCGATAGCATCGGACCCTAGGGACCCGCTTGTTTGTATGGGAGCGATGGTGTTTTCGGGGAATAAGGCGCATGTGTTATTGGTGCAACCAGGTTTCGCTGCGGAGTAGCACTCGGTGGTGCAAGCAATGGACTTGGAGAGTTTGCATGGGGCCGAGTTGCAAAGGGCGGGTTTATAGGATGAGGTGGTGAAGTCTTTCTCGCAATTGACCCAGAGGAACTCAGCGCCGAGATCAACTGCTAGTTTAACAGGCACAAGTGGTGTTCTTTGTTTGATTTCTGTGATGTATTGGTGAGTTGATAAATCCTTATAGACGGGGAGAATGAGGCCTTTAGGGCGAGTTGAAGTTTTGGCTGTTGATGAAGAGATGAAGTGGATGGTACAAATGAGAAAGAAGTGAATGAAGTTTTTTAAAGGAGAAGCCATTGTCTGCGGAAGTGCTAGAGCTAGAGTGATATCTAAAGGTGCCGAAGCTCTGTTATTTATACTATACAATCCGCGTTTGAAATAGGTCAAGAAAGGCTCCCGAGCTAAAACTTAAAAGTAATGAGTTATTTAATTGAAATTCTTTATCGATATGCAAATGTAGAAGCTGCATGTGTAAATTCATAATTTCGTGTTGCTTTCCCATCGATAATTGCGTTATGGTCGTGTACTTTTACAGAGAGGCAAATGCAACTTGCAAAGACTCCTGACAGAGAGCACAGCTGATAAAATTCTTGTTTTCCGCACCAGACCAACTAGTTTCTTGTCATTTTCTTGCATGAATTTTGGCAAAACATTTAAAATGTCCACTTGACTCAACGGAAACTCAGAGTTTCAACTTTTAATATGTTTTGGTCCACACTGTATGTAAAATTAAGAGAAGTACTCAGTTTCTGGATAAGTTTCGTTCAAAAGAGTTAACTACGCTTGGGCACTCGAGATTTACACTTTCTATATCTGGTGTGCCTGTAGTCTTGATTGTGTATTTAAATGTTTACAATTTCGTGCAATCCGTGTACTATAATTACTTTCTCAAAACTCCTTGAGTTGCAATTATTCTTTTACTATATTTTTCATGTTTAACAAGTGCTTTAGAGGAGCAAGAGTTCGCCACCCGGATCGTGTTGGAATCATCTCGAATGAGACTAAATCATCTCAAGTTAGATCAGAAGAATTTGATGATCTTTAAATCTCTTTCTCCTAATTAAAATTTGAATATAAATTTTTATTTATAATTGTAATATAAAAATTACAAAAATAAACGGCTAATCTAATTTAAGTTACGTGTTAAAATTAACGGGTTAATTATCAAACTCATCACTGAAGTGGAAAAATGGTATCAACTTCATCACTGATCTCCACGGGGTCTCAAGTTGCTCACTAAACTCGCTTAATGGTATCAAACTCATCACTGTCGTTAAAAAAAGTAACAGAGGTTAGACGGAGTGACAGATTGGCGGTTCACGTGGCACATTAATAAAAAGACTGAAGAAAAACAAATGAAAGAAAATTAAAAAAAAAGTAGAAAATAGAAATGCCACATAATTTGAAGTTTGTATGAAAATAAAGTATGCAAACTTTTTATTAAATTGATTTTAGGATATAATTATCTAAATAAATGTATGGAACTAAATTTTAATATATAATTAACTAAACAATTAATATTAACTTTTATGTTTTTTATTAGATTATAATTATTTTTGAATAATATTGAAATGTTTTCTCTTTTAATAAATTTTATTTATGTGAATATTATTGTTGGCAAAAAAATATTTTTAAACATTATGTGTCGTTTTTAAAGATTTGGACAATGTGTGTTGCTTCATATATTAAATTTACATATATTTATTTTCATGTTTTTGTTTGGTACAAGAAACACAAAAAGAAATAGAAGTGTTAAAAATCGAAATGAATTTCTTTATGTTCTATCTCTAGATTTTTCTTAAAATTTTAAAAAAGTTGGTGATATAAAAAAAATTTGAAAATATTTTTTTGCCAACAATAATATTCACATAAGTAAAATTTATTAAAAGAGAAAACATTTCAATATTATTCAAAAATAATTATAATCTAATAAAAAACATAAAAGTTAATCTTAATTGTTTAGTTAATTATATATTAAAATTTAGTTCGATACATTTATTTAGATAATTATATCCTAAAATCAATTTAATAAAAAGTTTGCATGCTTTATTTCCATATAAACTTCAAATTATGTGGCATTTCTATTTTCTACTTTTTTTTATTTTCTTTCATTTGTTTTTCTTCGGTCTTTTTTATTAATGTGACACATCAACCGCCAATCTGTCACTCCGTCTAACCTCCGTTACTTTTTTTTAACGGCAGTGATGAGTTTGATACCATTAAGTGAGTATAGTGAGCAACTTGAGACCCCGTGGAGATCAGTGATGAAGTTGATACCGTTTGTCCACTTCAGTGATGAGTTTGATAATTAACCCTAAAATTAACCATCTCATCTAATTTGATATGAAGAAAATAATTGATAGTGGAATCGTTTTCGAGTCTTCTACTTTATCCAAATTTAGACATGCGTATTTTCAACCAAACTTTATGCTATATTTGAATTCAAACCGGAAAATGTTTGTTGGCCTAATAAATCAGAAACTGACTCAAAATTAAAAATAAGCTTGAAACTGACTTAAACACAGTAGTTAATTTGAGGAATTTTTTTAGTGATTTCAATTTTTAAATCATTTTTCTGATACAAATTATTCATAACTTATAAGTTATGCATAAATTATTATTTTTATTATTATATTCTAAATAACTTGTAAGTTATTAACTAACCAAAAGCATGCAAACAGATATTTTAAACTTATAATTTATCGCATTAAATGATTTTTAATTATAAATTATATTTTTAAATTCAATTAAACGGACCCTAATCTCGTTACTTGCGTTTTTGTCGTCACACTTGAAGACTGCTCCGCCAGAGCATCTTCAATAATCTCCTAGTTGGCTGCTATATATAATATAAAATATTAAGATCTTAGTAAGTTAATATAAAATCAGGAGTGTTAACTCTAACAATGCTATCTATATTTGCTCTTAACTTGTATTTTATTCATATTCTGAATTCAAACATTTGTCATGTAGTGAGAGTCTAATGTAAGAATTGGAGGAAATGATTATTTTATTAAGTTAAGAGCCTACTAGTAGCTCTTAAATTAGAGAAGAGAGAAGAGACTCTTAAGATTTTTAAGAGCCATTAAGAGTCTCTTGGAGCTCTTTTTTTCCTTATCCTTCTTACATTTTGATTTAAGAGCTAGTTTAGGAGCCTCCTGAACATGCTCTTTAACTCCCCATTTTCATGTCAATGCACCGCCCATTAATCAGTGGTGACGAACAGCCTGATCCAAATCGGCCGAGCCGGGTTGGTGCCTCTGAATTCATCCGGTCTAATTTAGGGATGACAAAATTTTCTGAACCGACGCATATTCGACCGAACCGATCCGAATTGTTTTTCCAAACCCGATTCTTATGGTTTGGTTTCGGGTTTGGTTTTTATTTTTAAAAACCGATTGAATTTGGTACGAGTTTGGTTTTTAGACCAACCGAACCGAACCGAACCGAACCGATACCGACTCGAATATCCGAAATCCGATTCGAATCCGAACCAAACCGAAACCTGACCAAACCCGATATTATATATTTATCATGTACCATTATACAATATATATATATATATATATATATATATATATTAATTATATTTATATAAAAATAGTCATTATCACAAGATGAAAAAATGTGTGTACAAAAGAATAATTATATTGCGATCTTTTTTTTAAATGATTTTTCATCACGTATTCAAACAGTGAATATGATACAAATTTATTTATAAATACTAAATACTTATCTTTTTATAATAATATTTCTAAAAAGGAAGTATTATCAAAAATTTTGTTTAAATAAATAAATAAAATAAAATTCATACAATTTTATATTAGAATATAGTGCTTTATTTTCTTGTGTATAGCAATTAACCTACTTTTATTTTTAATAAGCTGAATTAATAAAAGGATTTTTTTTGAAGAAATAATAAAAGGTTCTTAAAAAGCTGAATTAATAACACTTAACTAATACTTAAAAAAATGAAGCTTCTTTTAAATTATGAATTATTGTAATTGCTAATTTAATCATGCATGTTTTGTAATAATGTGAGGTTATGTTAATTTTTGAATAAAAGACTTGTTCATGAACCTATATTTTAAAAATATTTTTTCGTATTTTTTTATATAATTTTCGGTTTCGGTTAAAACCGAACCGAACCGAAAACCGGTGGTTTGGATTTGGTTTTTGAACTTCAGGTTTCGATTCGGTTCAATTATAAAAATTAGTATTCGATGTGGTTTCGTTTTTCGTTAAAATCAAATCATACCGACCGATTGTCATCCCTGCTCTAATCCTGTTTATTTAAATAATTTGGTCCAGTCTCAGGCCAGGTCTCAGTCTCAGCCGGCGGACTCGTGTGTTGATGAATTTGGTTGAATTTTTCTAATTTAATTTTGATAATATTGTACTTCAGTTTAGTTTAATCAATTTTTTTATTTTCTAAATAAAAGAGGACATTGTCTCTTATAAATTTTATTAATAAAAAAAAATATTTTACAAATAATTTGAGAGGAAGGTTTTCTAAAAAATGAACAAACTGCACCGATATAATAAAAAATAAAAATCAAATAAGTGTTAAAATTATAAAAATTAGTTAATCTAGTTCATTGTTCATAGATGATTCTGGCGAAGTATCCATTGTCATGGATCATGAGATCTCACTGATTACACATTATTTATTATCATATTAAACTGATATATTCTATTCATAAAAATCTAAATATTAATAACATTCTATTTTTAAATTATAACCAATCAATATTTTGAAGCACAATGTCGTATAAGTTGGGCAAATTTTACATAATGTCTTACAGATTTAATTTAGCTAACGATTATAGCCAACGTCATGGAAGATGCTTACATATAATGTCTTACAGATTTAATTTAGCCAACGTCATTGGAGATGCTTGAATAGTGTGCTAAAAACAGACCCCGACGTAATCGCAGAAGTAAGAAAACTACCAATACGCCTCAATGTAATTACAGAGGAGTACATCTTTTGCAATTCAATGTGAATTTTATCATATAATTTGTTTTCCTTTACTAAAAGTTTATAATATTCATCTCAATTCTTCACCATTTCATCATAAATATTGACGAACTATGTTCCTCTTCGGATATTAATATATTAATGTAGTCATTCTTGGTGTTCAACAATAAATTAGTATTTTGATCGTATATATTTTCATGTTATTACGTTGGAGTAAGGCCTTTGGTTCCACCGTCAATAAAATTGCAAAATTTATATTTACCAATCCTTAAATTCACTTATGAAATATTAATTCATGAAATTCTTTTTAATAATTAATGAAATAATAATCATTTTTTAAGCTTACATATATGCGTAAAAATATATGACCATGTCACAAGTGGCACTAGATTTTTTTATACAATTACTTTAATGGTGTGTATGTTTGGTAATTTGAAATTCTTTTGAAATTTATAATTAAATATTAAATATTAATATAAAACTGAGAAACTTTGTCATAGGTGTTATTTGAAATTCAGAATTTGAATAAAACCTCCCTATCGAACATAAACCTAATTAAATACTTCTAGCTAGCAAGGCAATGACACAATGAACATCTCACAACATGCACAATGAACATCTGATCCGAATTAAAAATCACATACACATCTGATCAGGTAAAAAAGCCACTTATTTCATGGGAATCAAAGTTATTTAAACAAATGCAGAAAACAACTTTATCATCTCATTGCGGACGAGTCCAAACAGCTCTCGCGTTGAGAAACACAAATCTCAAGCACTAGCAGTAACCACAAAATTGTAGTTAGCACAGATCTGTTTACGAAACAAGAGCGGGCTAAACCCTAATGTAGACGAAGCCACATCAAACTCCAACAAGTTCTCCTCCACTTGGCGCCCTCCGATCACAATAGAAGTTCTAGAGTTCTTTCCTCCATCAACAAACCCTAAACACATCACATCATTGCTAACACTCACCATCGAGTTTCCACCAAATATTCTCCAGTACACATCCTTGTTCTGCATCACCAGATCAATCTTAGGCACGTCAGGACCCGTGTATAAGGTTCCAATGTCCTTGGACCTGAAACATGTTCCGAATGGTGCCACGGAGGCAACTGTTGACACGTTCAGTTCTTTGACGAATGCATTCACTACGGCCTTGTAGATTGATCTTTCTAAGACGGTGTAGGGCTGCACGGTGCTGATCTTGGTCCCACCATAACCGTCAGTCGCATTGATTTCCAGCAGACTTGCCTTGATTTTGATAGGCTTTTCGTTGATGTTGATGGATTTGACTCCAATGAAGTAGTCTGACGAGGCTTCGCCTTCGGTTGAAATGCCTGCAGTACTGACCGGATTGACAAGAATTGGAGTTTTAGTAAGAGGTGATGTTGAAGTATCAAACGATCCGAAAAATATAGCTCCGTTCGATGAAGTTGAGCTCAAGCAGACTCCGAATTTATTTTTCAAGGTAAATGCAGATACAAACTGTGGCGGAAGCGATACTTTCGTCGCTCCAAGTCCTGCCATTCCGGTTACGCCACTCGAAAGCTTGTTTAGCATATCCGTTGAGCCGCAAACGAATAGAAACTGAGAAACGGAAACACTCGCACCATTGGCGGATGGGACGGCGACAACATCGGAGCCGAGGGCCCCGCTCGTGCCGCTAGAAGTGATGGTGTTTTCGGGGAAGAGAGTGCACGTGTTGTTCGTGCAGCCCGGCTTAGCCGGGGAGTAACACTCCGTCATGCAGCTGGTGGACTTGGCGAGTGAGCATTGGGCCGAGTTGCAACGAGCGGGCTTGTAGGATGAGGTGGTGTAGCTCTTATCACAGTCAACCCAGAGAAACGGAGCACCGAGGTCAACGGTTAGTTTGACTGGAACAAGAGGTGTTCTTTGCTGGATCTGTGTGGTGTACTGGAGAGTTGATCGATCAGTGGTGACCGGAAGGAGGAGTCCCGTGGGCCGAATAGGTGTCTGGGCTGATGATATGAAGACGAGGGAGTAAAGCACTGCGAAGTGAATAAAAATCGAAGAAGTAGCCATTGTTTGAAGTGAGAGTGGTGTGTTTAAAGGTGGAGATGGTCACTCCTTTTATAGTAGTGTTCTTGCTTGAGGGCCTCATTTTATATTGAAAGTCACCGGTTTGTTGGCTAGGGCGGCTTGGGGAAGGATATTTACAGGTATGTTTTTATCCTATATATCTCCAAGGGGTGAATATATCTCCAAGGGGTGAGAAAAAATCGAATTGAAACCGAGAATGAAACCGGTGAAAATCGAACCATCTAAAACCGAATCGATTTGAAATCGAAAATTTAAAAACCGAACTGATTATAACGGTTGCGGTTCTGGTTTTAGGCCAAAACCGAACCGCAAAAATCCGAATCAAACCGATTATTAAAATATTATATGTGTGTGTATTACACATAATTTATATAACTAGTTCTATATATATGTAATGAACAAAGTAAAATGGAGATAAGGTTACTAGTGAGTGGGTTACCGTGGGTGTGGGTTAAAGTGTGTTGAGGTTAGTTTGTTAAAATTATTTTATCCGAACAAGTTTTTCCACCGAGCACTTTCTTTTAGTATCACTGCAATTGAGTCGCTAATCTACTTCCATCATGATCCCACACAATATATAAGTTTCATTTGTAAATTAATCTTGTTTAAATTCGATAATATAATAACGTGGTTCATTATTAAATTTGAAGTATATATTGCGGTTTTAAAACCGAAATCGAACCGCTTGAAACCGAACCAAGGTTTTCTGAAATCGAAACCGATCCGGCGATTCGGTTGCGGTTGTGATTTTCAATTTTAAAAACCGAAAACTTGCGGTTTCAGTTGCGATTTTACCCTAAAACCGCACCACGCTCTCTCCTAAGTCATTATCCTTGTTCTTATTATTTACTCCGGGGATTACTTGAAGGGGCGGTTTGTTGATGTGAATTGAACCTTGAATGTTTACATAAAAATATTTTTAATATTTTCCTTGTCACAGAAATATTTTTAATATTATATCTATGAATCTGAGTTTAGCTTGTTGAGTTGAATTTATAATTAAAAATAAGAATATCATACCAAGCTAAAAATTAGTCTATGTTCATTTATTATAGTTATTATAAATTCTCGAATTTTTTTTTTTATTTTTACCAATACCTGTTACAATAATAATATGGCTAACAATATCTTAATTTCACAAATTGATCATACTCCACTTGCATCTTTTCTTAATATTATAATACACCTTTGGCATCAAAATGAAGATTACCAATGAGGTCATTCACATGACTCGTGCAAATGATATATCATGAGAGAGATGCTATAAACTGGATCTAAGAGTAACATGCAGGCGAATTAATAAAGACTTGAAAAAGACTTGTTAATCAACAACTAAAATAAAGCTGTCGAGAGACGAGAGAGAACGAAAACATTTTCTCTCGTGTCCTTGTAAATTAATTTTATGTTTCAACTAACATCTCTTTGTCTCTGTTTCCTCGCGAATTTCGTTTGACGCATATTTAAAGTTAAATAAATTACAGGATCGAGGGGTATACTTTGTCGGTATTAATCATGTGCGATGTACATAATTTTCTTTGTAGTTTAAGATAATGTTAAGTATTACAGGTGAAACTAAATTAGGATAATTGTGCAGTTTTAGTTTCGCTTTTCTGTCTGAGGGTATTCTTCATTTGCTTTGATGATATAATGACAGGATTATAAAATAGCTGGATCATTATTTTTCTCCAAGTTGACATGTTTCTTACAAGTTAGTACAGCCGGAACGTATGAGCATATTCTTAGAGGATAGTATAATATACCCAAGGTTCGTTAGGAGCTGATTACAATTTCTTATTTTGTACAAATAATAATGGAAAAATATGATAGACATATTATATCTTTCTGCGCCCCGGAAAAGGGAAAGTACGTTATTTTTTGCGCAATGAAGTGAAAAAATTTAGGACTTAAAATGTGGTATATGTTAGGATCGCATATTCGCATCTATATATTATGAAAGATATCGCTATTCAATAATCCGTAAATACTTTGAATTAGTATTTTACTTAGATAAAATTGTATTAGGGAGTTTAAACGAGAACATTTGGTGTGTACATTTAAAATCTCTCTAACGGTTGTGACTCATTTTCGTTTTGCATCATCATCGCGTTATTTTTTAAGTCCATTTCTCTTTTAATATACATAATAATAGATAGTGAGTTAAAATGATTTAAATACGACGTCAAATATGTTAGAATATACACTTGTGTGATTATCTCAAATTTAGGTTAAACGCAATTGATACGAATCTAGTGTGCCGGTTAATGTAATATATAATATAATAAAGAAGACTTGTGATTGATCATTGCTTTCTTGGACAATAATTATAAATAAATATATTTTTATTTATGATATTATCCTCAATTCATTGAAATACTGAGTTATTGTACCAATTGTTATATCTTCTTGGACATGAAAGAAATACGATATTAATATATTATTTCCTTGTACTGCAATGCCTTCTAAACAATTGATTAAATAACCCTATTCACATATAAATAATTAGTTCCTCTTTATATAATCTCTGGGATGTGCACTCGTGTGTTGTGTTTGTGTGTGTATAAAGATACTGTAGCTGTAAAGTCGTGATGACCAATGTGGCAATGTGTAAGCGTATTCATCTAGCGGAAAGTGAGCGAGCTTCACGAACAAACAGGCTAGCTTCATAATCATCATTAAGCTGATCGAAATTTATACCGGTTTTTGTCCAAAAAAAAAAGAAAAAAAGAAATTTATACTGGTGGCATTTCCATGGATGAGCACTTTCAGTCTTGCGTCTAGCTCTAGCCATGCCGAGCAATCCAGGAATCTACTCTTTACTGCTGCAGGTGCATTAAAATTCTAACAAGAGGCTTAAATATGATTTTTTTTAAATTTTAATATAAATAAGAGTTAGGAATGCTTAGACCCAGAGCACGGAAGATCCGCTCAAATGGTGTTTTGTAACGAAAAATATCATATCTTTGTTTATGGATAAGAGCATCTCCAAAGAGACTCCTCATTTAGGCTCCTAATTTAAGATTTGACAAATGAGAGGAAAAATATTGTTCTAAGAGACTCTTAAGTGGCTCTTAAGAGCAACTCCAAGAGTTGCTCCATTAACTCCTCATAAAAATCATTATAATAAACACTCTTAGCTCATTTACACATGAAGTGAATACTAGGACTCCAACAGCCTTCCTCAACAACCTCTTTGTCCACTTATAAATCAGTTTTTTATTCGTAACTGCTATTCGTCTTTCTCTGCAACAGATTCAAATGTCAGTGTTTCTCTTACATATTAATATAAAATTAGTTTAGGAGCTGATATATACTCCTCAGTACTGAGGAGAGTCTTCCAACTCCTAACTTTTTAGGAGGGAATAGAGAATCTGTTGGAGTATGGTTTTACATCAAATTCAGTATAATTTAACTTAGGAGGCAGTGTGAGGAGGCTGTTGTTGTTGCTCTAAATCACTAAGAGCCTCTTGTTTCTCTCTCCTCTCTCCTCAAAGTTAAGAGCCACCACATTGCTCTTAACTTATTTTTTCATAATAAAAAAATCTTTCCCTCCAATTCACCTCCATCTTTCCATCTCTTTTGTTATAGTGGAGCCCAATATATGAATAAATTAAATATGAAATAGAGAAGAGATGAAGAGAGTATTATTAGAGTTTACACTCTTAACTTTGTCCTAAATTGCTAAGAGCCACATTTTTTATATTATATTTAGGAGCCAACAAGGAGACTCTTGGAGATGCTGAGCATCTCCAATAGACTCTTAGAATCACTCTTAAATATAATATAAATTATTAGCTTTTAGCAATTTGGTGTACATGTACTCCAACAATGTTCTTTATATCCACTATTTATTTATTTTTATATTATTAAAAGCACATTGTACTCATAAAAAGGCAAAATAAAGTGGAAAGAAAGAGAGTAAGTGGAACAAACTTATAATAAAATATCAGTTAAGAGCTATCTAGTGGCTTCTGCAATTGAGGAGAGAAAAGAGACTCTTAAGGTTTTAAAGAGCCTCTAAGAATCTTTTTCGAGCTCAAAATTTGGCATGACTCTTTATTTTTTAATTTAAGAGCTCAAATAAAGAGCCTATTGGAGATGCTCTCCTTTTAACTTCAATATATTCACCTACATTATATTACTACATAACAGTAAGTTTGGGGGCTTAGCTTATTCCCCACTAAACGGAAATACGTACTACTATGTCCTCAGAAATGCACAATGATGGTCGCCAGGTATATAGAGTGCTACTGGTGAATATGTTTCCCAATACTCTCTAACAAAGATGGCTTCCCAAAATCCAGAGTTAGATCTTCTAACCAACAACGGAAGTCATTTATATTCAAGAGTGTCTCCCTGACGTCCTAAACACAAGTTAGACATCTTCTAGCTAGCCAATCACAATTTCAGATTATTTTCAAATTAAATTATAAAATGCTTTACTTTTTTCAGTGAGGACCATGCCAAGTTATTATTGTCTTATTGACATGCTAGGAGGGATCTAGATAAAACATGACCTATATTTTTGACCAGGTTATGACCCGTTAATACCTTTTTCAAGCACCAAACACATGCATGTTAAATTATTTTAGGTATAATGGTGTATATACACTATCATAGTGCACTCATATACACGTGCGAAATTTAGCCCGAAAAATATTCAATACAAAAATGCTTACAAAAATATATATAGCTAATGTTGTATTCTTGTCGTCAGCAATAAATCAAATAATAGCTAATAACTTACAGAAATGCTTTATTGAGTGCTCTAAAAATTATCACCCTCTAATTCTCATTTAAATTTGCAGAGAAAACGAAGGAAATTTACCACGTTTTTGTGCTGATATGAGTACCCTCAATTTTTAGGTCGAGATTTTGTTGTCGGTTGCTATCATTTAAAGGATATGTGGATATGGAAATATGTGGGCAGCGTATTGACAGCGGAAGAAAACATATGAGAACCACTGATGGTGCATATAGATGATGGCAACTATATATAGTGATGCCTCTGTTGGGGAGCTTTCAGTGATTCGCCTATTGCTCCATGAATATCTTTAAAGTGAAGAGCCGCATGGATATGATATCAGTTGCAATGCAGTTTTAAGAAGACGACAATGGTAAGTAAATGAAATTTTATCTAAAAACTCTATTCTCTCTTTTCCCTCTATTATTGAAGTAGCCGCCTCTATAATTTAAGGGGCTTTCATCGGCTTTTAGTGTTGGAAAACTCCAATCTTTTCTTCTTTTTAGCAGCCTTTGTTCATCTTTTGTTTTTGTTCAATAAATTTCCAATTTATTTACGTTTTGTTTAGTGTCTCCTTGTGTGAGAGTTTGATTTTGATTTTCTTTATTGTTCGTCACGTGAGAGATTCTAGATCTACAAGATTTTGATGGTGTTGATTCGGTGATGAAAGTTATTATGATGGTACATTTATGGTCAGATTGCTTAAAACAACAGTTGGAGGATTACAATATGTATGTATATCTTCAAGAAATCGTTTAGTTGCCTATCCAAGATGGAAGGATTCAACAACGATATTATTATGTGTTTGTTCAATTTCGATCATATATGTAGATGCCGTATGACTTTTTATTATTGAATGAATATCCTTGTTAAAAAAAAAGACAAAAATAGTGAGCTCCATATTAGACCGCTTAATTATAAATGACAGCTTTATTCTCTATTTTTTTCATTTCTCTCCAATAATAATTCAAATATATTGTTGTTCTAATAATAAGGCACAATAAGTAGACATGTTGTTGAAGTTGGTATATTAAGATGATGTCCTAAATCACCAGGACACGATATTTTGAATATATATATTAGACATAGTAATTTATAAAATTATTAAAAAGCCTTTGCATTGCACATGCTATAATTTGGTACTTCCTCTGTTTTTTTAATATGACGCTTTGATTTTTGGCACACACTTTTAAGTGTTTTGACTGGGTAGTTAAAAATATTATTTTTTAAAATTTCTTTTTTTGAATAATAATATATAATCAATATTTTTATTAAAAAAATTCCTAAAAAAATATTTTTAACTATCTGGTCAAAACATTTAAAAATGTTTGTCAAAAGCCAAAACGTTATATAAAAAAAACAGAGGGAGTATTAATAAAGACCGTAAAGAAAGACTTGCAGTCAACTTTTTTTGCTAGCTCGGATGGAACCCGGCTAGTGGGCTGGTTGCAAGGTGACGTCGTGACGAATTGCAGAACATGCTAATCATCCTATTGAAAAGATGCACTTGTATAATTATTTACAAGATGTTTAAATTTGCCCTATAAATACGAGTGCCTGGCTGATGAGTTCAGCACAAATTCTCATTCGGTTCTCAACCTTTTATGACATCTCCGCGATAGCTCTAAAGCAGCTAGTTCTGTCAATACCAAACAACTTGAATATTCAAATTCACCATCCACATTACATGGAAGTTTATCTAAGCTATCTTTTTCTGTCCTCAATTTTCTTGCTTGTGGGATTATATTGCAGCTTTCTATTTCAGCAAAGAAAGCTTCCTCCAGGTTCGAGAGGGCTCCCCATTCTCGGCAACTTGCTCCAGATTGGCCCGAATCCACACCAATCTTTAGCCAGACTTGCCAAGAAATATGGCCCTCTCATGACCATTTACCAAGGCAGTGTCACAACAATTGTTGCTTCATCAGCCGCTATGGCTCAGCTCATTCTGCAAAAGCATGACGCGGATACGTCTGGCAGGATCATCCCGGATGCCATCACCACACTAGATCACCCCTCCTACTCCATGGCCTGGCTCCATGCAGGCGAAGAGTGGCGCCTGATCAGACGAATCCTAGCAACTTTTCTAACCAACTCCCACAAGCTTGACTCGTTGTGCGAGCTGCGTCATGGTGTGATGGTACAAATGGTTCAACATGTCGAAAAAATTAGCAGATCAGGAGGAGAACAAGGTGTGGAGATTGCAAAGTTGGCCTTTACAACCGCGCTAAACCAAATGTCGAACACTTGTTTTTCTACGAATGTAGATGAGTATAACTATCAAGATACCGAAGGATTCAAAAATTCTGTAGCAAATATCATGGAAACTGCAATGACATTCAACGTCGCAGATTATTTTCCCTTCCTTAAAGCCTTTGATCCTCAGAGATTAAGGCCTATGGCGAACGCTGCATACGGTTGCCTCGAGGGACTATGCGACAAGTATATTGATCAGCGGTTACAACATAGAGAAAATAAGTCACCAAGACACGGAGATCTCTTGGATTCCTTGATTGATTTCAGCGAAGAAAATGAATCTGATTTCACCTTGAAACACATACAAGTCCTATTAGTGGTAACAAACAACACTTTAAGCCATTTCCAGACTCTTCGTGATATAATTTCCTTACTATTAATTACTTCACTATTACCTCCGTCCCAATCATTAACCTTGAGGATGTTTTATCCAATTCTTTACGTTTCAAAACTTACCGAATATAATAAAATTTTATAATATAAAAATCAACTATGTCACCTACTGTTATTCACTATACATAAGTCTAATCACTATCCTCACTTTTCTTACTTTTTCACTCTTCCTTCACATATTTTCTTACCTTCGTGCCCAACGCAAATATAAATATTTAGGTGGGATGGAGGAGTATTACACAAGGCTAATGTAATTTACATTATCATTTTCAGGATTTATTCATAGCAGGCAGTGAAACGAGTACCAACACAACTGAATGGGCAATGACTGAGCTGATACTCCATCCGGACAAGATGATGAGGCTCCGCAACGAAATAGCCGAATCAGTGAGCCAGAAAGGAAGGATCGAAGAATCCGAGCTTCTCAGAATGCCCTTCTTGCAAGCAGTTGTGAAAGAAACAATGAGGTTACACTTAGCTGTTCCATTCTTGCTGCCTCACAAGACCGAAACAAATGTTAGCCTCAAAGGCTATGAGATACCAAAGAACACACAAGTGCTAGTGAATGCATGGGCGATTGCTAGAGATTCGGATTCTTGGGAAAACCCTACAACTTTTATGCCCGAAAGATTCTTGGATTCGGAAGTGGATTTCAGAGGACAACATTTTTCTTATCTTCCATTTGGTTCGGGGCGTCGGATGTGCCCGGGGATGCCTCTGGCGCACAGAGTGGTGAGCTTGATGATAGCTTCATTGGTTTATCATTTTGAGTGGAAGCTTCCGCATGACATGAATCCAAAAGAGCATGATATGACTGAGAGATTTGGACTTACTCTTGCGAGAGCTGTCCCCCTGGTTGCTGTACCCATCACCTTGATTTAATAAACAACATCAAAATTTCTCGCCAAAAAATTTTTTCTCTCCTATTTACACTAGTACAAACTGGACTTTAAGCGTCGGTCAAAAAACCCCTAAAACGTCGGTCAAGTGGCGTAGCAAATGTAGGAGACGATATAGGTATATGCTTTTAGCGTCGGTTAAATAGGCGACGCCTTATCTTGACAATAACGTCGGTTATCTAAAATGCCGACGCTGTAGACTTGGCATTAGCGTCGGTTATATAAACAACCGACGCTATAGCCTTAACTATTGCGTCGGTTGTTTGAAACGCCGACGCTATAGCATGACTTATTGTGACGCTATAATTATCAGTTTTATCAATAAAATCAACATCTAACCTTTTTAGGTGAGTTTTTGTTGAGTATTTTGTCATCGAGGTCATGCACATCTTTTTGGAATGTTTGTATTTGTGTTGATGTTTTTGTGCGTTTTGTTATGGATTTCGGTAACGTTTCCAAAAAGGACTTACATGATATTTTGGATGATCCGTAAAGCTTGTATCAAAAATGGCACGAGCTCAGCTTTCTCGATATAAATCTGTTTATGTTTTGGGGTCCTTTGTTCAGTTGATGTAACTCATAATTCTGAAGCTACAGATGTTGTGCTATTATGTTCACAAGTGATGTATTGGATTGCTCCAGATTTTATTCTAATATTTAGATTAAAGAATTTAAATATTTTATTTGTTAAACATTCTAAAAACAAAGCGGCTATATATTTAGCTTGTTTTTTTGTTTCTTAGTCAGGTTGTAATTGACAGTTCGGGGGTTTGACTCGGCGGTTTACAGTTATTTATTAAATTCTTCATTTTTCGTTAAAAAATATAGCACATCAATTATCATGCCTTTTAAGCAAAATTTTATATCTAACTCCGGGGATGTTGCACTACTCCTTTATCACATGCAAAGTATTTATATAATCTGCTTTTGTGTCTCTGAATTAGGGATTTGATGTAAATGTATTTACCGTATTGTATTATATTATATTATATTATATTATATTATATTATATTATATTATATGCAATTCCATTAATTCGAGCATATACCTTTATTAGCAGTATGCTTTTTTGTTATTAAATTTAAACTTTATAAATAAATGAATGATCAAAAATAAAAAGAATTAGCAATTTCAAAAAAGACTTAGCAGGTAAAATTTTAAGGGCTTTTTTTATTCATAACCAAGTTTTCAATCTTATTTTCAAAAATACTATCTTCTCCAATCTTATTTTCAAAAATACTACCTTCTCAAAAATATTTTCAAAAATACGGTGGTTGCATATGTAACTGCAATTCCTGATTTCAAGTTCCAGTTTTCAATTGTCATTTTCGACCTCATCTTCCATATATATATATATATGAATATGAGGTTGCATATGGAAAATGAAGTCGAAAATAACATTTAAAAACTGGAACTTGAAATCAAGAATTGCAGTTACATATATGGTTGCATATGCAACCACCGTATTTTTGGAAAATATTTTCAAAAAAAATAGTATATTTGAAAGATTTTAGAGAAGGTAGTGTTTTTGAAAATAAGATTGAAAAAACAGTATACAAGATAATTATCAAAATTTTAATAGTATCTCAATATTTATAATATATCTAACCATTTAACCAATAATTATTATTTCATCTTATAACTTAGATTTGATAAGTATGTATTATTAATACTTGTTTAACAGTACAAGGGTAGTATCTATCATCTTTAAATACAATTTTCATATACATATTATAATGCTTATTCAATCAGTATTATTACTATTATTAAAAATACAATCAGTTTTATTACTCTGTTTAAGAAGATCGTAAAGAAACTTTTTCATAAAGTGCAAAACTCACGCTTCAGTTACCATATTTTCAAGTTTTGTCGATGATCCTTAAAAGATATCTTTTGTGTATACATAATGATAATGCATTAGAGGTGATAGATTTGTAAGGTGAAGGGTTTGTGTCGAATTGTCATGTAGACGATTATTAAAAATATTATTCTATGAGTTATATTATCATGTGTAACAAGAGAAATCTTATAATTACTATATTTAAAAAAAATCATAATTTATATTTTACCAACTTATTTTCATAAGATTCTCTAAGGTGCACTTAAAAACACGATACTATAAGAATTTCATGTAGAGAATTGAAAAGGTTGTTATTAATTAATTAATATTTTAATTTATAGGAAGATTTCATAACGTGTTTTTGACAGTGATAAGAATAATTAAACTTTAATACTCCGTCCGTCCCTTTTTACTTGTCCCTTTTGAAAAAATAACGCATCTTAAGAAAATGTTAGTTGGATATCTTGTTTTCATACATATGTCTAATAAATGTAATGAATTAGATAGAGTTGTGTGTATATATATGCTAGTAAAACATTGGAAGTTGTTACTTTTTGAAAAAACATACAAAAAGTTGCTTTGAAAAAAGAAGTGGACAAGTAATTTGGGACAATTTTTTTTTTCAAAGTGGACATGTAAAAAGGGACGGAGGGAGTATTAGAAAAATCAAAATGATATCAATGATGTTATATTTGTAATATCCGGAAAATCTCTTGTATTTATTACTATATTTTATTGACTATTTTATTATATATATATATATAAAATTATTAAACTGATTTCACAAGATTTTTAAGGTGTTCTTTAGACACACAATAAAAATTTCACAATAAAATCTCTTATATTATTTTTAATAAAACAAGAAGCTGATTGAAGGTGGGAGGATATGAATAATATGATGAGGAAATTTCTTAAGAGGTTCGTGAAGGGAGTGTTAAGAACTACAAATTTTCGTTTAATTTAAATTCAATTCTCACTCTAATAATTTTCAAATACATAATAAAATCAATAGTCTCTTTATCATTCGTCAAAAGTAGATAATATTTTTCTTAAAATTTTAGTTAGGGAAAATAGATTTTTTTGCCACTCAACTTATAGTGTTTTTAGAAATTTACCACTCAACTAATTTTTTTATTCTTTTAGTCATTAATGTTAGGTTTGGTTTTGTTTTTAGCCACCAACTTAGGTTTGGATTTGATTACTAGCATTATGATAATTTTTTGTATCATCATTTATACATAGGGATAGTATCTAATCTTTGATGATGTGTCGTATGTTTATATCCTTATATATAGCAATAATAATATAAAATGAGCCGATGAAAAATTAAAATCAGGAAAAATAGTAATTAGATTCTAAAAATTCAATAAATCATGAATATGAAATCAATGATTTCAAACAATTCACCCTCTCTCATAAGATAAAATGTAATTGAGTGATATGACGCATCATCTTTCGCTATTAAACTTTCAATGGACTAGCTCAGTCTAAGATCTCTCTTAAATTTATCTTCAAAAATTTTAATAACTTTATCTTATTATAATTTTCGAGATAAATAAATAGAGAGGAAAACTTAATTTTCGATGATTGTCCTCTATATATAATACATCATTTTATATTATTATTACTCCTTCCGTCCCTCTCATTACTTTACAAATTTTCTCTAGTGCTTAGCATGTATTTAAGATTCTTATAAAACATAGTTTCATAACTTATTTTTGTGTGTAAAAATTCAAACGCTGAATTTTCATTCGAAAGAAAAAAATAAAGTTATATATGAAACTACATCTTTTAAAGGCCAGTAAAATTCTTTTCATCCAAGGTAAGCGACCTTGAAGACATAAAAGTACTACATATAAAAATACTACATAAAAAGTACTACATATAAAAATACAAACATATATCAAATCATCAAAATATTACCGACCACCACTATATTTTAATAATGATACACATAAAATGTAATGCTAATAATCAAATCTGAATCTAACTTCAGTGACAAAAAAAAAAGAGCTAAATCTAACACTAGTGAGTAAAATAAAAAAATTATAGTTCAGTGGTTAGTTTCTAAAAACGCAATAAGTTTAGTGACAAAAAAATTATAATAATGCTGGTAATCAAATCCAAACCTAAGTTGGTGGCTAAAAATAAAACCAAACCTAACATTAGTGACTAAAAGAATAAAAAAATTAGTTGGGTGGTAAGTTTCTAAAAACACTATAAGTTGAGTGGCAAAAAAATCTATTTTCCCTTTTAGTTATAAACGTTATTAAATTTTAAAATATAAATATTTTAATAGATATTCAAATTAAACTCTATAAATTTATTATCATTAAAAATGTGAAAAATTTTATCTGGACCTTTGGGAAGGTGAATTGATATTTGAAAAGTTTGTATTAAAGATTTAACGTTTTAATTTTTATGAAGATCCCTAACGTGTTCGTAAAAATGATAAGAATAATTATATTTTAATATTTTTAATAAAAAAAATAAAATTACAATAATATCAATAAAATTCTATTTGTAATATTAGCCAAATCTCTTGTATTTATTACTATTATCATTTAAAGAAGAAAATCTCATTTTTTTTAATTACCGTTATAGTATATTTTACTATTAATTTAATATTAAATTACTAACTTAATTTTACAAGATTATTTAAAGTGTTGTGTAAATCCCATGATCACACTTTGGCAAGCTGGTTTAGTATTGCTCCTTTTCTAACGCTTGCTTTACCCTCCTGTTTTGTCTTTGCTACTCTAGTTTTGCAGGTGTTGAGAACACCGAGCTATTATATTGTATAACAGCAAGCTGTAAATATAAAATAAATACAAAAATACTAGTAAAAAAATTTATAGTAAAACTTTACGTTCTTATAAATCAAGATATCAAATATATAATTGTGTCAACTAAAATATTTAGCTATTCATCTTTAAATATATATAAGTATAAAATGATCGGGAAACTCATCATAATAACTCTAAGTTATACAGTAATCTTTAATTAGCAATTAATACACATTAAATGAAATTATATTATGAATAGAAGCAAGTAAAATTTTAACAATACCTCAAAAACTACATATTATGCCTATTAACCTTACAAAAACAACATTATGGTTATTTAGAAGATGACAAGTTACAGTTTAAACAAGTAAAAATGTTAACGATGAGTAAAATCAATATTAATATTAATATTAATATTAATTAAAAAACTGATAATACACAAGTACTAACTCTATTTTACGATAATGAGAAGTGGGGTATAAGTTTCTCAGACCTTCACCAAAGATTCTTATTTTTTTAAAAGAACCATATTGACATTTAACTTTATCACATATTACATTCTACATTTTTTTTTAAAATAGTATAATTGTATGTATATTCATATTTTTGTTTATTTTTATTTTTAAATTTGGTCTAATACATGAATTAGAGAAATCTAAGAATTAAAACTTTATTTTACAATATTAAATATTTTTTAGGAGCGAACAAATATTTTTTTAGAGGGGGCCGAATTTTTATATTTATATAAATATGTAGATAAAATATAATTTATACAAAATTATTTTACACAAATTATAACATTATGGGAACTCTAGGGGGGCCATGACTCCTTCTGGCCCCTATGTAAATTCGTCCATGTGCTCGACTTCTTCAAAGGTTAGGATTAGAGATGCACAAAAGATCTGTTCGGGCCAGATCCAGACCGGGCCAAAAAAATCCGGATTTTTTTCAAACCAGATCGGGCCGGGCTTTTTTAAAAATTGGGCCGGGCCGGGCCGGGCTTTTCCAAAAATACTAGGCCCGGTTTAGTTATAAAAAGCCCGGATTTTTCAAAAATCCGGATTTTATCCGGGTTTTTTTGAAAATATTAGGCCTGTTTTAGGCCCTCGGGCCGGGCCAGACCGGGTTTTTTTCGGATCGGATTTTTCAGATTTTTTTTCAGATCGGATCAGATCGGATTTCAGATTTCGGATTTTTTGAACATCTCTAGTTAGGATAATATATGTATGTTCTGTATTACATATACTAGCCTAAAACCGGTGTAAAGTATGGGCGTCTTTATTTTTCATAATTCTTTAGTATTTTTAAATTCTTTAGAGAAATTTTATATTTATTATAAATTAATTAATCACATAAAATAATTGAGTTCTTTTAATGTTTATGTTTTAGATTTGATTGATGAAAGAGTGTGTTTATAATTGATTTGATCGATAAATATCATTTCAAGGTATTATTACATTAAATATAAAATTAGATATTTTATTTATACAAATTTGTTAAAAGGTTTTTTTTCTTATTTAGAAATGTTGATATTTTATTTATCGGTTAAGAAGAAATTATAGTTTTAGAGAAATTTTCTTTGATATAAAAATATAATATTTTCTGAGAAATATCTTGTTACATGTTTTTAAGATATATAAACGAATTGTATAATATTATGTTAGGTATTATGACATTATATAGGAATGAGGATATTTCATCTATACTAATTTGTTAAATGATACTTTTATCTTAGTTGTATGATAATAGAAGAAAATAATTTTTATTTTTATGTTGTCTTCAGGTATTGTAATATGTCAAGTGATATTTGCTTAATTAACATAGTTAATATTAAATTATGAAGATGAATGAATGGCTTAGAATACTCACTTGCACAGGCAAAGTATAATTATCAATGACTGGCTGATATTAGTACCCTCTATTTTTAGGTTGAGATTTTGTGCTATCATTTAAAGGATATGTAGATATGGAAATATGTGGGCAGCGTATTGACAGCGGAAGAAAACATATGAGAACCACTGATGGTGCATATAGATGATGGCAACTATATATAGTGATGCCTCTGTTGGGGAGCTTTCAGTGATTCGCCTATTGCTCCATGAATATCTTTAAAGTGAAGAGCCGCATGGATATGATATCAGTTGCAATGACAGTTTCAAGAAGACGACAAGAGTGAGCTCCATGTTGGACCGCTTAATTATTATTCTCTATGTTTTTTATTGTTTGACGCTTTTGACATTTGTGTTTTGACTAGGTAATTGAACATATTAATTTATTGATTTTTTCGTGAATTAAAATTTTGATTATATATTTTATTCAGAAAAAAGATTAAAAAATAATATTTTTCAACTTCATGGTCAAAGGACTTAAATGTGTGTCAAAAGTTCAAATAATAAAAAATAGAGGGAGTAACAGCTTTATTCTCTATTTTTAAGTAGTTGACTTAAAAAAAGTATAATTTTATATTTTATTTTCACTTAAATAAAAATTATGATTTATTATTGATAAATAATTTTTTTCAACATCTTGAATATATTAAATATAAAAATTTATAAAATCAATATACTTATATAAAGGAGAAGCATGGGGCGCCTCTCAGAGAGCTCCGTTCTATTTTTCTAATTTTCTGGAATTTTTGGATAAAAAATATTTTAAAAAAAGTATTCCTTTTTAAAAAAAAAAGTATTCCTTTTCAAAATATCAAAATCAAATCAGGATTTTAAACTAATTTAAGAAAGGTGTATATCAAAAACAGAAAGTATTCCTTTTCAAAATATCAAAATCAAATCAGGATTTTAAACTAATTTAAGAAAGGTGTATATCAAAAACAGAAAGTATTCATTTTTCAAAATATCAAAATCAAATCAGGATTTTAAACTATTTCAAATCAACCTCTATAAATTGAGGCCAGATATCATAAAATTTAACACACAGAATTTATTTTGAGCTTATTTGTATTCTCCATCTAATACGATAATGAGTTACACTATGCTAGATGCTTTGAATGGCGATAGAGATGATTGGATGATAAGAGTAAGACTTTGTCGGATGTGGGAGTCGGCGAATCCAAACACCGGAGAAAAATATAGTCTTGACATGATATTGATGGATGAAAAGGTCAATAATTAACTGTTAGTGATATATGTTTATTCTCTATTCTTTTATAATATTTGTTTTGTTCATCGGACATGTTTTTGTTGTTAATCTTTGTATGGTTTATTTTGTATACAGGAAAATATTATTCATGCAACACTTCCACAATATCTGTTTGCTCGGTTCAAGCACCTTTTAAGTGAAGGCTGTTTATACAGTATTAAAAAAAATAAAAGTTGTTGCAAGCAAGGGTAGTTATAGACCGCTATCTCATGGATTTAAATTGATGTTTCTGCGGACAACTAATCCAAAAAAATTGGAGGAAGGGGTCACTAATATACCTATGCATGGATTTGAGTTCATACGTCCCGACATGATTAATCGTCGTATTAATGACAAGGATATACTCTCAGGTATTTTTTTGCATGCAAAATATTATATATATTACAAGATCTTAAATTCCATGTTTTATATATAATATGATTTTTTCTCCTATTTGTATAGATGTTGTTGGTTGCTTGACATGCGTGGGTGGTATCAAAACTGTCAGTGGTGGGTGGAAAAATAGAGATATGACAATCATGACAGATTAGTAAGTTATGAAAAAGTCAAATATATTTAATTTGTATTACTGTTTTGATTAGTAATTTTTTTATTTGTTGTGAATTTTATGTTTAGCTCGATCACCGCTACTGTAACTTTATGGGAAAAGTTGGCGGAATTATTTGATACAAGTATCTACAAGCAAGATGATGGGCCTTATATAATAATATTCACTTCAACCCAGGTCAAAAAATTCAAAGGTAATTATTTCATCTATTATTTTTTTATAGTTCTTTTTTAGAAAATTATTAAACGGAGATGATTCTTTCTTCAAAAAAAAAACCGGAGATGATTCTATTCTATTTTTCTAACCAATTCTTAAAATTTGTATGATTTCCAAATTCTCCGCACTTGATTTTGCCATGTTTATGTCAATAGAACCCACCTAATTCGTCGTGTGCATAGTCACTATGACTGACCCTGTGTCTACAATGAACACCATATGATACAGTATTCCTACTACACCAGATTCCATGTTTCGGAGAAAAAGGATCAGATGGTTTGATTTCCGTTGAAATTGATTTCAATAGTTACAAATTAATATGCCACGATAGCTGATGACAATAATCTTGAACTATAGTCTATAAATATTTTATTATTATTAATGTTTGTGCTATTTTTTTAATTATTTATTCTATGCAGATGACATTGGCTTCTCCACGACTAGAAATAGCAGAATTTATGTCAACTTAGACACACCTTATGTAGCATCTTTGAGGGAAAGATTTTCTGAAATTTCTACTAAATTAGAGATCAGTGTAGACTCTCCCCCAAGTATGTTACCCGAAGAAAAGATGTTTATCAACCGGATGACTATTAAAGAATTATTGGTTGGCGATTGGAGTGAAGATATAAAGGTTTGTTTTACACACATATTTTAATAATACATGTATTTTATTAAAAATATTATTTTGATATTTCATTTATATTAATGCAGGTACTTACCGTGAGAGCTGAAATTTTTGGCATAGACAACGCTAATGGTTGGCACTATATAGGATGCAAAGTATGCTTCACAAAAGCCACACCTCAGGATGGAGTTTACACATGCAAAAATTGTCATGAAGTCATTGATTATCCTCTTATAATGTAAGGAATTCGATAATTTTGTTTAGATATTATACACTGATATTATAAATTAAAACTGTTTATTTGCTTAATGCAGGTTTAGAATAGCTATAAAAGTGAAGGACAAAAGTGGGGATACAACTTTTATTCTGTTCAACAACATTGCCGAACCATTACTTGATACCTCGGCCAATAAGATTGTGAATAAGTCAAACAACAATAAGGATATTCCTAAAGAGTTTGAAAGTCTTCTAGGAAAAGATATCATATTCAAGTTAAGATTGAATGATTATAATCTTGTGGAGGGAAAACACAATTTCACTGTTGGTGAAATTTTTGAGCCAAGACAAGTTCTAGAAGAAGAGTATGAATCAAAGAAATCCAAAGAGATACATCATGATGAGAAAAGGAGGAGGATATCTACAAAAGAAGACGAAGAGAATAATAAAGGATGCGACGAAGAGAACGGAGCTGACAAAGTCTAAGTAGTATAACAGATGAGCAGTATAGCACAATGTGCATGTGCACGAGCCTTAAACAATCCGGCTTATCTTATATATATATAGTTGTTTTAACTGTTTCGCATTCAAACAATAAATTATATTTGCTTAAACAATGTTTTTCATATATAATATTGTTTTCTGTTTAAAGTCGTGTACCGATTTTCATTGACATTGATTTTAGTTGGACCTTGCTACAGATTCTTCCGTTTAGTTGTGTGGTTATCTGCTCAGCGACACATTAACACAGAATAACATTAATCTACTTATAAGGAACATATCGCCACAATTAATAGTGTTGGTAGACCGATGATTACTGTAAACAAGCAGATGAACAGCAGCAAAAACTAAACATTTGAGCATCAACTAACAATTAAAAACTCTTGTAAAGTAATGCTCGCATCTAAAAAATGATATTCCACCGCTACAAATACTTATCAATTATACTACAATAAACGAAACTCAACAAACTAATTAATCAAAAATAAATTTATTGGAAGAAAATTAAATAAATTACTTTTAGTAGTTTTGAAACTTTTTCCCCAATATATTTGAAACTAAAAAACGTAATTTATATTTTTGATATTTTCCAAATTAAAATCATAATCTCAAACTTTCTTCGAAATTAAAATCATAATATGAAACTTTCTTCCAATAATTTCGATACTAAAAAAGGTAGGTACATTTTATTTTTGATATTTTGAAAAAGATAGTTCTGAAACTTGCTTATAATATATACGAAACTAAAAAAAATAGTTTTTATTTCTTATATCTTTCATCCAAAATTTTTTATTTAAAAAAATCTAAATTTGTAAACAATACAAATATTGTAGAATAAATAACCTTCCTTAGTTTGAATTTGTTCTAAAAAAATTTTAAAAAAAATTTACGTCAAAATATGCCTGTTAATTTAAATACAGATAGAACAGTTTTTTAGGGAAAAAAATTTCGGTTTTAAAATTTTTATAAAATTATATTCATGGAAAGCAGGTTTTGAGTTTATAAATACCATAGAGGCTCAGATATAGGAGTATATTATTGTATTAAATTTGGAACATTGGGAAGTAAAAGAGGTAGTTGCAAGTGTTAAACAAAGGCGGTCCCTTCAGTTGGATGCACTCCACCGTGTTTACCAAAATAAATTTTATTATTATTTTAACTCAATCCCACTTCTCTCTTACCAGCTTTGCTTCTTACACTTCTTCACCTCAACTACCCTTCCCCTCCCTCTCATATACTTACACAACACAACCCAACACATATATCACACATACATTGTCTGCAAACTGTTCCCGTCTCTTCTTACTTATATTGTCAACTTGTGAGATTCAACTTGTGAGAATCAACTTGTGAGATTCGACATAGGACACAATTAGCAAAACTCCTACAAAAGACATCCTTGATCATTTGGGATGAAGCGCCTATGGCGCATAAGTATTGCTTCGAAGCTCTGGATAGGTCATTAAGAGATATATTGAAAGATAAATATGAGGATAGTATTAACAAACCATTCGGCGGCCTTACAGTAGTTTGCGGGGGGGACTTTCGACAAATATTACCAGTTATTCCGAAAAGTACAAAAGCTGATATTATTGATGCATCTCTAAATTCATCATACTTGTGGCCCTCTTTTCAGGTTTATGAGCTCACTCAAAATATGAGACTTTTTAATCCAAACATGAGCTCTACCGAGGCAGCCAAAATCGCTTCCTTTGATGAATGGTTATTGCAAATAGGAAATGGTTCCCTGTATGACGACAAGGAGAAAGAGTTGATCAGACTTCCGGCTGATCTATGCATAACCTCTTATGAAGATCCAATGAAATCAATAATTCAGGCCATCTATTCTACTTTCCTACAAAGTTACAGTGATCCTACATATTTCAAGGAGCGAGCGATACTAACACCGACAAATGATATGGTCCATGAACTGAATGAGATGATCATGGACATCATCCCTGCTGAAGCCAGGACGTATTTAAGCTCAGACGGGATATGCAAAGCAAGTTTTAAAACTGATCAAAACGATCTTCTATATCCAACAGAGTT